>NW_022589705.1:85497796-85948585 GCF_004348235.1 Phoca vitulina
ATTTGACAGAGAGAGCAAGAGAGCACAAGCAGGGGGAGCAGTAGAAGGAGACGGAGAAGCAGGCTTCCCGCTGAGCAGGAAGCCTGATGCGGGGCTCAATCCCAGGACCCAGGATCATGACCTGAGCCGAAGGCAGATGCTTAACCAACTGAGCCACCCAGGTGCCCCATGTCTTTTCTTTTCTTTTCCTTTTTTTCTTTTCAGTAGGCACCAGGCTCAGTGTGGAGCCCAATGCAGGGCTTGAACTCATGACCCTGAGATTAACACCAGGGCTGAGGAATGCCATCAACAAGAAATTAAATAAAATTGTGAAATAATTACCTGGTGTATATATCACATATACAGCAAGCAGTTTAAAAAAAAAAAAAAATGGGCGCCTGGGTGGCTCAGATGGTCAAGCGTCTGCCTGCGGCTCAGGTCATGATCTCAGGGTCCTGGGATCGAGCCCCACGTCAGGTTCCCTGCCCAGCGGGGAGCCTGCTTCTCCCTCTCCCTCTGCCTGCCACTCCCCCCTGCTTGTGCTCTCTCTCTCTGTGTCAAATAAATAAAATCTTAAACAAAAATTAATAAATAAATAATAAATAAACTAAAAAAAAAAAAAAAAAAAAGAACTACCGAAGCGCCTGAGTGGCTCAGTTGTTTAAGCGGCTAACTCTTGATCTCAGCTCAGGTCTTGATCTCAGGGTTGTGAGTTCAAGCCCTGCGTCTGGCTCCAGCGTGGAGCCTACTTAAACAACAACAAAAAAAGAATTACAGCTACATGCAACAATTGGATCAATTTCAGCAGTATAAGATTCAGTGAGAAAACCAAGTCCAAGGAGATAATATAAAGGATGGTACACCTTTGTAAAGTATATATAGGGGTGCCTGGGTGGCTCAGTCAATTAAGCATCTGACTTGGGGTCAAGTCATGATCTCAGGGTCCTGGAATTGGGGCAGGCTCTGCGCTCAGCGGGGAGTCTGCTTCTCCCTGACTCTCTCTCTCCCTCAGATAAATAACACCTTTAAAAATAAATAAATAAATATAAATAAAAATTTAAAACTGGGAATGAGAAACCCTAGATTCAGGAGAGATTACCCCACATGAAGACAGTTAGTGGGAGGAGGTTGAAGGAGCTCAGAGAAAGATGTAAATTACTGTCAATATTCTAGTCCTGGTAGTGGATGATAGTTCATAGGGGCTTTAAATCGATTTACTTGTTTATTTATTTTAAAGATTGATTGATTAGAGAGAGTGCTGGTCGGGGAGGGGCAGAGGGAAAGAATGTCAAAGCAGCCTCCCTGCTGAGCGCGTGGGGCTTGATCCCACGACCCTGAGATCATGACCTGAGCTGAAATCAAGAGGCAAATGCTTAACCGACTGAACCACCCAGGCTTAAATTTACTTTTAATAATAAAATAGACAGAGGGCCATTGTGGACCAGTGATGAGATTGCCTGATACAAGGATCACGATTAGTCCACTGAAAGATCCCAGGGTCCATAGAATCACTTAAATGAAAACAAAAAATGCTCAGTGCTGGACATATACTATCTCATTGCATCCTCAACAGTCTATGAGCTAGAAACCATTACTGTCCCTATTTTATGAGTAAACTGAGGCTCAGTCACTTGGCCAGGGCCAATTATATGGCAGCCAGGTCTGAACGACCCTTCACCGGGTCCCTGTACCGCCCTTGAGCCTCACCTTCCTCCTGTCAGACTAGGCAACGTACGTAACTTTCTTGGCAAACACTAAGTGCTTAATAAATGCCCGCCTTAATTCAGAGGGGCTGTGTGGGCATATTGGCAAAAAACTGGTTGATGGCTAGGGGACCTAGATCTAGTCCCGCCACCTCCCTTTATGACCTCGGGAGGGTCACTTTCCCTCTCTGGGCCTCAGCCACCCATTTGTGTTTGGAGAGGGCTGCAATGTCAAGTCCCAAAGGCCATTCCTACTCAAACTTTCTAAGGGGCCACCCAGCAAATGGGAGGTCACCCAATCCCTTATTTGTCCTGGCCGGCTCCCCTCATTCTTCCACAGCTGGTGGGAGGTCTACAAGTCTGGGTCCTGCCCACTTTTCTGACATCACCTCCTGGCCCCCAGCCCACACCACTCACCACTCACACCTTCTCTGCCCTGCTTTCCCCCCTCGGGGCTTTTGCACTGGCCCATCCTCTGCCTGGAACGCCCTTCCTCCAAGACTATGCTGGGCTCACTCCTCCTCCTTCAGGTCAAAGGCCATGCATCCTTTCCTTCCCTGCCCCTCCAGGTGAAGAGGCCCCCACTCCTGCCCAGTCCCCCACTATTTCACATTCCTATTTTCTTCCCAGCACTCCCACTGTCTGAAATTAACTTAATTACTTTATGGTGTGTCTCTTCCAGTACCATGGAGCTCCTGGAGGACTTGGTGGTGGTCGCTGCCGTATGCTCAGCACCTGGAACCACACCTGCCTATAGAAGATGCTCAGTAAATAGTTGTTGGAGGGGTAAAAAGATAAAACACCTAACGCCACCTCCTCCAGAGATCCCTTGTGGTCATTCTGCCCCAGGCTTGGTGGGGAGGCCTCCTCTGGTCCCATGGCTCTCGAACTTTCCCTAATCCTACACCACCTGGGAAGGGGTCTGTTTACATAAGCATCTCCCCCAAACACTGGATGTTCTCTGAAGGCAAAAACTAGACCAGATTCATGCATGAATTCCAGCACCTAGCTCTGGGTCCAGCAGGCAGGTAGACTAAGAAAATGTTTGTAGAATGAATGAGTGAGTGTCCCCCACATTCATCTTTTCCCCCTTCCTGACTCTGCTTCCTCCTTTCTCCACCCTGACAGGTGCTAAGAAGTTGACACCCAGGTGAGTTGATGAGCAAGGCCACTCCAGCAGGAATATCCTGAAGTAGGGGAAGCCCCTTTCTTCCCCCCTTGCCCAGGAGCCACTTCAGGCCGTGAGGGGACAAAGCTGAAGGCCAGCACTGCGTCTCACAGGAATCCTCTCGGGCCTGCCCTGGCCAAACCAACAAGACAGGCGTTCTCCCCATATTTCACCCTCCATGACTGGCTGAGGAGGTTGGTGGGCCTGCCTCAGAGCCCGAGCTGGAGCCTTGCACAGCTGAGCAATCCGTGGCCAGGTGCCAGTTGGGAAACACTCACTTATTCAAATCACGTAAGGTTCCACTTCCTCCAAAAGGGGGAAGTGGGACAGGCAGGCCAGCCAGCCCAGGGATTCGGTGTTGGAGGAAATTTCAATGCCAAGTTCTCAGATAAGCCAGTGCTCTGACATTTCCCAACCCAGGAAGACCTTGGAAGGCTGGGATAGAAGAAACCCAGGAAGGTCAGGCCTGAGGCCAGATCCAAGACGGAGGCTGGGGCCAATCTCCCACTGACATTTCTGAGTTAGCAGTGGCTTCAGCCAGGCTAATTGCCCTGGCCTCCCCCTGACCCTGGTTCCCAGAAACACCGGGACTGCCCTGCTGTGCCCCTCACCCCCATTTCTCCCTGCCCCCAGGAATCACACAGGGGATAGATAAACTTTGCACTCCTCAGCTCAGGGGGCCGGGAAGCATCATGCAGTCTGTTCCTGCCTTTCACCTCCTCCCCAAGTCTGGCTCCAGAAGAACCAGGAGGTTCAGGAGTTTACACATTTGGCCTCCAGAGATTTATCTAGTATTAAATGATTACGGGCCCATACTCTGGAGGTTCAAATTCTGGCTTAACTGCTTATGAGCTGCAGGATCTTGAGTCCCTTTCTGTGCTTCTATTCTTTACCTTTAAAACCAGGGATTCTAGTACCTACTCCGTGGGGTACCTACTCCGTGGGGTACCTACTCCGTGAGGAGGCTAAGACCCCCAAACACAGAAGGGTGTGTCAAACGCTTCGCAGGGGCACACTGCAATAGGCACGCGGTGAAAGGCCACTCTTACTGTCATTATTAAATACATTGAGGTTGCTTGGAGCCAGGCCTGGAACTCTGGACCAGACAGCTTCAGAAGGACACACCAGAGCCAAAACCAATCTGCTCAGCCGACTGGGAGGGAAAGAGGAAAGACCCCAGGCTCTGGGTCTAAATCCCAGCTCCACCACTGGCCGGCTCTGTGACCCTGGGCAAGTTATTTCACTGCACTGAGCCTCCCTGCTGCCTGCGGGCTCTAGATCACAGCAGTACCCCCCTCGGGGCGGTCACTGTCCTTCCTCACCTGGAGAGGTGCTAGTCTCCATTGCTGTCGGCTGTGGACAGTGCTGGGCAATTAGGGAGCTGACACGCTGGGGCGATCCCAGGCAGGGGGGAGGTGACAGGTTGGTTTCCCTTCCTGGAAACCTCTGTTTAGGCCCTCCCTCAGGGTGTGATGTGCAAGTATTCATTCATTCACCAAATATGCATTAAGTCTGCACCATGTGCCAAAAAGCATGGTACACATCGATGTGGCATATGACGGCCGTTACTACTAAGGAAATTAAGGTTGTTTGGCACTGAGGGTACATCTCTGAACAAAACGGATGAAAAGACCGGTCGGAGATAATCGTTGGGAGAATTCATACCTGACTAAGGGCCTGAGCTGTCAGTAAGGAAACTGGCTTGTCCTGCTGCCAATCACCACCAAACCATGAGTCGGTGTCATCGGTGGAGACGTGAAGACACAATGGACATGTAGGCAGGGCAGCCGGGCTCATCCTGGGGTGGCTCAGGTGTCAAACCCAGCAGGACAGCCTCCACAGGTTTCCCCATGGTAACAGAGTCCAGCTGAGCTGGGGAAAGCCTTGCCAGGTGTGACAGCCTTTCGTTAACCCAAGGATGACATGAACTTGCTGAAGGCAGGCACCTTGCCACACACTGGAATTCACCAAGGATTCGGATGGGGCCCTTACTCTCCAGGAATTCATACTCCGAGGCAGACACTCCATAGATGATCAGATTGCAAGAGTCTGGGGAACACATCTGGGGAAAGACCATTAGCCTGGGATCCTGATCTGAATTTGAGGGCTGATTTTGCCATCGGTTTGACCTGAGCCTCAGTTTCCCCTTTTGCAAAATGAAGACAATATTTTTGGGGGGCTGTTTTAAGGATTCAGTTAGTTCATCAATAAAAAAAGGGCTTTAAAAGTACACCTGGCTGGCTCAGTTGGTGGAGCATGTGACTTTTTTTTTAAGTAATCTCTATACCCAATGTGGGGCTCGAACTCACAACCTCAGGATCAAGAGTGGCATGCTCCACCGACTGAGCCAGTCAGGTGCCCAGGAGCATGCAACTCTTGAACTCAGGGTCAGGAGTTCGAGCCCCATGTTGGATATAGAGATTTCAAACAAATAAATAAATGGGCTTTAAAAATGGAAAAGTATGATAGGAGCCTGTAAACTGAGGTTGGGAGTATCATAGTGACTCATCCAGGGTCATATGGCTGATTAGAACAGGAGCTAGGAAGGCCAAGCCCTGCCCCACCTCAGTCAGCTGCACTGCTCCTGAGTTCCCGTCTCCCGCCCTTGCTCCCTGGGGCCATCGGTTCAGCAAGGCCCAGGGAACAGGTAGAACACTAAATCCCCTGGATCAGGGATTGCCATTTCTTCCCTTGGGACTCCAGGCCCAATTTTCTAACCTGCCAAAGTGGAGATGCCATTTGCTGTGCCGTCCCCATCGGTCTGTGGGAGGTGCCACACGGGGAAGAGCACTCTCCACAGGTAAAGGGGTGGCACGGTCACAAAGGAGAAGTGAGGATGTTGAGCTGGGAAAGAGCACGGAGCCAGGGAGGGAGCCAGCTGCAGGGTTGCACAAACGTGTATTAAAATCTGGGCAGCCGCACTGAGTTCACCAGCCCGGGCAACTCAGGCAAATTGCTTCACCTCTGAGTCATCTCCTTCACTTCAAGAATGGGTTGCTAGAAGGATTAAAAGTGTATATATATATAAAGCACTTAGCAGAATGGCTTGGTGCATAATAAATATTAATAAAATATTCAAAATATTCAAAATATAGCCGAAAAGTCATTAATTCTTTTTAAATTAAAATTTTAAATTTTTTTATTTGAGAGAGAGAGAGAGCACACAAGCAGGGGGAGTGGCAGAGGGAGAAGCAGGGAGCTTGCTGAGCAGGGAGCCTGATGTGGGACTCGATTCCAGGACCCCGGGATCATGACCTGAGCCAAAGACAGTTAACTGACTGAGCCACCCAGGCGTCCCTAACGTTAATAACTCCACTATTATTACTCTACCATTATTACTACTATTAATACTATTATAGAGGGTGGGGGAGGGGTGAGCCTAACTCTCCAGGACTATCCGCAACCAGCCTCTTTCTACTCTCACTATAAAGCCTGGGTCGTCACCAGCCCCAAAAGCCAGCCCTGCCTAGCCTGGGCCTGTCCCTTCTCCATCCTCCACACAATGACAACATCTAATTTGGATCTGGGGTATCTTTCAGTCTTGTGTGCCAACTCTAATTTGTTGATAAGGGCTGCCTGGAGGACTGCATTTAGAAGGCCCTGAAGTTCAGAAGGAAAAAGAGCAGTGGTTGATTAGTGATACCTGATGAGTGTAACTACTTGCCATACGTGAACTAGGAAAGCCTGAAGGCCTTGCCTCAATACAAGCCCTGGTTGTGGGGTAACTGAAAGCCAGGAGGGAAAGGGACTTGCCCAAGGTCACACAGCATGAAAAAGGGCAGGGCTGGGATTCAAACTCAGGCTCCTCTGGCTTTCTGAGGGTGCTTCCTGCCAGGACTGTCACGTCCTTCCTCTGGACTATAAGACAGGGTGTCCAGACCCATTGAGACCCACTGTCTGAAAACAGAGCTGCTGCCCAAACAGGACTGCCTACTTGGCTCCCCACCCCCACCCCTCAGGCCTCCTACCACACCTCCCAAACCCCAGAGGCTGATGGTTCCAGTGAAAACAAATGCAGACAGCACCATCCCCTGAGGGCTTGTATACAAACAAAGATTTGAATTCAGATGCTAATCTGATTAAGCAAGACAGCATGAGACCTGGATTTGGTTCTCTTGCCCCTTTCCAGCTGTGTGGCGTGGGAAAGGTTACAGAGCTTCTCTGAGCTTCAGTTTGCTCCTCTGTAAAATGAAGAGGACAAAAATACAATACAACCGTTCAAAGTGATTAGCTCCGTGTTCCTGACGCAGAGGAAGCCCTTAGATGTTAATTATCAGGATTAGGTTAAAGGAGGAAAAAAAAAACCCACATCATTTTCACACACACAAAAAAATCCAGGTGATTCAAGCAAGGGTTTGGACTGGCTGTTGAGAGGAGCCCTGTTCATCTTTGCTATCTGGCTAACTGAACTGAAATATGAATTACCAAATCTGATGATTTCAAAATAAATAAGGAACCAGATTCTTCTAGGAAAATGGATTGTATCATTTATGTCACAGAGAAGGAAGCAGCCCTGAGTGGGTGGATTGGCAATGGTAGGGGACAAACGTGTTTGCTTCCCACTTCCCAACTGGGTGACTTCGTGCCTCAGTTTCCTCCTCTGTAACGTGGGGAAAATAGCACTGGCCACACAGGGCTGCTGTTAAGACCAATGAGCAGTTGCAGGTCACCCCTGGCCTGGTAATATTAGCAGGTATTAGTTAGCATTGGTACATGTTGGCGGAGCGGGGGGGGGGGGGGGGGGGGGGGCGCGGCGGGGGGGGGGGGCAGCGCTCACTTAAGGAGGCAGAGAAAACAGCAGCTACAGCAGTGCTAAGTAGGAGTGAGGGAGGGGAGGAAGACTCAGAATCTGCTGAGACACTTTCTGCCCAGAACGGCGGCAGATGGGTAAGTTATTAACTCCTGTATGTTATGTTAAGAAGCCGGTGGTAAGTCAATGTGGGGACAGGTGGAAGGAGAAACTGACAAATAATACTCAGAAAGGCCAAGCCTGACACAGTTCAGTGACAGCCTACAAGAGGCCTGGGGGCTTACAGGACAGAGAACTGGGAGCCTCAGCCTGGGAGAGGACACCCACCTTGTTGCTTCCCAGACAAAGTGAAAAGGTGGATCAAAGAAGGCAAGAGATTGACTTAACAAAAAGTCACATGGCAGATCCTTTTAAAGGTTGGATTTATGGCTTTTCAAATAAAAGCCACCTAAACACTTTTTTAAAGAACATAAAATGTTTGCTGAGCTTTGCCTGGCAGCCTGCATACCTGACCTGGTGAAGTTCATCCACCTGAACCACAAACTGAGGTCTGGGAGAATGAAGATACTGCTATGGAACCCGGCGGGGGTGGGGTGCAGGGGGGTGTCATGGAGGTCTTTTTCCCAGAAATAGCCTCCCCTCCCATCTCCTCCCTTCCCTGGGTCAGAAGAACTGGGGAAGGGTTTGAACCCGGCATGTCTACCCTCTGAACCTCAGTCTCATCTGCAAAAGGGCAGGACGTGGGGAGGAGGTAAGGGATCAGAGATAATGTTGAAGGTGCCTGGTCCCTGGCAGGTACTTAGAAAATGCAAACCCACACGGGGCACATTTCTGAGCTCCTCCACAAGTGCAAGGCGGAGGGGGCGGGCCGCGGCTGTGGTTACTACTATCAGGTTGTCAGGTGGGGTAACTGACCTCCTTGTTCATCTTGTACCCCCAGAACAGTTGTGGAGACCTTCTAGAATCTCACGTCCAGGCAGCTGCTTCCAGACCCCCTATATTTGACCATGAGGCTTCATGGCCTGCCACACTGCCCTCAAGCTCAGTCACAGTGACTTGGAGGTCTGTGTTGCCACCATGACGCCTGCCTGTCCTGGCTAGGCCTTGGCACTCAGCAAAGGGGGCCCGACAGAGCCCTGGGTTCAGAGCGCAAGACGGTGTTTCCTGTCCCGGAAGTGAGTGACACCAGCACGCAGGGCTGTTGGGAGCATTTAGGTGAGCTGCTCCTAGTCCAGGGAGTCCCTTCCCTGAGGGAGCTGTGTATCTGTACCCTGAAGCTCCCACAGCTGCCTGTCCCCAACTGGGTCGGCCCCGGGCCCAGCTCTCTAAGTCCTGACAGGCTGCTGCCATCACCCCTAGACCTCTAGAGCCCTTAGACTCTTCCCGGGGACCACCAGAGCAGGAAGAAAGCTCCCTCTATGTAGCCACAGAAGAGGGACTTATGTCCATGTGTCCCACATTCCTACCGTGAGCCCCCCGAGGGCTGGCCCAAGCCTCATGCCGTCCTTCAGGTGAGATTTGAGCCCTCCTTCCAAGGCCTCACAGCACCTCGCCCAGAAACTGCAAACTCAGAAGGCAGGCAGATCGCGTCCATGAGGTAAGTGAGCATGAGGGAGAAGGGAGCCATGGGGACTGCGGTCAAGTGGACAGAGCAGCTGCTAATCAGCTCCAGCCATGGTGGCCAGGCCAGGATGCGGCCCAGTGTGGCCACGTCTTCTGATCTTTCTAAAGAAGTAAAATGAAATCACTTGGCTGAATAACAGCAACAACTATATCAATGTTTTTAAATCACTGCAGGAGTCAACAATCGGCCACAGCTGTCCCCTGCCCCATTTGGAGGGCAGTCTGTGACAGACCTGCCATAACCTAGGCCATAAATATGGGAAAGCCAATTGACTGAATTAGAGCCATTCCTAGTCTTGAGGATGTCAGGTATTTGGGCTTACCAACAAGGACACCGAGGCTCAGAGAGGGGAAGTGATTTGCCCAGGGTCATATGGGTAGTATATCAACAGCTCAGGACTCAAACCCTGCTCTCCTGAGTTGAAGATCCTTTTCCTATGAGTCCACACTGTCTGCATCCTCCCTGAACAACTTTCTTTTCAAAAGATAGATATACTATGGATGTACTATGGAAATGAGACACACCAAATTCAAGACAGTGGTTACTTTTAGCAAAGTCATGGACCTTAGAGCCGAGAGACTGAATTCCCAGTCCAACTCTGCCCTAAGCAGCTGAGTGACCCTGGGCAAGCTCCTTCCCCTCTCTGGGCCTCAGTCTCCCTGGTCTGCAAAGCAGCCAGCTGACCAAGTCAGCTGCTAAACACCTTCCAGCTCTGAAATCCCAGGCATCTGTGAGGTATTCTCACGGCGTAGTACTTTGTGGCTGCAGATGAATATAAAAGAATAATAATAATAATAATAATAATAATGGGGAGGGCAAGCCCACATTTGCTGGGAAGGAACACTACAATTTTTAGTGAAACCTGACTCCCGGTTACTGGAATCCAGAAAGAACCATGGTAATACTCAGGCAGTTTAACCACCATCCGACAGTTAAACAAAAACACATCTGGTTTAACTTCGTTTTCCTCATCTCCTCCCCCAACCCCCTGCCCTCATCTCAAATTTTACCCCTTAATTTGAGAAGTCAAATTAAATGCAAACAATTGATTTCATGCCACAGTGAGGTTGAGAATTTCAGCATGGAAAACTTGAAGCATGAACTTTTTCTGGGAGCAATCATGAAATGTTGGGGGGTGGTATGGGAGGTGGAAAATATAGAGATTGTTCTTGAATGTTCCTTGGACACTGAACATTCTAAGCCGAAGTTGCTAAGGGCCTACTGTGAACGCAACACTCAGAGAGGCCAAGTGATTTGTCTCAGGTCACACAGCAAGGACTGGAACCCAAGATGCCCACCCCGAAGCCAGGATTTCCCGGGCTGTCCGGGCCTTTTAACCTAAACAGGGCCTCTCTTGGGCCCTATGGATCGCCTGCTAGTGGTGAAGGAAAATACCCTGGGAACACTGGTTCATCCCAGTGTTGGAAAACCATTTATGATCTTGCTGGCCCCTCGTAGCAGCTGCAAAGTACACATTATTAACCCACATTACAGATGATTTCCTCTTCTGAGGCTCAGAGGGAAAGTGACTCGTTCAGGGTCACATAGGAATGCTGGGAATGAACCTCCAATCTACTGCCCCCAGCAAGCTACTGCCCCCTGTCCTCTCAAAGTCAGGATACCTCTAGAAGGAAAAAAAAAAAATGAAGCCATACGGCCCAGCCTAGCTCCAGCCTGCCTGCGACTACGTTGCCTTGGCAAAGCTGAGTCAGCATTCCTGCGGCCACGTGCAGATTTCTGAGCGCTGGTTCTCAACCCAGCTTGCTCACTCTCCCCGAAATGCTCTCTTCCAGCTCTGGGGTTTGTATGGATAACTTCAGTCGGGCCTATTTCAAGGTGAGAACTCTGGGCTGTGCTGCTGGATCCTGCTCCTGGATGAAGAGGACCTCATCCCCAGGGATGGGTAGAACACAGAGATCACCAGACTTGGAATCCTCACCACCTGGTCCCTCACCCCAGCTCCGCTGGTAGCATCTGTGTGTCCTCGTGCAAATCCCTTCCCCTAAGACCAGTTTCCTCCTAGGAAACATAAGGCGAGGACAGCATCTAGCTTACAGGGAATGTCGGATATGTAAGCCCCTGGACAGGCAGGGCTTGAGTGCTGTTTCACTCCATTTCCAAGCTGGGACACAGCGAGACAGCAGAACAGGCAGAGGGGGCATGAGGTCCTGCAGAGATAACAGCCCCAAACCTGTGCTCAGCACAGAGCTCCGGGCTCCTGACCAAGGCTGCGTCTAGGATGATAGGAAGTGGCTTCTGAGTATGGGCAAAGGCACCGTGCCACCCTCTAGGGCAGCCCATCACAGATTGGGCAGAGCCCGGGTGAAGGTGGGTGACCAGGGGTCAGGGGCACTGAGTGACATAACCGTACACCCAGGGTTAGGGCTGCGTTTTTTGCTGAGATTAGAGCTGACTGTAGCCAATATTTTCTTAAGCACAGACACCAGCTAAACACCTTGCACGCATTAGTCATACCCAGAACTCACCACCGGTAGGTAGTTTATTGATGTCCTCAGCTTAAAGGAAGACACTGAAGCACAACAGTGGACAGAACTCGTCCCAGGTCACACAGCTAGGTTGTCTGCTCTATTAGTGAGAACAAAATGTTGGCCGACCAATCTTACACGTGTTATTGCATTTTAATCTCCTCCCTTGTGAATTCCTTGATTCCAGGTCTATGTGAATGTCCAAATATCGCTCTATTCTCTTCACTGCTCCTTGGCCAGCACCTAGAACAGGGCTTGGCGCAAAGCTCCACATTTGTTGAATAAAGATAGTATTTTGTTTCTGGCCTCAGTTCAGTTTTATTCCTCACAAGAGTCTTACGCAAGAGGCACACTCCCCATTTACAGATGGTGCCACGGACATGGACACTCACTCCGGTCTCACTCCAGGGGCGGGGAAGTTGGGGAGCTGTGTTCAGGGGCCTCTTCTGCTTAGTGAATTCAGAGGCATGAAGTTCAGGAAGAAAAAAAGGAACAGAGGGCCAAGATGGGCAGGTGGGGAGGGCTGAACACCTGGAGAAAGCAAGTTTGGAGGGTGGGCAGGAATGGAGCCCAGAACTGAGGGTCTGCTCCTTCATCTCTTGGGCGGGAGAATGGAATCAGGAAGCCGAGGTTGTGTGGGTTAGAGTCTGGGTTCGAATCCTAGTCTCATCACTTGTTAATGTCTGTAAGCCTCAGTTTCCCCACCTGTAAACCAGATAGATGATGCATGTGAAGTGCTGGAGCAGACCCCGCACACAGCAAGCACTCAGTGAACAGCTCTCATCCCGGCCAGTGTGGGGACCAACCCTGGCCTCCCTGGGAAGCCTGCGCACCTACAGTTTTCCCTAGGGCCCAAAGCCCCTTCTGGCCTGACAATGGCCCCCTCTTTCGATCTCCAGCTTTTTCCTCCGCCAGCCAGAGGCCTTTGTAAAGGCCCCTACCCCATTATGTTGGAAAAGGGTCAGAAGGGACAGTGATGGGCCTTTTCTCAGCTTCCACCCCCTCATTGTGACCAGGCATTGAACTGTTTTTTATTTAAACTGGGCATGGGAACCAACTCTGGGTGACCCACTCACCTGAGCACTGCCAGAGGTGAGTCATAGGCTCCCTTGGCTTCCAGGGCTCCAGAGCTTTGCCCCCACCAACTGTGCCCACCCCAACTCCCAGACAAACAACCACTTACCAGAGGGCCCCTCTCCCCACCCCATGTGGCTCTGGGACACCCTAGCGCCTCTCTCCCTCTGCTCATCCCAGCTCTGGCCCAAACTACTTTGGACCCCACATGGACACACCAGCCTCCTCCCCAGGAGGCAGTGGCGCGATCTAGAGGTTTCCAGGTGGGAGGCATGGCAGGGCACCAGGTTGGGTGCTGGGGTTGGCAGCCTGAGTCTCTTGATCTCCCACCAAGGGGGTATCATCGGGGCTGCTCAGTCACGGGACACCCGGGAGAGGCGCGTAGATGGAAGGTGTAAGTCCCGGGCAGAGACCCAGGAGGCAGGAGACCCCAGGACTACAGCAGCAGTCCCGAGCACGGTCCCCTTAGCTCGCGGTCCCCGCGGGCGCCACGTCCAACCTCCAGCCCGGCCCCGCGCGCTGCCGGGAGCCCCGGATGCGCGCGAGAACGGGAACGCGACAGGTGCCTGAGGGTCCCGAATGGGCTGCCCTGGGTGGTAAGGAGATGCGGAGATCCGCGCCCTGACATTTACATCCATCCTCGCCGCCACCCCCGGACGAGCGGAGGATGTAGGAGGGGCCGGGATCGACCCCGTCCCTGGGGGTCCCGGAGAGCCGAGGACGGCACCAAGTCCTTACCTGAGCAGAGTTCGTGGGCGAGGGTCTCCTGGCACAAGCGACGTGGGGTCGGAGCGCTGAGACCGACGGCGCGGAGTGGCGGGAGCGCGACGCTGCCGGGGCCACCTCCCCCGCGGGCTTATAAAGGCGGCCGAGGGGCCCGGAGAGCAGCCGGGGCACCCCGCCCCCGCTCCCGCCCCCGCCGCCGGCCCAGGCCGGGGCCCCAGCCCTCCCCGCCCCCGCCCCGCCCCCGCCGGAGCTCCGCCGGCAGACCGGGCCACGCGGCCAGGGCGCCCCCTGCCGGGAAGCGGGCCGATCGCCCGCCCCCCACACCCGGCTGCTCCGGGAGGGATGGCGGGCGGGGCCCGGCAGCTGCCTGCGCTTTCCCGGTCCCCCGCGCTCCCGGGCGCTCTCCACCTCCCGGCTTCCCGCGGGGACCCTCTGTCCCTCCCTCTCTGCGAGGTCGGGCGGATTCCGGTCTCTGCGTGCGTATCCCAGCCGTCTTTATCTTTGGCTCCAACTTCGTTCTGTGTCTCTTTGTGGTCTTCCTCCTGCCCTCGGTCTTCTGTGCCCCTCTCTGTGTGTCTGTCTGTGTCTGTCTACCTGGCTTTCTTCGGATCTCTCCATATCTCTATCCATCCTTATCCACGTGTCCTCTGTCACTGTCCACCTGTGTGTCTGACTTTCCCTGCCCTCTCTCCTCCCACTTCAGACCGGACTGCTAGCACTCTTGTCTGCCAGCTCTCTTCCCTGCCCTTGGACTGTCTCCTTGGCTAGGGCCAAAGGAAGCAGAGGATGACCTAGGAGGGGTGGCTTCCGGAGCGGAGCTTCGGCTGGACAGGGGCTGTTACCTCTTTTCTTCTGAGAGGGAAGGGGCCAGCCAGGGATCATGCTGACTTGTCCCAGCCTGAGTCCCAGCCACAAGCCTCCTGGGTGACAGAGGAGGAAGCCACACTTCCTAGGCAATGGAGTCAGACAGCCCGGGTTCAAGACTCCACCCTGGTGACCTTGGACAAGTCACTTGGCCCCTGTGGATCCGCCTGCTCCTGCTTAGCAGGCAGACGCTGTCTCCCCTGGCTTCCCTCACCACGTGCTGGGAGAGTCATATGAAACAGTGGTTGAAAAGTACACAGGAAACTCTAAAATTCTAGATAAATGTGAGGGGGTGGACAGCAGCAGATGCTGAATGCTATGGGCCCCACCCCTACTCCCCAGGGACCAGCCCCCATGGGTGGGTGGGGGAAGGATTTGCTCCCTTTCCCTGAGAACCAGACTGAGTTTGAATTCTGACCATCTTCTTCCAAGCCCCCAAACTCTGAATGCCTCCAGTGACAAAGAACTCACTGCCTCCCAAGAAAAGGGTATTTTTAGTGGCCCTTAGGGCTGCCTGGAGTAATTTGTGTCTTAACCCACAATAGCCAGAGATTTGAAGGCAGTGATCTTCGGTCCCCCAGATCCCTGCCATCCTCAGTATCTAAGCCCCAATCTTCCTGCAGCCACCTTTTCCTGAAGGTGAGGCGGGGATCGAGTCCAGAGCAGAGGGGAGACCATGTCAGCACCAGCAGAACCAATACCAACCCAGAAGTCTCTTATCTGCTCCATGGCAGCTCAGGACCTGGCATCTTGCATATCATATCTCCCAACAATCCCATTTTACATAAGAGAAAAGAGAAGCCCAGAAAGAGCATATGACTTATCAATAAGATTGGAGCCAAAACTGGGGCCTGGCACCAGAAACCAAGAATGTCTTTGTATTTGTTTTTCTTCCTCTAGTTTTAGAAATTGATACTATTTCTTTATTTACAGGAATGATACAAAGTTTCCTTTTTGACATAAGTTTATGTTTTTTTAAAAGTTAATCAAAACATTGAGTAAATATTATTTATTTATGTATTTAATGGGTTAGGTTATTATGGTGAAAATCATTGAGGTGGTAAATGAATGAAGTTTAGGAAATACAACACTTTTGCATAAAACACTGTGGGTGAAAAACATCCAGAACTGAGCCCAGAATCTGGGAGGGGCTCTGTCACTGCTTACAAACGCCAAGGAAGGGTTTAGTGATACCAGGAGGCTTGAGATAGTGTCATCATCAGTGAGCCAGGGGCAAAGCTGTGGGCATGGAAAGTCTGCCCGTCGCAGCCTGGGCAGAGCTGGGAGGCTGAGCCAGCAGGAAGTTGGGTGAAGCGCATCCCACCTATCAAGAGCCCCCAGCACCTGCCCCTGACTTCTGATCTCCCGAAAGCTATGGTGATAGCTCTTCTGGTTGCACATGGCCAGCACTGAGGCCTCTGTGTCTGGGTGATTTTCCCCAAGGTACCACCCCCCCTTGGGAGTCCTTTGATGGGTTATCAACAAGAGAAACCACTGCCTGGGCAGCCCTGACACCTTCCTCCCCTGCCTCTCCTGTCCTGCTCCTGGGCTTTGTCCCACAGGGAAATTTCCACGGGGGGGGGGGGGGGGCAGGGGACACCCGGCAGCCATTGTTGCCCCCACTCCCTGGGTACCTCCCCTCCTGGTTCTGTCAGCCTAGCAGGAAGGAGACCTGGATGGGAAACTAGGAACCCCACCCTCCAGCTCTGCCCTAGCTTTCTGGGGGAGCTGAGAAAGTCACTCTCCTTGCCTAGGTTCACATGCCCTCTGGCTGGTTGGACTGACAATCTCTAAATCCAGCTGAGAGTCCAGGATTCCAGGACTACTCGGCTGGTAGAAAGCAATTATTACATTAGGTCTTTCTACAGCTATACATACCCTGTTTCTGGGGCTCTGCTTCCTTGTTGGAAAAATAAGCAAATTGGACTGTTTGACCTCCAAGCTCTCTTTGCTCTAAGAACTAATGATCTAATGATCTTCACAACAGTTTTATTTTTTTAAAAGACTTATTTATTTTAGATCGAGCAAGAGAGAATGAAAAAGAGGGAGCTCGAGCAAGGGGAGGGGCAGAGGGAGAGAATCTCAAGCAGACTCCTTGCTGAGCTTGGAGCCTGATGCGGGGCTGGATCTCAGGACCCTGAGATCATGATCTGAGCCGAAATCGAGAGTCGGAAGTTCAACCCACCGAGCCATCGAGGTGCCCCTTGACAACAGTTTTATTTGGTGGACAGGGCAGGTATTAATAATCCCCACAAGAGATGAGGAAACTGAAGGCCAAAGATGTTATTTACCTAAAGGTCAGGATCAAAGCTGGTTTTTTTCTACTTTTTTCTACTCATTCATTTATTCCATATTTATTAAGAACATGCTATGAGCTCCCTGCCTTTTTTTTTTTAAGACTTTTATTTATTTACTTATTTTTAAAGATTTTATTTATTTATTTGACAGAGAGAGAGAGACAGCGAGAGAGGGAACACAAGCAGGGGGAGTGGGAGAGGGAGAAGCAGGCTTCCCATTGAGCAGGGAGCCCAATGCGGGGCTCGATCCCAGGACCCTGGGATCATGACCTGAGCCGAAGGCAGACGCTTACCGACTGAGCCACCCAGGCGCCCCGAGCCCCCTGCTTTTAACAAGGCCTTAAGTTGGGGCACCTGGATGGCTCAATCGTTAAGCGTCTGCCTTTAGCTTCAGGTCATGATCCCAGGGTCCTGGGATTGAGCCCCTCATCGGGCTCAGCGGGGAGCCTGCTTCTCTCTCTCTCTGCTGCTCCCCCTGCTTGTACTCTCAATCTCTCTCTCTCTCTCTGTGTCAAATAAATAAATAAAATCTTAAAAAAAAAAAAAAGCCAAGTTTGAGGTGAGAAGGCAAGGAAGCCCAGAGTTAATTCTCATTTCCACTGCCCCTGGGGAGCCTCCTGCAGTGGGAAATGCTATGATGGAGGGCATACGTGGGTCGGGCCATGGGTGGAGAGGGAGGAAGGAGAAAGAACAGAGAGAGAAGAGACGAAACTCAGGTCTGTTTTGGGGGGGGGGGGGGGGCGGTGAGGAGTCGGCTTTGACCCCGGGGCTAGGGAAACCCGGCCTGAAGTCTAGGAAGATATTTAAAGGGTGGGGTCAGGAAACGCTTTGACTGTTTTGACCCTTGTATTCAAAGGATCATTTTATTTCAAGCCCAGGCATGACCAAAGTTTCAGCCACTTGCCTCTCAATGCTCCCTCCAGCCCCACCTTCAACTCTGTGGAATAATAAACTAAGACTAAGGACAAGGCACTTTCATTAAACCAACACGATGCCCACCATTACTGAACACTGACTTTGTGACAGGCCCTGGTCTAAGTCCTTTGGACCTATTAACCCATCTACTCCTACTCCTCACAACAACTCTATAGAGTAGGACTTCGTTCCCACTTTACAGATGAGGAAACAGAGGCATATACAAGCTGTCATTGGTGGAAGTGCCCACCAGCGTGGTGGGAAATGTGATCTCACTTGTTCCTCTCTGCAACACTGAAGCTGCCTGGTGAATGTCTCTCCTTGCTTTTCAAAGGAGGAAGCTCTCAGATCAGAGAAGCTTAACAACTGGGTTCGTTCAACCAATATTTATTAGATGTTCTAGGAACTGGGGACACAAGTGAAGAAAAGATTTCTGTCCTCATGGAGCTGACATTCTAGTTAGGGAGGACATAATAAACGTTATAAATACGTACATTATAAAGTATGTTAGAAGATGTTAAGGGAGTGGATAAAGAGCTACAGAGGAACAAGAGTGCCAAGTGGGGGCAGATTGTGGCAGTAAATAAGATGTTCAAGGGCAAGAAGATGACACTGGAGCAAAGATGAAAGGCGAGAGAGAGAGGCAGCTGGAGGCCCCCCCAGACAGTCAGAGGAGAACCTGAGCTGCCTAGGTCTGATGCCTGGGCTTTTGAGCTGTCTGTGACATGCCCTCCCAGGACCTGTTCTACCCTCCAAGCCTCATCCCCCACTGGCTTCCACTCCAGCCCTAGGTTTACTCCCTAATCCTGCCCCAGCCCCTGCCTTAATCCCATTTGGAGCCTACCCTTGCTCCAGCCCCCATCTTCTCTTAGTCCAATCTTTTGGGCAGTCCTAACCCAAGGTGTCCCTTCACACATACAGCTCCATCCCCAGTTCCAGGTCTCTCCTAGCTCAGTACCCTAAGAACTGGGTCCCAGCTGCTCTTAAAGGGAGCTCTCCTCACAAAAGGGGAAGCCCGCTTGTGAGAAACGCCATTGTCCAGGGAACAATGTCCCTATTTTGTCCTTTATTTCTGAAAGGACTTGTGAGCAGGCTCTGAGCTCCGAGTTCCCAGCTCTGAAAGGGAGCATGTTGCTTCCTATTCTCAGCGCTGGAGAAGGCTGTAGGCCAAAAGGAAGGGTCAAGGCCATCTTCTGGGGGCTGGATTCCAGAGGCCAGAGTAGATTCAGGCAGGCCTGGCCTTAGCAGTCCTGTGGCATTTCCAGAATGGAGGCAAGAGAGAAGCCATCCCTAATAAGTAGGAGAAAAGCTGGCTATCCCCAGGATAGCAAGGGAAAGATCATTCTCCAAACATAGGGTTTTCATTATCTCTGATAAAATCTTCCCTTGAAGATTCATCTGTCCTCCTGCCTGTGCACTGGCCTATCTATCTACCTCCCTGTCTTCCATGGACACATCTGAGATGGCGCTTGGAGATGCTCCTCCTGGAACCTGCACCAGTTTGGCCTCTCACTTCCTGTCAGATGTAGTGGGGGACCTGAGGATGCTTTAGGGCGTGGACAATGGCAGGCCAACATTGGTAGCTTGAGCATTACAAATAAACAATCTTAAATTCTATTCTTAAAGGCTTAGTAGGTGTCTAATCTATTTGCTTTTAGTCAAATACATGGACTAGTAACCCAAGCCAGAGGCTGCCACATCTTTGTGTCCAGGACATGGCCTGAGAATATCTAGCTCCTGGCAACTGGCCTTGGGCTCAGTGCATCCTCCTGCCCTTGGTTTCATGGATGGCCTTCACCTTGGCATCTCAAAACCATGGCAAGGGTGGAGAGGTACCACTGATCGGCCTCTTGTCCCAAGGCTGCATCCCAGCAGAAGCAAAAGAGTAGGAGTTGGGCGTCTTTGTCAGACAAAGAATGCCTGACAGGATATGCTTGGGAGGGACCTGAGGGGTGTTCGGTTTTATCTTGTGCCAAGGTTCCCACTTCCTGGAGTGCGCTTACAGTAAATACAGCTTGACATAGAAAATTCTCCTTTTCGACAGGAATTCTGGACTCGCTGTCAACTTGGATTGCAGACCTCAGGTAGAAAGGGCTTCTCTTGGGGGACCTGGGTGGCTCAGTCGGTTAAGCGTCTGCCTTTGGCTCAAGTCATGATCCCAGGGTCCTGGGATTGAGCCCCGGCATAGGGCTCCCTGCTCAGCAGGGGGCCTGCTTCTCCCTCTCCCCCTGCCTGCCACTCCCCCTGCTTGTGCTCTGTCTTTCTCTAATAAATAAATAAAATCTTAAAAAAAAAAAAAAGAGCTTCTCTTAACAAAGCCCTCACACTTCCTTCCCTCCTTTCAAACAGGCCTATTTCCAAGGAATCCCGTCTCTCTTGCAGGAATTTACTAATGACTACAAGAAAGGAATGACCATTCCAAAATCTTAAAATTTTCCCGCAAGTCTCCTTACAGAGCAACCTTATAGGTACCTGGCTTGAATTCTAAGATTCAACAGACTCCTTCACCACCAGCTATTTGAGAAATGCCAATTTCTCAGCCAGGAGCCTGGGGGGCCCCCTATGCTCCCCCTACCTTTTCAGCCCCACAAGCTCTGGGGTCTATTACTCACAACATCTCACTTCTGGTCCCAGTTTCTTTATTGGCTAGGAAGTTATAACTGACAGAAAATCCAACTTCTCAGAGAAGGTTTTGAAATCAGGGAATTCACTAGCACACGGAATGAAAAAGTCTACATTCAGGAGAGAGGCTTTTCTCAGTGGCCCAGTGATGTAATCAGGACCTGGTTTTTCCTCTCTTTTTCCATTTCTCAGTTCCTCTTCCTCCTTCTTGTCCTGGTCCCATTCTCACCCAGGCCAATGTTACCAGCTTACAGAAGTAGCCTTTAATATATCCAAAAGAGTGGAAATCTATTTCCCCAAACAGACGCAAGTCTTAGGATGGACCCACCCTCCATCGTGGGCTCCCTAACACAGTCACCACAATGATTGAGTCAAGCCGATCCAGGCCCATTGGTAGAGATGGGATGAGACTCAGTTCATCCAATCTGCTCTGAAAGAAGAGGGGAGTGAGTGCTGGGGAGGCAACTCACAAATACCCCCCACGCAATGGCTTTAGGACTTAGGCAAGTACTCACATGCTTGCATTTATGGAGGACTTTATACTTGCCAAAGCATTTAGAAGTAAATAATAATAAACGTATTTTATATGTGTAAAGTACGATCTGTTTTATTTTTTTTTTTTAAGATTTTATTTATTTATTTGACAGAGAGACACAGAGAGAGAAGGAACACAAGCAGGGGGAGTGGGAGAGGGAGAAGCAGGCTTCCCGCTGAGCAGGGAGCCTGATATGGGGCTTGATCCCAGGACCCTGGGATCATGACCTGAGCCAAAGGCAGACGCTTAACGCCTGAGCCACCCAGGCGCCCCGTACAATCTGTTTTAAAATATATAAACCATATATGTTCGTGCTAGAAAGTTTATTTTATTTTTTTTTTAAGATTTTATTTATTCATTTGACAGAGAAAGTGAAAGAGCACAAGCAGGGGGAGCGGTAGGCAGAGGGAGAGGAGGAGCAGGCTCCCCGCTGAGCAAGGAACCCAATTGTGGGGGGGCGATCCCAGGACCCTGGGATCATGACCAGAGCTGAAGGCAGATGCCCAACTGACTGAGCCACCCAGGCGCCCCCAAGCTAGAAAGTTTAAATGCATAAGGAAAAAGTAAATCAAAATACCCTGTAATCTTATCACACAGAAATACCCCATTTAACACCTTGGTATTTATCTTTCCAGATTTAAAAACAAAACGAAACAAAAACTAAAAGAATGGGATCATAGGGGGCGCCTGGGTGGCTCAGATGGTTAAGCAGCTGCCTTCAGCTCAGCGGGGAGTCTGCTTCTCCCTCTCCCCCTGCTTGTGTTCTCTCTGTCTCTCTCTCTCTTAAATGAATAAATAAAATCTTAAAAAAAAAAAAAAGAATGGGATCATAGAATACACACTGAGGGTCCCTGCTTTTCTCTCATGTAATAATGTAAACGTTTTCCCAATCCCTCCCAGGTTTTCAAACCTCTGAATGCATTATCTCATTTTTTCTTCTGGATAGGGGTTATTATGAATGATCCCCTTCTACAGATAATGAAACAGGGGCTTGGAGAATAAGTTGAGAGCAGGCAGCCAGCATGCAATTCCTAGCCCCTGACCATGGTGCCTCACAGCCTCCGAGTGGGAGAGGAAGGATTGCTACCGCTCATTCACGAAGTGCCCAGCAAGTGCTCCTGGAAAGTGAGAGTGACCATGTGCCCACCTCCAGGACAATTCAGTCTCCTTTCCAGCCCCCTCCTTGGTGGTTCCAGAGGGCTCCAAGCACTCAGAGGAAGGAAAGCCAGGGGTTTAATCTTTACCACTCCAAAGTGCTGTGTCATGGAAACTCAGGGACTCCAGACTCCTCCTCTGCCTCTAAGGGTGGGGGGGTGGTGTTGGGGGTAGGGCAGAGGGCAAACACTTCACCTCAGCTGCCAACTCCCCCAGCTTGCGTTGTTCTGTGCGGGGGTAGGACTGGAGTGAGCATGTGATAGGTGGCCTCAGAAGGCCTGAGCCCCTACCTCCCAGCACCTTCCACTGAAAAGGCTGTAGTGATAGATGGTGACCCAAGAGTCTGAATCAGACTGCCTGGGTTCAAATCTGGCTTCACGTATGTGAGTGACCTTGAGCCAGTGAGCAGTGTGACCTGAGGTCCTTCTGCCGTGAAACGGGCATAATACATACCACATGGGATTGTTGAGAAGTTTAAGACAATGTATATAAGCCCCCTTGGAAGAGTGTGTCG
Source organism: Phoca vitulina (assembly GCF_004348235.1). Taxonomy (NCBI): domain Eukaryota; kingdom Metazoa; phylum Chordata; class Mammalia; order Carnivora; family Phocidae; genus Phoca; species Phoca vitulina. The sequence continues at coordinate 85,520,209 of NW_022589705.1, forward strand.
TACATCATGAGGATTCAGTAAATATCAGCTATTACTACTATCATTTTATTAGCCATCCGTAATGAGGATTCCAGTTGCAGGCAACAGAACACCACTCCCGCTGGACCAACAGAAAAGAGGAATTTACTAAAAGGTTTGTCCGTGACAGCCAAGGGCAGGGAGGCTGCCAGAAGAAACTGGAGGCAGGGATTTGATCAGTCACCAATCCAAACCACTGCCCTTCTCTGAGTTTCTCTTCACCTGCTTCACGCTCCTCTCCCTGAGGACCCCGCGCCCCGCTCCCCAGTCTCTGCAGCAGGACCCGGCCTCCCCAGGGCTGCCCACCAAAGGGCAGCAGGCGGTGGTGTGCCGGTGCCCCGGAGAGAGGGTCGGATTGGCCCAGCTGGGTCACGTGCCCACTCCTGGGCCAATCAACTCCGGGTGGGGGCGGGGCCACGCGGTGCCGACGTGGCCGCTCTTGAGGAAGCCGGGACGGGTTTGGGAGTGGGACTAGATACCCAGGTGATGAGATTCCCTCATCCCACTTTCTTCCTCACAAGCCACTTTTACTCCTTGATTCTCAAAGTGAGAAGCCACACTCTCGTTCTCACTCCACACTTACGTAGAGGGCCTGCTTGCAGTTTCCTTCGTCCCGGGGCGAAGCCCGACTGCGGTACCCACCGCTCTAAGTAGCCACCACAGGACTCCCCTGCACGCGCACGCGCACGCGCACAGCCCTGGACACGGATGCCTGCATCGGGTTCAGCCAGAACCTAGCCTTGTCTCCTAACTCCATCTGAACCAAGAAACTGCGAGGGGAGGGCAGATTGTCCCGGGGGGGCGTGTGGAGCCGTGTGGGACCTGAGGCCGTGGAGCATGCCCGCCGAGGGAGGAGAAGGGCGCAGTTACTCAGATCTGCGGTTAAGAGTGACCTGCTGCCCGAGTCACTGAGCGAGTAGCTCCAGCCTCCGCCTCTCCAGCCCCTGCCTCCAGCACAAGAAGCCTGACAGCATTTAGTTTCCTGGGCTCATGGAGATCCCTGGAATTTCCAGGGACAGCCTCACAGTTCCCTCTTACTCCAGTTTTTGTTTTGTGTTTCCAAAAATGCCCTATCCAGGAAAATTCACTTCCTCATTTCTCCCTGAGCCACAAATCATCCAACTTCCTTATTTCTTCAGGGAGAGAAGAGAACCCAGCCACCGCCTTATTTCTCCTGCTTAAAGCCGGTGGGGGATGTGCAGGCATGTGCCCATGTGTGTGCCTAGAGCGTGCACCAGCATCACATCCATTTAAGGACACTCCAAATGCTGGTTCGCACCACAATACTCTTCTTGTCTCCGTATCACCTGATCTTCCCAGGAGGGAGGGGATAGGGAGCAACTTGCCCAAAATGGCCTGTAGAGATGAACATTATGGCCTCGCACCCCAGAGCGTGGGCACTGCATTCCCGAGGGCAGCAGGAGAGGGTCTTTAGGATGGGGGACCTTCTCCGGGCCTCAGAGTTGGGCTGGTCATGACACGTCAAAGCAGGGCCGGAGTAGGACTTTCCGGAAACTATTCCCTCCAAGCACCAGTCTCAGTGCTTCTGCACTTAGTTACAGAAGCTACCGGACCCCAGGCAACCACTCACCGGCAAACATTCCATCTGCCTGGGAGTGACTCTACCCAGCTCTCTTCCTCCGCCACAATCTCCCCACCGCCTAAGAAGCTCAGCCTAGACCTGGTGCCACCCTCTTCTCTCCTCCAGCAGGTCTTCAACGAAGATTTTTTTTAGCACCTACTGTGTGTCTGTAATTAAATTATACATGCACTTAGTCCCTCCTTTTTTTTTTTTTTTAATTTGACAGAGAGAGACACAGCGAGAGAGGAAACACAAGCAGGGGGAATGGGAGAGGGAGAAGCAGGCCTCCCGCGGAGCAGGGAGCCCGATGCGGGGCTCGATCCCACGACCCTGGGATCATGACCTGAGCCGAAGGCAGACGCTTAACGACTGAGCCACCCAGGCGCCCCCCCCCCACTTTTTTTTTTTTAAGTAGGCTCCACAAAGGGTGCTTGGGTGGCTCAGTCAGTTGCGCATCCGACTCTTGGTTTTGGCTCGGTTCATGGTCTTGGGGTTGTGGGATTGAGCCTTGTGTCGGGCTCCGAGCTCAGCAGGAGTCTGCTTGAGATTCTCTCTCTCCCTCTCCCTATGCCCCTCCCCCTGCTCACACTCTCTGTCTCTCTAAAATAAATAAATCAAATCTTTAAAAAAATTAAAAAAAAATAAAGTAGGCTCCACGAACAATGTGGGGCTTGAACTCATGACCCCGAGATCAAGAGTCACATGCTCTACTGGCAGAGCCAGCCAAATGCCCCAAGTCCCTCCTTTTCAGGAGCCACTGGTAACACTGAAATCTTATTTATGAAATGACAGGTTGGACAAGGCATGGTCTAGGGCCCTGCCCTGCTCTGATACACTCTGAGGTGTCTCGTCACAACTCTGCATTATGATAATGACTGGTAGACTATTTTATTTCTTATTCCATACCTGCGTTTCCTCATCTCTCCATGTCCCCAACACAGAGGGTGTGTGTGAAGTAAACTGGGATTGTTTGCTAAGAATCCAGCTAATCCCGGGACAAAAGGCGAGGTCCTGACTGGCTGGCTAAAAGGCTAATGTCAGACAAACCGCACTGAGTGACCCTGACAGGTGACACACCAACGTTCTGATCCTGGGTGCAGCAGCAGTCAGACTAGGTCATACTCCCACCCTGCCCCACCCTCCCTTAGCAACCAGTGTATAGGCTAATAATGTGCCCAGGACACCAGGAAAGTAAAACAATCTCCCCAAGTCCAAACAAAACTCAAGAACATGGGGCACCTGGGTGGCTCAGTCGTTAACCGTCTGCCTTCAGCTCAGGTCATGATCTCGGGGTCCTGGGATGGAGCCTCACGTCGGGCTGCCTGCTCATCAAGGAGCCTGCTTCTCCCTCTCCCTCTGCTGCTCCCCCTTCTTGTGCTCTCTCTCTCTGTCAAATAAATAAATAAATAAAATCTTGAAACAACCCAAGAACAAAAGTCCATCTTGACAATCTTATTCAGAATTTTGCAATCAGTAAATTTAAAATACAGAAGCATAGGGACGCCTGGGTGACTCGGTTGGGCATCTGCCTTTGGCTCAGGTCATGATCCTGGGTCCTGGGATTGAGCTCTGTGTCAGGCCCCCTTCTCAGTGGGGAATCTACTTCTCCCTCTCCCTGCTCATGCTCTGTCTCTCTCAAATAAATAAAATCTTTTAAAAATAAAATACAGAAGTATAGTTTTAATTTTGGTATACCTGCTAGGTATATGTTTGTGGTTTAATGTTATTTATACTTCTAATCTCATGAGAAGAGGTTGGTAAGGGACACCACAGTGCTCAGACATCTAAAGGTGTAAAGTGGGTCCCGATGCTGGGAGTCAGATCCCTAACCTTGCGACTGGTGGCCCCAAGTCATCATCTTTCTCTGAGTGAAAGGACTTGACTGTTTCCTTATCACTGTCTCTTAAAATACCTTAAGACCTTAGTTGCAAAACAACGCTCAACTCACACGGTATCAACCCAGTCCAAGTAGTTTTGTTTATATTATTTTTTTCCCAGGGGGAGGGGCCGGAGGGAGGGAAACAGTCCCCAAAGAAAACAGTAACAAAGTTGTTAATTATTTTTTTTTTTATCCCAAGCTGGTCCTTTGCCACTTGATCCTGGACCAAAAGAAAACTACTCTCTAGGGTATTTTGGAAATAGGTGGGACACAGATTCCACAGGATGGTTTTGAGTCTATGGCACGGGCTGGGGACAGTGAGTTTCCTCGTGCTCACCTCGAGAGAGAGTTGCTGGCACACCGTGTGTCAGCACCTGTGCTCCTGCTGGCTGATACACTTCTTCAAGGAGATGCACTTTTACTTTTTTTTTTTTAAGATTTTATTTATTTACTTAAGAGAGAGAAGAGAGACTGAGAGAGAGAGAGCACGAGCAGGGCAGAGGGAGAGGGACAAGCAGACTCCCCACTGAGCAGGGAGCCCGATGCGGGACTCGATCTCAGGACCCTGGGATCACGACCTGAGTCGAAGGCAGACGCTTAACCAACGGAGCCACCTAGGAACCCCTAGTTTTTGTTTTTTTGGTTTTTTTTTTAACTCCCATCGATTTATTTTAGAATTAAATCTCTGTTGTAGATGGAAAAACCAATCTCATTTGCCCTAAATAGAAGGTAACCATGACCACAGATTGAGTGAATTCTAGCTTGAAATCTGTTGCCTGCCAGACTTTGAGCCAGTGGTAGGGAGGTGTTGAAGATATCTTGATGGAGTGATAGCCTGAAATAAAATTGAAAAAGGAAAGCCTTCTCAATACGTGATTCAAGGTTACTTAAGACCGCAATCTGGGTATCACCCCAAATAGTTTCCTACTGTGGGTTCTATGAGGCTGCTAACCCCGAGGGAGAGTGATAGGCGGATGTCCTTTGTTACCATGGCAGCACCCCCCCCCCTCAGGTCTTCCCTCGGAAGTCCAGTTTGCTGAGGGGTGGGGGAGCCTGTGCAGAAAGGTAGGAGCAGAGTTTCACTGTCTTGAACTGCTCCTGGGTCCTGGGGTCTTACAGCAGGATGGGACTAGGATATTGCATCACCCTAGTCTGAACCCGAGGGCAGCACGAGGCAGAGCTCTTCTCTGGGAGCACAAGTCTCCAACACAATCCCTGAATTGGCCTGTTGATATTTGTAATTCTCAAAGAACAGTAATTTGTTGCTGCTTCTCCCAGGGCCCCTCGCCAGTGTGTGCTTTCTCCCTGTTTACAGCATTCAGTGCTAATTACCTTTGGGAGCAAAGTGCCAAGGGTTTGAATGGGATGTAAATATTTTCCCAGTTTAGGAATTTTATCCCCTCCCCATCCTTGGGTGGAGGGGTGCTTTGAAATTCAACTTTGCCAATTACATCAGCATTGGTTTCACTTTTTTTCAAATCCCTGACGCCTGAGGGGTTTCAGAACCAACCTGGATCTCTTTGTTCTGGAACCTAGTTTCTATCTTGCCTGAGGGGTCGGACAGCCAAGTAGGAACCCCACCTTTGCCCCCCTCACTGGCTGTGTGTCCTTGAGCAAAAGTACTGCCCTCTCTGAACTTCAAACGGGAATTCATTTACTCTTCAAGTCAATCTAGTAAGTAAATCCGCACAATAGCTGTAAACATATCCCTGGCACATGGAGGGCATTCAAAAAAGTTCACTTTTCCTTTCCCTTTTGTCCTGACACCTAGGCTTTCCCAGTTGAGGAAGGGACCACTATTCGCAGGTTGATCCCTGAAGCTGAGGGAGACAAGAGTGAGTGAGTGGGTAAAGCATCCCCTCCGTGGCCACCGCATTCAGGTGCTAGGCCAGCCTCAGCAGTTACTGAGCACCTACTGTGTACCAGGCACCACACGCTGTCAGCAGGGTGACTGCTGCCCAGAACATCTCGGTGCATTCTTGGCTTCATTCTGGCTGGCTCTGTCTTCCATATGGGGTATGAAATCCTTTCCAGAATGCCCAGACGTGGATGTTCCCGGATCTTAAGCGATGGAGTATTTCTAACCACCCCCTCCACTCCCTGCCACACACACACTAGCTGGAATTTTCCTCTGGATCAGCAGGTGCTCAAAACAGCATCATTACCCCTTCTCAGCCCACCCAGCTGTCTGGCCATAACCAGTCTCTCTACCTCATAGAACCTCAGTGGAGGTAACAGGACCCGACTTTTCCCCGACACCTCAATCCTGGTCCCCTGAGTTCCTGTCTCACTGGCACTGCCTTTCAGCCATGATCACACCAGAAACCTGATTGTGCTCCTTGTCCCTCCCTCCCTATGTCCAGACCATCTCCAGCTCCTGTTTGTTTTACATGATAAATCCCTAAGTATTTCTAAATTCTGACCACTCCCCTCCATCTCCCCACCTACCATCCTACTCGGGGCAACCAGTTCCTCATCAGGATGACTGCAAGGCTTCCCCATGGTCTCAGGATATGACACTGCTCTCTCTTCTAAGGGCAGACCTCATCACATCATGCTCCCACCTCCATCCCTGCCAAAAAGCCATCCATGGATCCTCCTTGCTCTTGTGCTAAATACCTGATTTCTTCCTTTGGCTGATTGGGCCTCTCAAAGTCTGGCCCTCACCACCTTAGCTGCACTCGGCTCCTTGCTGTGCCTACCCGAGCCTTCCTTTGGTTCCTTGAATGCATCATGTTCTTTCCTGACACAGGGCATTTGCACATCCTGTCTTTTCTGCCTGGAAAGCCCTCTTTACTCCCTAAAAGCCTTGCCTCTTTTTCTCCTATTTACTCAGTTTTCAGCTAAAGGGTCATCTCCTCCCAGATGCCCTCTCTGATTAGCAGCTATGAGAGAGTTCAGGTTCCCATTCTATCCTTATAGCGAACTGGGTTCATCTTCCTAACTTTAGTATGGTTATTTGTTTCTTTTAAGATTTTATCTATTTACTTGAGAGAGAGAGCAAGCACAAGCAGGTGGGGTGGGGGGGGGAGGTGTGGGGAGAGGCAGAGGGAGAAGCAGATGACCCGCTGAGCAGGGAGCCTGATGCAGGGCTTGATTCCAGGACCCTGAGATCATGACCTGAGCTGAAGGTAGACACTTAACTGACTGAGGAACTCAGGTGCCCCAGTATGGTTATTTGATTACCACTCATCTTCCATCTTTCCCTCTTGATGGTAACCTTCAGGCAGGCAGGGACAGTGGCTATTTTAATTCACATTGTTTCCCCAGAGCTTAGCACCTGACACACAGTTGATGCTCAGTAAGTGTTTGTTGAGTGAATAAATGATTGAATGAAGGTTGTTTTGAGAATTAAATAAGGAAGAAAGAAGGTGAAATGGAGAGGGAGTTAATATTTGGTAGGTGATCACATGGCACCAGGTGCTTTAGATATGTTGTTCTAATTTTCACTAATGATGCACTTTACATTTGAGAAAACAGATTCAGAGATATTAGGCAACCAGCCCATAGTACACAGCTAATAAATGGTAGACTTAGATAAGAGCAGGGTCTATTTACCACCAAAGCTCGTGATCTCACCCTTTCCCCAGTTTGCCTCCAAGTTAAAAAAGTGAAGGGAGGGGCACCTGGATGGCTCGGTTGAGTGGCTGGGTCTTGATTTTGGCTCAGGTCATGATCTCAGGGTCCTGAGATGGAGCCCCACGTCAGGCTCTGTGCTCAGAGTTTCCCTCTCCTTCTGCTTCTCCCACCATGGTCTCTCTCTCTCTCAAATAAATAAATAAATAAATCTTAAAAAGAAAAAAACTCAAACTGCCAAAACTGAATTAAAAAGAAAAACAAAAGAAAACCTGAATAGACATATAACAAGTAATGAAAATAAATCAGTAGTCAAAAAATTCCAACAAAGAAAAGCCCAGGACTAGATGGTTTACTGGTGAATTATATCAACTGCTTAAGGAAGAATTAATAGCAGTCTTTCCAAAACACTTCCAAAAAGTAGAGGAGGGAGCACTTCTCAACTCATTCTATGAGACCAGTATAATCATGATACCAATGCTAGATGAAGACATTATGAGAAAACAACAAAGCCAATATCCCTTGTGAATATATATGCAAAAATGCTCAACAAAATAGTAGGAAACCAGGGGTGCCTGGGTAGATCAGTCAGTTGGGCATCTGACTGGTGATTTCAGCTCAGGTCATGATCTCAGAGTCATGAGATTGAGCCCCGCATCAGGCTCTGCACTCAGAGGGGAGTCTGCTTCGGATTCCTTCCCTCTCCCTCTGTCCCTGTCCCCCCAGTAAATAAATCTTAAAAAAAAAAAAATAGTAGCAAACCAAATAAATAAATAAATAAATAAATAAATAAATAAATAAAAATAGTAAACCAGGGGAGCCTGGGTCGCTTAGTCAGTTAAGCATCTGCCTTCAGCTCAGGTCGTGATCCCAGGGTCCTGAGATCGAGCCCCGCATTGGGCTCCCTGCTCAGCAGGGAGTCTGCTTCTCCCTCTCCCTTTGCCCTTCTCCCTGATCATGTGTTCTCTCTCTCAAATAAATAAATAAAATATTTTTTAAAAATAGCAAACCAAGTACAAACCGAATATATTATAACCAAGTGCGACTTGCTCTATTCTCAAATGTCATGATCTTGTATATAGAAAATCTTAAGGAATCTACTTAGAACTAATGAACAAGTTTAGCAAGATACAGTTTTACAGGATACAAAATACAATACAATACAAAATACCAATATAAAAACATAGATAGTATTTTTTTTTTAAGATTTATTTATTTGTCAGAGAGAGAAAGAGACACAAGCAGGGGAGCGGCAGGCAGAGGGAGAAGCAGACTCCCCGCTGAGCAAGGAGCCCGATGTGGGACGCGATCCCAGGACCCAGGATCATGACCCAATCCAAAGGCAGACGTTTAATCGACTGAGCCACCCAGGCGTCCCGACAAACATAAATAGCATTTCTAAGCACTAAGCAATAAATACTCTAAAAGTGAAGTTAATAAATAACCCCATTTATATTATTATCAAAAAGAATAAAATACTTAGGAATAAATTTAACCAAGCACATGCAAGACTTGTACACTAAAAACTACAAAATGGGGGCACCTGACTGGCTCAGTGGGTGGAGCATGGTACTCTTGATCTTGGGGTCGTGGGTTCAAGCCCCATGTTGGGCATAGAGCTTACTTAAGAAAGAAAAATAACATACATACATACTACAAAACATTGTTTAAAGGAATTAACCCCTAAATAAGTATAAAAATATCCCATGTTCATGGTTTGGAAGACTTCATATTTATAAGATGGCAATATTCCCCAGATTGATCTAAAGATTCAGTGCATTCCCTATCAAAATTCCAACTACCACTTTTGCAGAAATGGACAAGCTGATCTTACAATGTATATGGAAACTCAAGGGACCCAGAATAGCCAAAACAATCTTGAAAAAGAACAAAATTGGAGGACTCAATTCCTGATTTCAAAACTTATTACACGGGCACCTGGGTGACTCAGTCAGTGTCCAACTCTTGATTTCAGCTCAGGTCTTGATCTCAGAGTCATGAGTTCAAGCCCCAAATTAGGCTCCATGCTGGGCATGGAGTCTACTTAAAACAAAACAAAACAAAACAAAACAAAAAACCCCAACTTACTACATAGTTATAGTGTTCAAGATAGTGTGGTATTGGCATAAGGATAGACAGAGATCAGTGGACTAGAATTGAGAGTCCAGAAATAAACCCACACATTTATGGTCAACTGATTATTTTCCAAGAGTGTCAGGACCATTCAATGGGGAAAGAATAGATTTTTCAGCAAATGGTGCTGGAAAAACTGGATATCCACATGCAAAAGAATGAAGTTGAATCCTTTCCTTACACCGTGTACAAAAAATTAACTGAAAATGGATCAAAGACCTAAATGTAAGAGCTAACACTGTAAAATTCCTAGAAGAAAACATAGGAGTAAATCTTCATGATCTTGGATTTGGTAGTAGATTCTTAGGCATGGTACCAAAAGCATAAGCAACAAAAGAAGAAGTAGATAAATTGGACCTCATCAGCATGAAAAACTTTTGTGCATCAAAGGACACCATGAAGAAGGTGAAAAGATAACTCACAGAATGGGAGAAAATATTTGCAAATCATATATCTGAGAAAGGTATAGTATCCAGAATATATAAAGAATGCTTACAGGGACACCTGAGTGGCTTAGTTGGTTAAGAATCTGATTCTTGATCTCAGCTCAAGTCTTGATCTCAGGGTCCTGAGTTCAAGCCCAACGCTGGGCATGGAGCCTATTTAAAAAAAAAAAAAAAAAGAGTTCTTACAACACAACAACAAAAAGAAAAACAACCCAATTTTAAAAATTTAAAGGACTTAAATAGACATTTCTCCAAAGATATACAAATGGCCAATAAGCACATGAAATGATGCTCACTATCATTAGTCATTAGGGAAATGCAAATCAAAATCACAATGAGATACCACTTCACACCCATCAGGATGGCTAACATGAAAAAGAAAATAACAAGTGTGAGGATGTAGAGAAATCAGAACTCTGACACATTGCTGTGGAACATGTAAAATGTGCAGCTGTTATGGAAAACTGTTTGACAATTAATCAAAATGTTAAGCATAGAGGGGCGCCTGGGTGGCTCTGTCAGTTAATCTGACTCTTGGTTTCCGCTCAGGTCATGATCTTAGGGTTGTGAGACTGAGCCCTTTGTAGGGCTCTGTGATCAGAGTAGAGTCTGCTTGGGATTCTCTCTCTCTCCCTCTCGCCCTCCCCGCCGCTCAAGTGCTGTCTCTCTAAAAAAAAAAAAAATTTTTTTTAAAAGATTTTATTTATTTATTTGCCAGAGAGAGCACAAGCAGGGGGAGCGGCAGGCAGAGGGAGAAGCAGGCTTCCCACTGAGCAAGGAGCCCGATGCGGGACTCGATCCCAGGACCCCGGGATTATGACCTGAGCCAAAGACAGACTCCCAACCGACTAAGCCACCCGGGCGTCCCTAAAAAAAAAATGTTAAGCATAGAATTGTGATGTGACCAGTGATTTAAGAGAATTGAAAACAAGTGTTCAAACAAAACGGTACACACCAATGCTCACAGCGCCAAAAAGTAGAAACAACCCAAATGTCCATCAGGTCATGAATGTGATGAGGGAGCAGAAGGCTAGCTGAGGACAAAGCACAAGCTGACACCCTGCAACCCCCCCCCCCCCACTCTGGGTGGGATATGTGTGACATTCCTCCAGGAAGCTCCCAACTATCTTCATGTTAATGCCTTGCTAGAGGGAAAAACAACCTGAATTTGACAATGGCAAGGACTCTGGTATCCTGTGAGTCTTCTTTAACATATGAAAATCCTTTTGAAATCTCCCTTTTCCTTACCTTCCCCAACTCCCAAGTATATAATCAGTCACCCTCACAACCCTGGGGCAGCAGGTCCTGTCCCCATGCTTTAATAAAACCACCATTTTGCACCAAAGATGTCTCAAGAATTCCTTCTTGGTCTTTGGCTCCAGATCTCACTTCACTAAACCTCACCTATATTCTAAAACCACATCATATGGCGTCCAATGTGGGGCTTCCAGAGTCTTTTCATCTGGACTCTGAGCTTCGGTGAAAACTTGGTGAGTACTTTCTCTTCTCTTCCTTTACTCTCATTTCTGGGGCTCTTTAAGGAGTACGGTCTTATTGGAACAGTTTCATGCCAACTCCTCAGGCCACAATCTTCTAGCTCGTGGCTACTCTACGGGGAGGAGAAAGCCTGCCTTTTGGCTGGAAGTTAGTAGCCTGGCGGGGATGGTAATACCCAGAAACTTGATGCCCTCTCTTTATTCCTAATCCCCTTCACATCCCTGGTCTTGCCACTTCTGGCCACGGGACCTCCACTGGCAGCCGGCTGAAACCAGTACCCGATTGAACTAAAGCCCAGCCGGGGACCGTTTCCTAGGGAAGTTGGCTGTAAGGACCACATGTGTTGGAATGTTGCTTAGAACCATGATGGATTTCTATCTTTACTGTTTCCCATCAATGTCCTCTATTAACTACTTAAATTACAAAATTGGGTAATTTCCCCTTGTAAAACTTTTCTAGTGTTCTCCATGGGTTAAAAATGGCAGGGCAATAATGTGGTTTCAGGGCATAGGATGGCACGGCACGGTATCTCAGTCCATTTACCAGGCACCCATCGGCAGCCTAGGATGCAATGGGGAAGGGGAGGGACGCCGGCATCCCTCTGGGGCCTTTTACGGCAGGAATGCCTTCACGAGAAGGCAGGATGGTGATCAATAGTGATTTTTTGTTTGAGGGGCACCTCTGGTGGATTTTGACACATGGAACCTCTGACATATGCTGTGTGGGACGCCACCTGGGAGTTGGGGGGATTTGGTAATGGACCTTCTTTACTTTCCTGGAAACATGGCCTCAGTAGGCTTCTTCCTCAGTTTCTGAGGACTCTCCCTTGGGATTCCTTTTTAATCCACTGGAAACAATTCGGATTGCAAAATATAGGAAAGGACTGATCTCCTGTAACACTGCATGGCCTCAGTGGGATCTGTCAGATCTCTTCTGCAGGAAACAGGGCAAATAGACAGAGGTACCCTAGGCCCATCCAAGCTTTCAGGGCTCTAAATCAGGACCCAGACCTAAGGGTCTCTTGCAGTACGCGTTTGGCTAATAAACTCCCTCCTGACGTATTGGATGATAATTACCTAAATAGGCCTCCTCCGAGTAAACCCAGGTTGCTAGAGGAAACACAAGCTATCCCAGATGAAGGAGACTCTTGACATTCTCTCTCTCTGTTCTTCCTAATAGATGTGGCGGCTTCTCCCTCACTCATTTCCCGGGTTAATGGCTATAATTGGAGCCAACTGTGGTTAGTCTGCCTCGGGACGGGGACTTTAAGGAATATTCCCAAGCAGCTGCCGAAACTCTCTTTGTTTTAGGGAAATTCCCTGTCTTCTCCTCCCCGACATGGACTGCCTAATTCCACTTGTTGGCAGGAAAACATGACGCCTGCTCATCTGTTGGAGGTGATGAGCTCTAAAACCAGGAACCTTCTCTGCCTTCCGGCAGCACTTGGCCTCCTCTGCCCCTCCTCCCCTCCTGTTTGTGCACCACCTTGGGTGCAGCCCGCGTAGCTGGTTCTTATACCATCCTCGGTACCTCAGGGCTCCTTCTCCCCTCACCATCAAGGAGCAAGAAAAGCACCCCCTGGACCTAACACTGCCCACTCCAGATTTCTCCACCAAGGTCTCAGGTAAAAATTGACAATGGGGAGGATCCAGGTGGAACATAATTCGGTATTTAAACGGATTTAAGTTTATGGGGTTTGTTGTTGTTGTTTTTAAGATTTTATTTATTTGACAGAGAGCACAAGCAGAGGGAGAGAGAGGGAGAAACAGGCTCCCTGCTGAGCAAGAAGTCCGATGTGGGGCTTGATCCCGGAACCCTGGGATCATGACCCGGGCTGAAAGCAGCTGCTTAACCGACTGAGCCACCCAGGCATCCCTAAGTTTATGGGTTTAAGAGAGACTTGTCTTGAAGGTTATCAGCATTCAATTGTGAAACTTTTATTCTACCAAGATATACTGAAGGTCAAATAAGCTCGTGTTATCTTTGTTGCAATTTGTTAGCAAAAAGATGATGTAAAATGATGGTTAATCTTGTCTGTCTCAAAGTTTTCATGGGTAATTGTTAAGATAGCTTTCAAAATCTATGGTAACCTGAAACTTTAAAGTTTTGCTTGGATGATAAGTGGGATTAAATTCATTGGACAGCTAGGTCTTTTCCAAATAGGATAAAGTGCTAAAGCATTGAATACTGGACATAGGTTTGTGCTTTTGACTACTTATTGGAAAAAACAAAGGATATTTGAGTCTGTTGGTAAACATGCTTTGTGCTTAACTGATCCACAAATTTGCCATCAAAGAGTTTTGGTATAAGAGTTCACAATTGGTTACTACTTAATCTTCACTGGAGACTAAGGTTTCTAAAAAAATGCAAAATTCTACTAAATATAATAAAGCCTGGTGGAAATAAAGGAAGCAACTCTGTATGTAAAAAAGTAGATATGTAAGAAAGATATAAGGAATGGGAATGCATTTTTGTTGAAGGTAAAAGAAGGTAATTTTGTCCTAAATAAGATGGTTGTTTGGAGAGAAAAGGCTTGGACAAAATCTGAATGCAAAAGAAAGTTGTGGAAGGTTTGTGATGGGCAGTCTTTGGAAAGGAATTTTAGGTGTGGTCAGGACGGACTAAGATTGAAATGAATGGATTTTTTAAAAAGATTTTATTTATTTATTTGTCAGAGAGAGAACACAAGCAGGGAGAGCAGCAGAATGAGAGAGAAGCAGGCTCCCTGCTGAGTAGGGAGGCCCACGCAGGACCTGATCCCAGGACTCTGGGATCATGACCCAAGCCAAAGGGAGACACTTAAATGACTGAGCATCCTGGCATCCTGAAATGAATGGATTTTAAAAGTACATTGGTGTAAGATTGAAAGTCTGCTTTCTCTCTATTAAAAGGACAAAGTTTTCTTGAATTGTTGGTCTGCTCTTGATAAGAAAATGCAAACAGTTGTTTCCTCTTTGCCCAGAAAAACCAGTTTCTATGTTTTGCCTTTATCAGGTCTTTGACCATCCCTAATCCTATTTAGGCCTGTGTACTAACACTTCCTAAAGTTTTAACAAACTCCTAAGATTTAAATTGTAAATAAAGTCTCTTTAATTCATCAGGCCTTATTATTTGGTCTGTTAAGTTACTCTGGAAGCACTGTTAAACAAATGATAGCCTTAGGTTATATTTGGGTAAATGTCATACCTATTCTAGAGATGATATGCAATTCCTAAAGTTCTAATGTTTTAATATAAGGTCATCACTTGATATTTTGATTATTGAAGTGTTATGTGTCACAGAAATAACCGGATTTCCTTGCCAGCTATATTGTAACCTCTCATCAGATCTTTAACCATGTCCATTTTTTGAGTCTTTTGTCATTTATAGTTATTGTTTTTTTTTAATTTTTTTTTAAAGATTTTATTTATTTATTTGACAGAGAGATAGAGAGAGAACACAAGTAGGCAGAGAAGCAGGCAGAGGGAGAGGGAGAAGCAGGCTCCCCGCAGAGCAGGGAGCCCGATGTGGGACTTGATCCCAGGACCCTGGGATCATGACCTGAGCCGAAGGCAGCCGCTTAACCGACTGAGCCACCCAGGCGCCCCTATAGTTATTGTTTTTATTCTCTTGTAAAATGGTTCATCTTCAAGGAGATTCCTATAAAGGACTTAGGACAAATGCAGGTTTTTAGTATCTTTAAAATTCTAAAACTGGGGGCACCTGGGTGGCTCAGTCGTTAAGCCTCTGCCTTCAGCTCAGGTCATGGTCTCAGGGTCCTGGGATTGAGCCCTGCGTCAGGCTCCCTGCTCAGCGGGAAGCCGGCTTCTCCCTCTCCCACTCCCCCTGCTTGTGTTCCCTCTCTCACTCTGTCTCTCTCTGTCAAATAAATAAATAAATAAATCTTTAAAAAATAAAAATAAAATAAAATAAAATTCTAAAACTGAAATGGATAAGAACTTCCAGAACTAAGTAAAGCTGCATTCAAACTAAACAAGAATAGTAACATGGGACTAAGTGAATTGGGAAAAAAAGATGATAGTTTTTTGTGACTCTTGGTTGAAACATTGCTGGTTCTCTAATATTGGCTCTTCCAGGCTAAGGAAACTTTCTCTTAAGACATCAGTGATATGCAGAAATAATAAAACAAATTAAAGCATCTAACTTTTCTCTCTACCTGAACTCTCTGAAATTCAAAAGGTCTCAATAAATATTATTTCTTCCATGGCAATCATAGTCAATTGCATAAGTTCAGTAAGAATCTGTTCTTATAACAGGACACCACTGGAAACACTGGTTATTTTACCAAGGCTTTGACTGGAATGTCATATTTGAGAGAGACATGCATAGCCTGCTCAGATATGACCAAACAGCTTTCAGGAATTGAGGTTGGCTTTATGAAACATGGAGCCATAAAAGCCCTTGGAAATGTCGGCCTGATACCTTGCTTATAGAGTTCCCAACAGCCTCACCAGGTGAGTAAAGAATGTCACTTCCTGGCAGGTGCAGGAACCTCAGGATACTTTGGGGACCTCATGAAGAGGAATCTGCCCAAATCTACAGGTTTGCAGGCATGTCTGATGGCAGGTACTTGGCTTGGCTTCTGGCCTGGAGGGGCTACTAAGAGTTCAACCTAAAGATTCCTTATAAAAAGTTCCAGCAAAGCAGGGCGCCTGGGTTGCTCAGTTGGTTAAGCGACTGGTCGGCTCAGGTCATGATCCTGGAGCCCCAGGATCAAGTCCCGCATCGGGCTCCCTGCTCAGCAGGGAATCTGCTTCTCCCTCTGACCCTAACCCCTCTCATGTGCTCTCTCTCTCTCTCTCATTCTCTCTCTCAAATAAATAAATAAGTAAAAATCTTTAAAAAAAAAAAATAAAGTTCCAGCAAAGCAGATTCTAAAAGATCTATATGATCACTCACTATTGTTGCTGACCTTATGTAAATAACTAGGCCAAGTTGGTTAAAACTGGACTTGTTTTGCAAACAAATTAGTCTTGGTTTGGCTATCTCTGGAAATTTGGGTTATTTTAGAGAAAAAAAATTATGTTTCAATAACCCACTTTTGTGGATGTTAAATCCTAGTTTTGATTGTCCTTAAATATTTGCTTAAGCTAGACAACTTGAGGTAAACTTCAGAGAAATTGCCACAATAGCTCATGTATGGACAATCTTCTTGCTTGTTATTCTGTGGGGATCATAACAGAACCTCATGGGCATATGATTATTTGAACAGCTGAAAAATGGGATTAATCCCCCAACAACTGTATAACTCAACTATCACCTTGACCAATTCTGTGCAGCTGGGATGACGAAATTTTTCCTTAAAAGCCGGAGCGTACCCCACTCCACTTCGTGGCTATAATGGATGGCCCCACTTTCTTTATGATTGGATCGGATAATGTACTTGGGGATGCCCTTATCTCTTGACACTTTTTCTCCCACTTGCCAGTGATTCCTTATAATTAGGATATTGTTAAGGCTAGACTTCAAACAAAGAGGGCTTCTTGATGGTTTTATTCCTTAGTCATATTTGTCCCAGGAACTACCTCTATCAATGTAAAATTACAAGTAGAGGCTTTAGCCAAGCATACAGTGACCACCTTTAAGCGTGACATGGCAGTCAGTTATATGACTCGTTCCTGGCTGGGACCCAATGGCTATTCGACTCTAACTTGGGTCCCTAGCTTCCACCAGGCTGGATAGGCCGCTGTACTCTGAGTTTTGGCTGGATGCAGGGATGCATTGTTAAAACCATCACCAACCCAGCCAATCTTCCAAATTTAAAATGATGATGGACATGTTCTGTGTCTCATTGGTATGATCACCTAGCATCCGTCTTTGTTCCCTCTTTAAGACTGCAGGATGTTGTTTGGCACATGGAAGCTCTTTTTTTTTTTTTTTTTTTTAAAGATTTTATTTATTTATTTGACAGAGAGAGACACAGTGAGAGAGGGAACACAAGCAGGGGGAGTGGGAGAGGGAGAAGCAGGCTTCCCGCCGAGCAGGGAGCCCGATGCGGGGCTCGATCCCAGGACCCTGAGATCATGACCTGAGCCGAAGGCAGTCGCTTAACGACTGAGCCACCCAGGCACCCCGCATGGAAGCTCTTAATAAGTACATGGTCAAAGACCTAAATGGCACTCTACATTTCTCTATTAAATACTAAGGTAATATAAATATGTAAAGCAGCTTTACAAAATAGAAAGACATTAGATGTTTTAACTGTTGCACTTGGTAGAACTTGCGCTATCATAAAAACAGAATGCTGTGTATACGTTCCAGATGCAGAGGGGAATGGGGAGTGACTGCTTAATGGGTATACGGATTCTTTTGGGGGTGATGAAAATGTTCTGGAACTAGAAAGTGGTTATGGTTGCCCAGCATTGTGAATTTACTGGGAGTCACTGAATTGTACAGTTTAAAGTGGTGAATTTTATGTTATGTGAATTTTACCTCACTAATGATTTAAAAAAAAAAAAAAGGAATGAAGGTCTGATGCTTGCTACAACATGGGTGGACCTTAAGAACATTATGCTAAGGGAAAGAGGCCAGTCACAAAGGGCCGCACGCTGTATAATTCCATTCATGGATGTCCAAAACAGGCAAATCCATAAAGATGGAAAGTAGATTGGTAGTTGCCTAGGGCTAGGGTTGACGGAGGGGGATAATTGGGGATCAGAGAGGGGAGTCACTGCTAGTGAGTACAGGTTTCTTTTCAGGGGGATTAAAAATGTTCTAAAATTAATTGTGGTGAGGGTGCCTGGGTGGCTCAGTCGGTTAAGCATCTGCCTTCAGCTCAGGTCATGATCCCAGGGTCCTGGGTTTGAGCCCCGTATCAGGCTCCCTGCTCAGCAGGGAGTCTGCTTCTCCCTCTGCGCCCCCACCCTCCACCACTCCCGCGAGCACGCGCGAGCGCGCTCTCTCTTGCAAAAATAAAGTCTTTTAAAAAGTAAAATTAAATTAACTGTGGTGATAGTTCTGTCAGAGAGGAAGACCTCCCTCTGCCCTATGATGCTTCTAGCTAGACTTAGAATCAAATGACATGAGATGGATTACGTAAGGGGGAATCCACACAGACATGGAAATTCCAAAGACTGTGGCAACCTGAAGCTTATATGAGCCAAGGAGCAGTGTAGGGGCCTGTGGCTACAAAGGGGAGGAAGACCATTAACAAAAATGTGAAGGCAGATGTTTGGAAAAACAAAGGTTGCTGTTAAATTTCTCAGGTAAAAGGGGAGCCTCTGTTAATAGCTCTCTTCCCAGTGCAGGCTCTCCTTTCCAATGTAAATTTAGGCAGTTGAGGGGGAGGCAGAGAGCTTTTTTTGGCATCTGCTGGGTTTTGATTACTTTTAACTCAAAATCTTTATGCCAAAGTGGCTCATCTTGGGGCAGCCTGCCCTGGGCCTCTACAGTTTCACAACTCTGTCAATACACCAAAAAACCCTGAACTGTGTCCTTGAAGTGGGTGAACTGTATTGTATATTAATTCTATCTCAGTAACTTTGCTAAAAAAAAAATTCTCAGTTGTGATATTGGTACCCTAATTATATAGGAAAACGTCCTTGTTCTGAAGGAATATAAACTGAAGCATTTAGGGATGGAGTGTCATGATGTCTGCAACTTATTTTCTTTTTTTTTTATTAAGCTTTAAATTTTAATTCCAGTATAATTAGCATACAGTGTTATATTAGTTTCAGGGGTACAATATAGTGATTTGCAATTTATTTTCAAGTGGTTCAGCAAAATAAAAGAATGTGTTACATATGATGTGGGAAACAAAGGGAGAAGAAAAATTATTGAATTTCCTTACTACTTACAGCTCATTGACAAGTCCTTGAAACGGGCAGAGTGATATTCCTCCAGGGACTCGACTGCCTGGATGTTGACACTTTGCTAAGGGCAAAAGGCAATCTTAGCCTGACCCTCCAGGATCCTGTGAGTCTACTTTAAACATACAGAAACTCCTTTGGAACCTCCCTTTATCGCTACCCCACCCCTCCAGATACATGTTAGGAATCATCTTCCAAGCATTTGGCCCACTGATATACATCTGAAGGGTCTCATGAATTAGGGTTTACTAAATGATGTAGGAAAGACGTTAGGGTTCGAAGCTGACGGCCAAGAAAGAATTCTTGAGACGTCTTTGGTGCAAAAAGGTGGTTTTATTAAAGCACGGGGACAGGACCTGTGGGCAGAAGGAGCTGCACCAGGGTCACGAGCAGTGGTCCATTATATACTTTCAAGTTGGGAGGGGGTCAGTGATAGTGTAAGTCTCTAAGGAATTCTGGAAGCAAGGTTTCCAGGACCTTGAAGGGGCTAGCTATTGTTGGGGAAAGGTCATTTATTACCGTCTAATAAAACATGAGTCATGAGACCCTTCAGGTGTGTATCAGTGGGCCATATGCTTCGGGGGTGATTGCCAACACGTACCTTGGTGGGTAGAGAAAAAGGAAGTTTCCAAAAGAAGTTTTGTATGTTAAAGTAGGCTTGCAGGATGGGGTGGGGGTGAGGGGTCGGGCTAGGATCGCCGTTTGCCCTTACTTAGCAAAGTGTCAACATGAAGGCAGTCGAGTCCCTAGAGGAATGTCACTCTGCCTGTTCAAGGACTTGTCAATGGGCTGTAGGCAGTAAGGAGATTTAATAATTTCTTTTCTGCCTTTGTTTCCCACATCACTAAACAATAATAAATGACCTTTCCTAACAATAGCTAAACCGCTCAGGATCCTGGAAACCTTGTTTCCAAAATACCTGGGTTACACTATCCCTAACCTCCTCCCAACTTGAAACTATATCATCGGTCACTCCTCACAACTTCAGTGCAGCTTTCTGCCCACACGTCCTGTCCCCGTGCTTTAATAAAACCACCTTTTTGCACCAAAGACATCTCAAGAATTCTTTCTTGGCCATGGGCTTCAAACCCTAACGTCTTTCCTACATCACATAAAGCTGTGCCATCCAAAGCAGTAGCCACTAGCTACATGTAGCTCTTTACGCTTAAATTTAAATTAGTTAAAAATAAATAACTCAGTTCCTCAGTTACACTAACCACGTGTTAAGTGCTCAGCAACCACCTGTGACTAGTGGCTACAGTATCGGGCAGCTCAGGTGTAAAACATTTCCATCTTCATGAAAAATTCCCACTGGCCAGTGCTGACATATAGAAGGATAAAGCAAATGTGGTAAAATGTTAGCAAATGGGAAATCTTGGTAAAACATATATAGGGATTTCTATGGGACAACTGGATGGGGTGGAGGCCAGCGGCGTGGGTGGTGAAAGAATTCACTCAAGGCAGAACAAAGGACATGGAAGTTTATGGAATACACCGCAAGGGAGTGGTGGGCAGGACCGCAAAGGAGAGACTCTCTGGTGGAGGCAGTGGTGGGGGCTGCTCATTTCTAAGAGGGCGAGTAAGGAGGTATGGGAGGGTGTAGAATTTAATTTTTTTGATACCTGTGCTTGGTTGTAAGTAGCCCATTGGTCAGCGAGGGTGTATGGCTATTTTGAGGTGGGTCACCTAATGAGCCTGTTTGCATTCAGCCGGGTGGTCACTGTGGACCCTTGTACCTTACTCAGGCTTCCATTGCTCGAGCCTGTTGCCTAAAAGCGACCTCTACAGTTTCTTGTATTATTCGTTCAACAGAGGGGTAGTAATAACATGGCAAAGAATTCCCAGTATGCATTCCATGGGCCTAACCACCATGTGAATCCAAGTTCTTTGGAAACTTCTAGATCCTTGTCCCAACAGTCTGTTCTGTTTGTTCAACACTTTGTTCCTAGGATCCTCTCCCTAAAGTTTAGTGTGTGATGCTCTTTGTACCCCTGCTCATCCACATTTCTTGGAGAGGTATGATAGGATAGTAGTTTTAGAGCTAGGATGGAGCTGAGTTACCAGGAATTGTGGTTTTTAACGCCCTTAGTGGTAATTCTATATCCATCCCTGTGTCTTTTCTTTTGATAGAGTGCAGCTTTGTGAAACCCCAAGTCCTTGGGAAACACTGATTCAAGAGACTCTTGAAGCTGAGGGGTGGGGAGTGGCCAGAGAGAGCCCAGCCCAGGAGTCTATAAATTGAATTGACCCGGACATTTGCATTTTTATAACTAGTCCCGGACACGGTGGACATTTGCCTTCCAGAGTTCCTGAGAACTATTTGCATTATCTTTTGTTTGAGCAATTGCCGGGGGTGGTGGAGATGCCTGCCAGCTCCTTGTTACCAGATTTGGGACGAAGAAGGGCAAGGGTGAGGTGAGGCTCTAGGCAGCAGGAGAGAGGCAAGGTAGAGGGGACATGGGCTAGGCTGGAGCCCTAGGGGTGCTGGAGTGCTCTCTTTCCAAGGAAGACTGCAGGATGGCTCTGGACCCTGCCCTGCGACTTTCCTTGCTTTGTGACCTAGGGCAAGTCAGTTCACCTCTCTGAGCCTCCATTTTCTCACCCATTAAAATAACATCTCTTCCCAATGTCAGATAGTTTCTGTGCTTATGCTCAAGTTTGAGGCTTGGTTACCTCAGCTGTAAATGGACATAAAGGGGCACCTGGGGGGCTCAGTCAGTTAAGTGTCTGCCTTCGGCTCAGGTCATGATCCCAGGGTCCTGGGATTGAGCCCTGCATGGGGCTCCTTGCTCAGCCAGGAGCCTGCTTCGCTCTCTGCCTGCCGCTCCCCCTGCTTGTGCTCTCTCACTCTCTCTCTCTGGCAAATAAATAAAATATTTAAAGAAAAAAAAGAAAACCACAGACTCAAAATGGTGTTACTTGGGCCAGACCCAATCACCAAGCCAGAGCTTAGTACTTAACCTAATTGCAGTTTCAACCTCCCCCAGAAGTGTCAATCTTAACCCATCAATCAGGAATTTCCTTTTTTTTTTTAAGATTTTATTTATTTATTTGAGGGATAGAGAGATCATGAGCAGTGGGGAGGGATAGAGGGAGAAGCAGACTCCTGGCTGAGCAGGGAGCCCGAGGCAGGACTCAATCCCAGGACCGTAGGATCAATACCTGAGCTGAAGGCAGATGCTTAACTGACTGAGCCACCCAAGCACCCAGGAATTTTCTGACATGCACCAGTGAAGTAACTTGTCACATGGGCCCTCTCCATCCCCCTCAAAGGAAGAAGAAGTAATCTGCATGATAAGACCCCCTGCCCCTTTTCCTTAGGGAAAGTGATCTTGCTGGAACAAACCTTTTTTTTCTTTTGCTTACAACTTCCTTGCCCCTTTGCTTCCTATAAAAACTTTGTATTTTGTAAAACTCCTTGGAGCACCCCTCTGCTTGCTAGATGGGAAGCTGCCTGACTCATGAATCATTTAATAAAGCCAATTAGATCTTCAAGCAAACTCTACTTGGTAGACTTTTACTTTTTAACAGTTTTTTCTACAGATCCACAATCCATCATCTGTAGTCTGAAATTTATAAAGCTCTGAAAATTCAAGTGTTTTTGTAAGTTTGCCATCAAAACACATTTGAGAGCAAAACTTAATCTAAACTGATGCCAAATCTTAAAGGGTTAACACATTTATTATGAACATTTTTAAATTAATTAGTTGATTAATTATTGTAGAGATAGAGATCAGGGGAAGGAGCAGAAGGAGAGGGACAAGCAGACTCTGCGCTGAGCGTGGAGCACGATGTGGGGCTCGATCCCACGACCCTGAGATCATGACCTGAGCTGAAACCAAGAGCTGAACGCTTAACTGACTGAGCCACCCAGGCACCTCCATTTATTATGAACATATTAATGTAGTTGATTACTGGATATGGCCGCAGAATATGCACCAAATCACCTTTCTAAAATCTGTAAATTTTTGAATTTGGAATCACCTCTGGCCCATAGAGTTTTGGTTAGAGGACTTTGAGCTTGTAGGGGCATAAAATGACATGGCTGTGGTCAAAGCCAGGGTTACCTGACTGTGGGGCATGGGGAGACCCTTGGTGCTGCGGAGCCTTAGAGGGAAGAGAGAAGGAAGAGGAAGGAAGACCTATCAGAGGAGGTCTTGGTTATAACAGAAACTGACTCTGGCTGATTTAAGCAGCAAAGGAACTTGTTGGAAGGGTACTGGGTTTGTTCCAGGGTATTGGTATGTGGGAGAACCAGGCTCAGAGGCCTCAGGGCCAAGAAGCCACTGTTGGGGAGCAAGAATTCTTGTGCCCTCAAAGGTCCTTCTAGCTGGACTAAGAATCATATTGACATGAATCAGATTACCAGGAGAAAATCAAATTTAATAAAGCATGTACAGGGAATCCACACAGACATGGAAATTCCAAAAACAGTCAGGCAAAATGAGGTACACATGTCATTCTGAACTAGGAAGGGAGCCGGGGTCTGGGATTTCAGAGGAAAGGAGTGCACTTCACAGCGCAAGAAGAAGAGCAGGTGTTTGGAAGGAAGATGTTTGCCTTGCCATACAGATGGGTCACTGAGATAAAATTTATCTTTGTTAATAATCCTTATTCTAGGAAAGACCCCCAATTTAGATTCTACTATGTGGTTATGGGAGGGACACGTTTCTTTTGAGCCTGCAGGGTCTCAAGTGCCTTCAGCTCTAAATAATCCACGGCCAAAGTGGTACATTCTGGAGTGGGGGAGGGATGTCGTGAACCCCTTCACCACCCAAATCACCCACAGAACCGGTTAGGTGAGTAACTGCTCAGCCACAAGGCCACAGCCTGCAGTGCCAATCCTGATCCACAACTGACCCCAGGTGACCAGAAACCACTTTCTGCCTAGCTGCTGCTGCCCCCACAGGGCACTTTCTGTCTCTGGGGGTTTTTTTGTTTTTTGTTTTTAAGA
Source organism: Phoca vitulina (assembly GCF_004348235.1). NCBI lineage: Eukaryota > Metazoa > Chordata > Mammalia > Carnivora > Phocidae > Phoca > Phoca vitulina. Next base: position 85,544,102 of record NW_022589705.1, read on the forward strand.
TTTTATTTATTTATTTGAGAGAGTGAGTGAACAGGGGCAGAGGGAGAGGAAGAGGGAGAAGCAGACTCCCCTGCTAAGCAGGGAGCCCGACGAGGGGCTCGATCCCAGGACCCCGGGATCATGACCTGAGCCGAAAGCAGACGCTTAACCGACTGAGCCAGCCAGGCGCCCCTCTCTGTCTCTGTTTTGAATTCAAAGTGGGAATGTCTGATCAGCAGAACCAGTGTCACATGACAATGCCCAATCTGCAAGGGAAGCTGGGAAAACAGACATCTAAAGATTTTTGCTTTTAAAATGGGAGGCATTGGGGTACTTGGCTGGTTCAGTGGGAAGAGCATGTGACTCTTGATCTCAGGGTTGTGAGTGCGAACCCCATGTTGGGTGTAGAGATTACCTAAAAATAAAATCTTAAAAAAATTTTTTTAAATAAAAAATAAAATGGGGAGCGCCTGAGTCAGTTGAGCAACCGACTCTTGATTTCAGTTCAGATCTTGATGATCTTGATTTCAGGGTTGTGAGCTCAAGCCCCAAGTTGGGCTCCATGACAGGCATAGAGCCTACTTAAAATAATAAGAATAAAATAAAACGGGAGGCATTTCTGCCTCCTGCCATGACTCCTAAGGAAGGGACACTTGTAGAATAGGAACCAGACTTCAGTTGTCAGACAGCCAAAACAGAAAGAACAGGCAAAGGCTCAGTAGCAACAGCTTCCCAGAGGAGGGGTAGATTCTCCTAGGGCCATGAAGGGTGAGCAGTCCTCAGCTGGAAGGGTGGAGGAGTTCAGAATCTGGACAGGGGCCTATATGTCTGGCAAGAGGGCCTATATGTCTGTTTGCTAGATGACAATCACTGAGCTAAACACTTCATTCTTATTTAATTTCACAACTGCAGGTAGCAGGGGAGTTATTATTAGCATTTTGCAGGCCAGAATCTGAGAATCAAAGAGGTTAGGTCAACTTGCCCAAGATCATGCTGCTAGAAGGTGGTGGAGCTGGGATTTGAATGCAAGCATTGAAAGCTCGCCCTTCACCCCTACACTGTACAGGAAGGAAGTAGGTTCCATATGCGGTGCCTATTCCTATCAATTGAGAGTGGCTGCTCGGAGCCTGGCATCGAGAAGGATTCTAAGGTTGTCTCTGAAATATAATGTAAGAAGAGCTATGCTCAATTAGTGCTGTCTTTTAAACAAATTTGAGCTGAGAACTCAAAATTCACATGTTTGCAAGTGGACGTGCAACATTTACCCAAATCAAAGATAAACTGGGCTATTAAAAAAAAGACAACACATTTCAAAAGATGGGAATTATTCAGACTATATTCTCCAACCATGAAGGGAACAGAATTATACATGAATAACAAAAGAGAAATAGAAAATCCCCAACTGCCTGGAAATTAAACATTACACTGGTCAAAGAAGAAATCAAAATGGAAATCAAAAAACATTTGAACTGAATGATAATAAAGATATGACATATTGAAATTGTGGGGTGCAGCCAATACAACTCTTGGAGGAAAATTTGTAGCCCTAAAATGTACATGTATATATACATTTATATATATATTAGTGGGGCACCTGGGTGGCTCAGTTAGTTAAGCGTCCAACTTGATTTCTGCTCGGGTCATGATCTCAGGGTGGTGAGATTGAGCCGTCCATCAGGCTGTGCACTCAGTGTGGAGTCAGAGCCTGCTTGAGATTCTCTCCCTCTCCTTCTGCCCCTCCCCCTGCTTGTGTGCTCTCTCTCTCTCTCTAAAATAAATAAATAAATCTTTTTAAAAAATGTGTATATTAGAAAAGGAGAAAGAAAGAAAATTAATGATTAAAGTGTCCATATCAAGAGGCTGAAAAAGAACAGCAAATCAAACCTGGGGGGGAGGGAAATAATAATAAAACAGAGCAGAAATGCAAATCAATAATGCTAAAAGTTGGTTCTTTGAAATAATTCATAAAATTGAGTAAGTTGTATCTACCATAGGCTAGATCATAACAAAATATGTGCCAGGTAGTATCTATTTCTTTTTTTTAAGTTATTTATTTATTTGTTTATTTATTTATTTATTATTATTTTTTTAAGTAATCTCTATACCCAACATGGGGCTTGAACCTACAACCCCAAGATCAAAAGTTGCATGCTGCACTGACTGAGCCAGCCAGGCACCCCAGTAGTATCTATTTCTAGAAACTTCTATATTTTATATGATATAAAAATATTAAAGTATTAATTACATTGGGGTACCTGGGTGGCTCAGTTGATTGAACATCTGAACTGGGTGTTCAGTTGATTGAACATCTGACTCTTGATTTCAGCTCAGGTCATGATCTCAACTCATGATCTCATGAGATTGAGCCCTGTGTCAGGCTCCATGCTCAGTGCTGAGTCTGCTTGAGATTCTCTCTCTCCCTCTGCCCCTCCCCCCTGTTCATGCTCTAAATAAATAAATAAATAAATAAATAAATAAAATCTTTTAAAAAAATTATCAGTTACATCGAATTTGAGCAAGGTCAAAGAGACACTGTATGCTTAAGGATTGATGGGTAAGTCAGTTTGGTTGGTGTTGAAATACTATACAGGGAGATGAATTAGTCTGGAGTCTGTTGTAAGTGACAGAAGAGGCCAAATCAAATCGTCTTAAGCAGAGACTTTATTTGTTTACATAACTGAAAATCCTAGGGGGAATTCTGGCTTTAGGCACAGTTGACCGTACGTGTTCAAATGGAGTTGCAGCAATGGCTCTTCATGTGTTTCCTCTTCTTTCTGCATTCACTGCACTCTCAGGCAGGCTCTCCAGCCTAGGCTGGAAGGGCAGGAGGCTACTCCAGTGTTCCCATGGTGACGGCAGAAGGACAAGAGGACAAGCTCAACTGCACAAGCCTTTTTCATGCATTCACATGTGTCTCACTTGCTAACACTATTGGTCAAAGCAATTCACATGGCCAAGCCCAACATCTAGGATTGGAGAAATTCTCTCTGCCCATCTTAAGGATATGACAAGGATAGAGAGTGAAAAATTGGAACCATTATTCAATCCACACAGATACCAACTCAGTATTGGGCTTTCTGGGTCATAGGGTACATGCATGCTTAATTTCACTTACATACTACCTGATTGTTCTCCATTCCCTCCCGCAACTCACAAGGGTGGGTGTTTCCCTAAGTCTTCACCAAAGCTCAGCATTGTCCAGCTCTCTTGTTTTTGCCAGCCTGATGGATGTGAAATGGCATCTCATTGATACTTTACTTTGTGTGTCTCTGATTATGTATGCATCTAAGCATCTCTTCACATCTTGTTAGCCATTTGGATTTCCCTTCCGTGAGTTGCCTATTCATATCCTTTGCTCATTTTCTCTCATGTTTTGGTTCCTTTTCTTGTTCATTTGCAGGAGTTCTGTGTACAGTCTAGGTATTAATCCCTTATTGGCTTTAGACATAGCAACATCTCTTACAAGTTTTCCATCTGTTAATTTTGTTTTTAGGGTCCTTCACTCAGCAAAAATCTTTGATATAATCACATCCAGCATTTCTTGCCTTATGGCTTATGCTTTGGGTCTAATTTAAGAGGTACTTTCCCCATGTCTAGATCACAAAGATGTTCTATGTTTTTACCATTCACATTTAGGTCTTTCAAACATCTGGAATCTACATTTGTGGTGGGTAAGGGTATGAAGCCAGTTTTGTTTTGTTGTTTCCCATATAGTGAGCCAGTTTTCCCAATACCATCTACTAAAAAGTGTCCTCCTTCCTTCTTTGAATTATGGTGCCACCCTTCTTATAGATCAGATCTATCTACCTACCTACCTTTTTTTTTTTTAAGATTTTATTTATTTATTTGACAGAGAGAGAGAACAAGCAAGGGGAGCAGCAGGCAGAGGGAGAGGGAGAAGCAGGCTCCCCGCTGAGCAAGGAGCCTGATGTGGGGCTCGAACCCAGGATCCTGGGATCATGACCTGAACCAAAGGCAGCCACGTAACTGAGTCACCCAGGCATCCCGCTGCCTACCTATCTATCATCTGTTATCTGTCTTTATATCTATATCTGTTTATCTATCTTTCTATATTTATATATCTGATAAGATGCAATCTCTCCCATGTAGTTCTTCTTTCACAGACTGACTTAGTTCTTTGTGGGCTTCATTCTTCCATACATAATTTAGAATAATCTCATTGGTTTTCTTCTAAACAAAGTCCATCTAGAATTTTGCTTGGGATTGTACTGGATTTGTAGATGAATTTGAGAAGAACCAGTAATTTTATGAAGTTAAGTCTCCCGAAACACATATGGAATTAGGTACCGATTTATGTCTTCTTTTATGTCCTTTAATAGAAGTTTTTTAAAAGATTTTATTTTTTTTTAAGATTTTATTTATTTATTTGTCAGAGAGAGAGAGGACAAGCAGGGGGAGCAGCAGGCAGAGGGAGAAGCAGACTCCTTGCTGAGCAGGGGCCTGATGCGGGACTCGATCCCAGGACCTCGGGATCACTACCTGAGCCGAAAGCAAACGCTTAAACAACTGAGCCACCCAGGCATCCCAAAGATTTTATTTTTAAGTAACCTCTACACCCAAAGTGGGACTCAAATTTATAACCCCAAGATCAAGAGTTGCACATTCTACTGACTGAACCAGCCAGGCATACCTCTTAAATAGAATTTTTAAAATTTCACCTTAGGGATCTTCTCCATTCCTTAAATTAATTTTTAGGTACCTTAATGTAAAGTTTAGGTCTTTTAAATTTTTTTCAGGTTTTTAAAAATTTTGAAACAATTTCAAACATACAGGAAAGTTGCAAGAACAATACAAATAGGTTTTCTTCTTAAACCACTTGAGGTTGCCAATATGATGCCCCATTATTCCCACATACTTTATTGAGTGTTTATAAATAAGGACAGTCTCATATGTAGCCACAATGTAACTATCAAAGTTGGGAAATTGACATTGATTCATTAGTACCATCTTATCCTCAGACCTCATTCAAGTTTCAATTGTCTCAGTAACGTTCTTTATGGCGAAAGGAATCATATGTTCAAGACCACACCTTGCATTTGGTTTTTATGTCTCTTTAATCCCCCTTAGTTTGGAACAATTCTTCAGTCTTTCTTTGACTTACATGACCCTGATACTTTTGAAGATCACAGGCAAGTTACTTTACAGAATGTCCCTCAATTTAGCTTTGTCTATTTCCTCACGATTGGGTTCAAATTGTGCATCCTTGGCAAGAACATCACAGAAGTGATGCTGTATGTTTCCCATGGCATCCTAGCAGATGGCACATAATTTCAATTTGTCCCATTGCTGATGGTGTTTACTTTGATCACCTGATTAAGGTGGTATCTGCCAGGTTTTGCCATTGTCAAGTTATTCTTTTTACCTTTTTAAAGTTTTTTGTGGGGCGCCTTGGTGGCTCAGTTGTTTAAGTGACTGCCTTTGGCTCAGGTCATGATCCTGGAGTCCCAGGATTGGGTCCCGCTTCGGGCTCCCTGCTCAGCAGGGAGTCTGCTTCTCCCCTGACCCGCCCGCCTCTCGTGCTCTCTCTCTCTCAAATAAATAAATAAAATTTTTAAAAAATTTAACAAAAAATAAAAAAATTTTTTTAAAGATTTTTAAAAGTATTTTGTGGAGTGGTTTTTTTTTTTTAAGATTTTATTTACTTGAAAGACAGTGAGTGAGAGAGAAAGCACAAATGGGGGGAGGGGCAGAGGGAGAGGGAGAAGCAGACTCCCCGCTGAGCAGGGAGCCCGATGTGGGGCTCCATCCCAGGGCCCTGGGTTCATGACCTGAGCCGAAGGCAGATACTTAACCGACTGAGTCACCCAGGTGCCACTGGAGTGGTTCTTTAAAAATATATAAATATTCTATTTTCATCAAACTTTCAATTTATTCATGTATTTATTTATAGCAATATGGAGTCATGGTTTTCTATTTTACTCAGTCTGTTACTCATATTTATTTTGCTTTCAAATTGTCTCATTTTTGTCTAGTGGGAGCCTTTCCAAGTTGGACATGTCCATTTGACATGTCCGCATCATTCTTTGAGCACTTCCCTGCTTCTCTTATAACAACATGATCTATGCTTGTTTTCTACTTTCTCTGCCCCAATCCTGGAATCAGTCATTCATCCAAGGAGACCTGGTTCATTTTAGTGGAGAATGATAGTTAGAAGCCAAGATCTGAGTACTAGGAGTGCTCATTGCTATTGGAGTATCACTGCCCCCAAGCCCTCAGTGGACAGAGCAAGAGAATATAGGTCACTCTCTTCACTCTGCTTGGGCTCCAACATCTCATGCCAGGCTTCCCCCATGCTGGATGCCCTCCTTGCCCCACTTGGGCCCCAACACCCCAATAGGCCACCCCCCTGCACAGATGTCACCTTGTACCCCATCTAATGGCTTTAGGACTGAATTTTTTGGGGAACAGAAGGGAAAAGAAGAAAAAGGAAGAAGAAACAAATTCCCTAGATACTTAAGTATCTTATTTTCCTTTATATTTACCAGTTGGTCATTACTGATATGGAAAAATGCTATTAATTTTTATAGGTAGGTCTGGGTGCCTGGGTGGCTCAGTCGGTTAAGTGTCCGACTCTTGATTTTGGCTTAGGTCATAATCTCCTCAGCGTTGTGAGATCAAGCCCCACATCAGGCTCTGCACTCGGTGCCAAGTCTGTTTAAGATTCTCTCTCTGCCCCCCACCCCCTCCAGCTCACACTCTCTCTCTCTAAAAAATAGAAAAAAAAATAAATAAATAAGAAATTTTAAAAAATTTATAGGTAGGTCGTTTATTGGGTAATTATTGTGTTTTTTTCTTCTGTCAATGACTGTATACTCTGTGGATAATGACAGTTTTACCTCCTATCTTCTAATCCTTACACTTCTTTTCCTTTTCTTTGTAATGTCAGCTACACCCCCAGGGCTAAATTAAATAGTAGCTATGATATCAAGCATCTTTGAGTTGTCTCTGATCCTAGAGGCACCTAAAGTTTGTCCATTAAGACAAACATATTTGCTCTAAATGTTTGGCATATAATTTTTTTTTAAAGATTTTATTTATTTATTTGAGAGAGCGAGAATGAGAGAGAGAGAGAGAGAGCACATGAGAGGGGGGAGGGTCAGAGGGAGAAGCAGACCCCCCGCTGAGCAGGGAGCCCGATATGGGACATGATCCCAGGACTCCAGGATCATGACCCAAGCCGAAGGCAGTCGCCCAACCAATTGAGCCACCCAAGCGCCCTGGCATATAATTTTTATCAAATGTTTTGGGTTCTTTTCTATTCCTAGTTTAAGAAAATTTAAAAATCATAAATTATTGGGATGCCTGGGTGGCTCAGTTGGTTAAGCATCTGCCTTCAGCTCAGGCCATGATCCCAGGGTCCTAGGATAGAGTCCCACATCCAAGCTCCTTGCTCAGCGGGGAGCCTGCTTCTCCCTCTGCCTGAAGCTCCCCCTGCTTGTGCTCTCTCTCTCTGACAAATAAATAAAATCTTAAAATAAACTATATCTCAAAAAAAGTAAAAATAAAAATCATAAATTATTGTTGAATTTATTAAAAGCCTTTTTTGGGTATGTGTGCCTATAATGAATCACCTATAGTGATTTTTCTCCTTCAGTATATTAATTAATATGGAAAATTTAATGGATGAATTTTCTGATTATTAGTTCTCCTTTCTTGTCTCTAATAAACCCCATTTGGTCATAATTTATTAAAAATTTTTAATATATATATATATTTTTTAAAGATTTATTTATTTATGTGGGGGGGGTGGGGAGAGGCAGAGGAAGGGGGAGAGAATCTCCAGCAGGCTCCCTGATGAGCAAGGCGCCTGATGTGGGACTTGACCCCAGGACCCTGAGATCAGGACCTGAGCTGAAATCAAGAGTCGGACGTTAACTGACTGAGCCACCCAGGTGCCCCAACGGTAATAGGTTTTTATTGCTGTTCTCAAATCACCACTATAGACTCAGTGGCTTAAAACAATATAAATCTGTTCTTAGAGTTCTGGAGGTCAGAAGTTCTAAATTAATTTTATTGGGCTAACATCAAAGTATCGACAGGGCAGTTTCGTTTTGGAGGCTCAGAGGGGAGAATCCATTTCCTTGCATTTTTCAGCTCCCAGTGGCTGCCTGCGTTCCTTGGCTTGCAGTCCCTCCCTTAGTTTTGAAGTGCATCACTTCAAACTCTGCCTTCTCCAATGTTCCCGACCCCTCCTGCCTCCCTCTTATAGGAACATTCTGAGATGACATCGGTCCACCCAGATAATCCAGACTCATCTCAAGACCCTGAACTAACTCAAACCTGCAAATTCCCTCTCCCACAGAAGATAATATTCACAGGGAATTAGGAGGTGGATGTCTTTAAGGGCCCTTATTCACTGACATGACCAACCACGGGAGAGCATCTCGGGAAGCGCCTTGCTGGTGGTCCAGAAGTGTGTGACTCGGGTCACACTTCTCAAACGGAGTTATGTGCACCCAGGGCTGCTGGGCCAGGTCACGCGGTTCTAGCAAGTGGGATCAAAGGCAAGATGGTGAACAACTCCAAGAAAGCAGATCTTCCTTTTTCAGATGGTTCCACCTCTATCTACCTTGTGTACGTTTTGAATTATCTTAGCCCAGGTAATCTGGCTGTCCCTACTACAACTTCCACAGAGCGCAGTTAGAAACCAAAGTCCCCAGGCGCCTGGGTGGCAGAGCCAGTTAAAGCCTCCGACTCCTGGTTTCCACTCAGGTCGTGATCTCAGGGTCCTGGGATGGAGCCCCGCCTCCGCCTCCACACTCAGGATGGAGTCGGCTTAAAATTCTCTCTCTCCGCATCCCTCTCCCTGGCCCCACCCCATGCACTCTCTCTTTCTCTCTCAAAAAAATAAAAAATAAAGGAAAGAAACCAAAGTCCCTTATGCCAGCCTGTAAAGTTGCGCCATCCAGTATATCTTTAATTTTTTTTTAAAGATTTTTATTTACTTCTTTGAGAGAGAGTGAGTGAGAGAGAGAGAGAGCCCAAGGAGGGGGAGGAGCCCGAGGGGGAGGAACCCAAACAAATTTTTTTAATATATATTTTTGAAGATTTATTTATTTATTTTAGAGAGACAGCTAGAGCACGAGCAGGGGGAGGGGCACAGGGAGAGGGAGTGAGAGAATCCCAAGCAGACTCCTTGCTGAGCATGGAGCCTGATGCAGGGCGATCCCAGGACCCTGAGATCATGACTTGGACTGAAATCAAGAGTCAGACGCTTAATCGACTAAGCCACCCAGGCGCCCCTGGCCATAATTTAAAAAAACAAAAAACACAGGATTCAGTCAGCCAGGATTTTATTTAGGATTTTTATCTTTCATCTTTATGTTCACAGGCAAAATTAACCTGTAATTTTCTTTTCTTGTCTTGTTTATTTTTCCAATTTTGTAAGTAAGATTATAACACCTAATAAAATGTGTTAAACAGCAACCCCCCCTTCTGATTCCCCTACTTTAGAGTTGAGACTCTGATACCCAGAGAAAGGGATGGATTTGACAAATATCACATGGGAGGTTAGGGACATTTTCTGTCCTGAAAAAGATCACTCTTGGAGATGACACTCAGCCTGGGCTCCTTTGTCAGGCAAGAATGCTCCAGACACTACATGGTTATCTGTTCTTAGCTCCGCCAATCAGGGAAAAGAACACTGGGATATCGAATTTGAGTCTTTGCTTTGCTACAAGACTTTGCCTCTGTGATCTTATGCATTGGTTTCTTCCTCTGTAAAATGAGGGCATGGGATCAGACAGCCCTGAGGACTGCTCTATCCTGAACAATTAAGGCCTTTATCATTCTCAGGCAGCCTCCTGGGGTTTTAGGCCAGGTTTCAGAGGCACAGATAGAATCTAGGGAAGGAGGGGCCCCTGGGTGGCTCAGTCGTTAAGCGTCTGCCTTCAGCTCAGGTCATGATCCCGGGGTCCTGGGATTGAGTCCCGCATCGGGCTCCCTGCTCTGCGGGAAGCCTGCTTCTCCCTCTGCCTCTACCCCCCGCTTGTGTTCCCTCTCTCTTCCCTCTCTCGCTGTCTCTCTGTCAAATAAATAAATAAAATCTTTAAAGGAAAAAAAAAAGAATCTGGGGAAGGAGAAGAGGACATGGTGGGAGCATGGTCTACACAGACAGCAGCCTTGGCCTTGCTTGTAATCCCAGTCTTGGCCAAATTTGCAGCCTGGTATGGATCCTCCATGTCTGAGAGGATAGGCTAGGGGTGATATGTCCTCTGAGACCACAGGCAGGGGAGCAAAGGGACCTGGGAGAAAGAAGAGAAAAAAGAAGAGGCTGCCTTACCACCTACTGGCAGGGGAGTCAAGCCTGGAGGGCAGCGTCCCCACCCCAAGACCTCCCTGGGTCTGCAGAGGCTTCATCTGTGCAAAGGAGGACTTGAGGCCAGGTGAGGCCAGCTCAGCCTGCCTCTGGCGGCTGGGCCTGAGACTCTGACAGCAGGTTGTGTCCTTGGCCCTGGCTCTCCTGGAGTCTGACTGGTTCTCCCCATCCTTCCTCCCTCGGCACCCCCAGCCCCATGGGACTTCTGGCCCCAGGTCCTTGCTCTGCTTTCTAACTCCCATCCTGCAAAGCCTCACAGCCATTTCACTTCCCAACTCCCAGCCCAAAGCCGAGGCTGAACTCTGCCCTCTTCAAGCCAGCACAGTTCCCTTTCTTTCCCCAGGCTCGCCCGAGTTCGTTCATTCGTTCGTTTGTTCCTTCCTTCCTTCCTTCCTTCTTTCCTTCCTTTTTTTTTTTTAAGATTTTAAGTCATCTCTACACCCAACGTGGGGCTCAAACTCACAACCCTGAGATCAAGAGTCACATGCTCCACCTACTAAGCCAGCCAGGCACCCGAGCAAGGCTCCTTCTTAAGCTGGACTGGGTTCTTCATCCCGTTTCCCCCAGAACATCCCTGGTCACCCAGCCTGGTCTGGCCTTGGGCGCGGGGGAAATAGCTCATAGCAATCTGTCGATTTTCCTTCTGGCTCGTCAAGGCTGTTCCCCTCTGCTCGCAAAGCTGTCCTTCCTGTTGCCGGAGACACGCCAGGAGCCCTCACACTGCTTGCTCCCCATCCCACCTGAGCTGGGGCACCCCACCCCACTCCTAACCCTATCCCCCACCCAAAGGGGGCTCCATGCTGGCCTGGGCCCCGCCCCTGGAGTCTGCAGCATTGCTGGCTTAGGTGCTTTGACCTAAAGTCGCGCAGCAAGGCCTTCCCTGCGTGGTCATGCTGCCCCCTGCTGGTCAGTCTGTTATAAAACCTGACAGGTTTTCTAGGCCCAGAGACGGGGCCACTCTTTGTGTACAACTCTTACAAGTTGTAAGCACTTAACACACTTTATCTAATTGAATCTTCACAGCAAATTTATGAGGAAGGTTCTGTTATCACCATTTTACATGCTGGAAGCTAAGACAGAGATGGCAAGCCACTTAACTAAGGGGTAGGCCAGTTTTGAACTCCCTACAAGGAATAACGAGGAGAGCAGCTCATAACCTGGCTCTTCCTTAGGATCCAGAACCGCACCAGGCTCTTTAAATACATCTCCTTAAACCCTCTCTCCCACTTTCCACAACCTGGTATCAAAGTTATCCAGGTTCTCCATTTGCTCCATGCCTTCAACATTCCTTCCACAAACACAGGCTGTAGGCCTCCCCCCTCAGCTGGGGATCCTCAAACCATCCACACCGGCCGCCTTCCCCAATCCCCCTCCCACCCCCAGCACTGGCCCGTGGGTCCCAGACCCCGGTCCCATTCCTTCCTGTCTTCACCTAATTATCCCCTCCCTACAGCGCATTCCACCCTCCAAGCCAGGCTGTCCCCAGATGTTTAACATGCTTAAGTCTTTCTCATCTTAAAAGTGCCGCGCACAACCTCGCTTCCCCACCCCCACCCCAGGACTCAAGTTACCCGCCTATTTCCCCTCCCAGCAAAAATTCAGGAAGAGCTGTCTTCGCTCACTGTGCTCCCCTCCCTGCTTCCTCCTCATTCTTCTACAGCCTGGGCCGTTGGAGTTTTTGCCCCCTCCCCCAGCTTCACCGAAGCACCCCGAGGTCACCGCACAGGCCAAGTCACCAAACCCCGCGGACGTCGCTCTGGCTCAGGCCACTCCAGGTCTCTCGGCAGCACTTGGCGCTGTTGGCTACCCGCTCTTTCTGGAAACACTCCCTCCCTTGACTTTTTGGCTTCTGTTCCTCCTCCCACCTCTTGACCCTCTCTGTTCCTGGCCTCCCGTGACACCCTGCAGCGCTGTACCTGGTGTTAACTGCGGGTGCTCCTCAGCACTGGGTCCTGCACCCTCTTCTTCCATCCCATTCTCTCTCCCTGGGCTGTCGAGGCCACACCCACGTAGATGCCGATGACTCCCGAATGTACTGCTCTAGCCCAGGGTGTCTCGATGGCTTGGCCCTCCAAGGGCCCTTCCGCAAGGTCTGGAGACATTTGTGATGGCCACCGCGAGGGAGGGTGCTCCTGCCATCTAGTGGCTAGAGGCCGGGGATGCCGCTACACATCCCACAGCGCCCAGGACAGCCCCCACGACGAAGAATTACCCCGCCTCAGTGTCAGCAATGCCAAGATTGAGGACCCCATTCTAGCCTAGCTCCTCCTCTGAACCCCAAGTCAGAACATCCAGCCACTTGTACCCCATCTCCCCTTGGTTGCCCCAAACATACCTCAAGCCCACCTGTCTGATGGAACTCATTATCTCCCCCCACCTGATTCTCAAAACGATCCTCCCCACCATAAACCTGCGAGCCATCCTGGAAAGCTCCCTCTCCCTCACCTCAATACGCAGTCCAACACCAGGTACCATCCATTCCATCAGCATCTCCGGCACTACTCCAGGTACCGTCATCTCTGGCCTGGGCTGTTATGAGAAAACATCCTGTCTGGTCTCCCGGCATTGCCTCGGGGGGCGGGGGGAGCCTCCAGACTTGTCACCACACAGCAGTCAGAGGGGTCCGTGTCGATCTCAGCTCAGGTCTTGATCTTGGGGTTGTAAGTTCAAGCCCCTCGTTGGGCTCCATGCCCAGCCAAAAAAAAAAAAAAAAAAGCCACATTTCTTTCCTGCCAGAAATTTAGTTCACCTTGTAATTCAACTCATTCATGCAATGACTTGATTAATGTCTGTCTTCCGACTTGACTCTGTGCCCACCAGGACGAGACCACATCTGCGCCTGCTCACCAGCCCCTCAGGCAGGCAGGTCGCATAGAGGGGGTCAATACGATCTCTGAAGGATAGAATGAGTGATATCCAATCTTTCCACCTGGCCAATGATCACACCAAGAAGTATCTGAGTCATCCTATCCCCTCCCTCACAAAGGCTTTGCTGCCATTCTTTCTCACATTTGATTGCTTGTTACCAAAGCAATCCATGCTTATTGTGGAAAATCCGAGAACACAAACAACAAAAGGAGGAAGATCTACTCCTATACTATTTTGCAGACTACTTTTAAGCCCTAAGCAATAGAACAGGACCAATAGGTACAGATGGGCTTCAGGAGGTATATTTCTTTTTTTTTTTTTTAAGATTTTATTTATTTATTTGAGAGAGAGAATGAGATAGAGAGAGGGCATGAGAAGGGGGAGGTCAGAGGGAGAAGCAGACTCCCTGCTGAGCAGGGAGCCCGATGCGGGACTCGATCCCAGGACTCCAGGATCATGACCTGAGCCGAAGGCAGTGGCTTAACCAACTGAGCCACCCAGGCGCCCTGGGAGGTATATTTCTGTAATATTGTTTTTCCTGCAAAGTATCCCGCTATATGTAAAGAGCAGAGATTCTCTCTCAACAGGCCTAATGTGTTAGAACAGCTGGGAAGCATGTTAAAATACAGATTTCAAACTCCACACCCAGGAGACTCTGACTTGGGTCCCAGGTATTGCTACTTTCTAAATTTCCCCCTGGAGATTCCGACAGGCACACCAGGGTTAGGAACCACGGGTTGAACCAAATCCTCCATTTTTTGCCACAAAGGAGGATCCAACATTTTGTTATTTCTTGTGCAGCAATTAGAACCTTATGCCAGCCCTAGCAAATGTTCTAGCTTATTTTGGAAAGTTGATTCCCGAGGTGGCTAATGATAAGGTCAATGGAGCCATACTGCCAAACTGCTTGGAGTTTTCATTCAGCTAGGTCTCTTCTCCATAGTTGAGTCAGTATGGACTGGATCCCGAGGGGTGAGGCAGTGGGTGGGGGAAGGAGGATTTTCATTTCTTTACTTCGTATGCTTCTGTCCCACTTAGGACGAAATCCAAATCTTGAAGGTGGCCCACTAGGCTCTCTCCCCCCACCCCCCGTGATCTGGCCCCCCCTGCCTGCCTCTCTCTGGATGGCTCTGGCTTCCATGTGAGTCCCCGTGACAGGTGGTGGGGCTGCTTCCCTCCTGAATGCCTTCACACATCTCTGGAACATTCTGCTCACCAAGCCTCACCTTCCTTGGGTCTCACTTTGAATGTCCCTCTCCAGAGGGGGTTTCTCTGGCCTAATCTGCTCTATCCTCTCCCATAGCTACCTGTGCTTTCTAACCTTCAGTCTCCATTTATAATATGTTAGGTGTGTGATAATTGGCTGCTGTTGGCTTTGTTCGCTGGAAATAAGCTCCCTGCGAGCAGAGGCAGGTGTGGCTCTTTGTTCTCCGTGAACCCAGCATCAGGACAACGCCTGACATGGTAGGTTCTTAGTACATATTCATTAAAGGGATCCAAGGAGCAGAGGTAAAGGTATCACTCTCCCAATTTTTTTAAAAAATATTTTATTTATTTATTTGACAGAGAGAGACACAGTAACAGAGGGAACACAAGCAGGGGGAGTGGGAGAGGGAGAAGCAGGTTCCCCGCCGAGCAGGGAGCCCGATCCGGGGCTCGATCTCAGGACCCTGGGATCATGACCTGAGCCGAAGGCAGACAATTAACAACTGAGCCACCCAGGCGCCCCTACTCTCCCAATTTTTAAAGGGGGTACAATAGAAGCTAGAAACGTAAAGGGACTTCCCTGACGTCCCCCAGCAAGTCGGTGGAGATCCGGGCTCTCACCCCAGGTCTGCACAGCCCCTGGATACAGTGCTCCCTCACCATCCCCACTGAGGTCCCGTGACTTACCCAAAGTCACTGGGTTAGCAAGGTGGACACTGGATTCACACCCTGGCTGTCCACCTGTTCTTTCTACTACAACAAACTACAGCACGCACACTTTTGTGGAGTACCGACTAACAGCCAGGCACCGTGCTGGAAGCTGGGGAGGCAGAAAGAACCAGCAGACACTTTGCTGAACTCCTCGTGCCCACAACCCCGTGGGAGGAGGAGGAAACAGAGAGAAACGTTCGGTAATAATTATGAATCCTGATATCAGCCTCAGAAACTTAGCCAAGTGTCCTAGGTGTCATCATGGTATTCCCTGCCTCCAAGCATTTGGAAGTTTCTTCTGTCCCCAGCCTGTCCCCGAGGCCTCCCTAGTAGGCTAATGCTGGCCACTTTCCCAAGGCTGAGCCCTCGAGCGCATTCCCAAGTGCTCACTTCAGCTCACCACCAGGGGGCAGCTGTGCTCCATCTCTGGCAGGTCCCTTGCCAGCCCAGCCCCGGCCTGGTGCCACCAGAATCTCAGACTTGGGGTTGGGGGTGTGGGGCTTCGGAGAGAAGCAGAAAGAGGGGAGAGAAGGGGACTAAAAGGTGCCCTGGGGTCCACAGCTGGGGTGTCTTAGGGAATCAGCTGTGTCCAGACCTGGGGAAGTGTTTCTCAGTTGTTTTCCCTCCCTTATCCTCTTCATACTTGATCATTCATTCATTCAATAAACTTTTAAAATACCTTGATCGTGGTAGAATTTATAGGCCGTGAAAAGTCGCCCTTACTTAAAGTGGGCAATATGATTTCCAGTGCACTCGCAGGCTGTGCTTCCTTTGCCATAAACCTGGAGTGGAGCATTTTCATCCCCAAAGAAGCCTTGTACCCACACAATTACTCTCCAGCCCTACCCGCCCCCCCCCCCACCCCACTCTGCTCCTCTCCCTCCCCAGCCTTAGGCAACCACCAATCTACTTTCTGTCTCTATAGATTTACCTATTCTGGACATTTCCTATGAACGGAATCATAGAATATGTGGTCTTAGGGCTCCTGGGTGGCTCAGTCGGTTAAGCGGCTGCTTTCAGCCCAGGTCATGATCTCCGGGTCCTGGGATCAAGCCCTGCTCAGCGGGGAACCTGCTTCTTCCTGTGTCCCCACCCCCCACCCCGCTCATGCACTCTCTCTCTATCTCTCAAATGAATAATAAGATCTTTAAAACGTGTTTTGTTTTTTTTTTTTTTTAAAGAATATGTGGTCTTTTGTGACTGGCTTCTTTTACTTACTATCAAGTTGTCAAGATTCACCCAGGCTGTAGCATACGTCAGTACTCATTTCTTTTTTATTACTGAATACCATTTCATTGTAGGGATAGACCATACTTTGTCTATCCATTAATCAGGTGGTGGACATTTGGGGTTTTTTCCTACTTTTTGGCAATTATGAATAATGCTGCTATGAACATTTGTATACAATTTGTTTATAATTCATATACTATAAAGTTCATCTTTTTTTATTTTATTTTTTATTTTTTTATTTTTTTATTTTTTAAGATTTTATTTATTTGCGAGAGAGAGAATGAGAGACAGAGAGCATGAGAGGGAGGAGGGTCAGAGGGAGAAGCAGACTCCCTGCCGAGCAGGGAGCCCGACGAGGGGCTCGATCCCAGGACCCCGGGATCATGACCTGAGCCGAAGGCAGTCGCTTAACCAACTGAGCCACCCAGGCGCCCCTTTATTTTATTTTTTAAATAATTGTATTTATTTTATTATTATTTTTTAAGATTTTATTTATTTTGAGAGAGAGAGAGAAGCAGAGACAGAGGGAGAAGCAGAGTCCCTGCCGAGCAGGGAGCCCACTGTGGGGCTCAATCCCAGGATCCTGGGATCATGACCTGAGCTGAAAGCAGAAGCTTAACCGACTGAGCCACCCAGGTGCCCCACAGTTCACCTTTTTAAAGAATGCAATTTAGTGGTTCTTAGTATATTCACAAGATTGTGTAGCCATCACCACTCTAATGCTACATTTCATCATCCCAAAAAAAGACCCCATACTCATTAGTGGTCACTCCCCATCCCACCCCCCTCCCCCCCACACCCACACCCTGGAAACCACTAATCTACTTTCTGTCTGTCTCTATGTATTTGCCTGTTCTAGACATTTCATATAATGAAATCATGTAATAGTGGTCTTTTCTGTCTGGTTCCTTTTACTTAGTACTATGTATTTTTGAGGTTTGTTCGTGTTATAGCTTGTATCATTACTTCATTTCTTTCTGTTGCTAAATAATATTGCATTGTAATGATATACCACATTTTATTTATGTACTTGTCAGCCGGCAGACATTTGGGCATTTTTCACTCTTTGGCAATTATAGACAGTGCTGTTATGAACATTCATGAACAAGTTTTTGTGTGGGCATATGTTTTCATCCTTCTCGCGTCTGTACCTAGGACGGTAATTGCTGGATCATATGGTAACTCTATCTGAAATCTTTCTGAGGACTGACGAACTCAAACTGCACCGTTTCACATTCCCACCAGCAAGGTATCAAAGCTCTGAGTTCCCCACATCCTCACTTTTTTTTTTTTTTTTATTGTAGCCATTGTAGCAGTATGAAATGTGATCTCATGGTTCCCTCAGTAAACTTTTACTGAGCACCTACAGTGTGCCAGGCCCTCTTCCGGGTGAACAGGACAGAGATGGGCCTGCCCTCCCGGGGGCTCGAGATCTCCTGCAGATTGGATTATGAAAGAATAATGCGTACATTGACAGGAGAAGTCCAGGCAGCAGTAAGTGCTACGAACCCTTGAAACAGACTAATAGAGGCTGGGGAGGCGTGGGGGCGGGCAGAGCTACATCTTCCGGGGGACCAGGGCAAGGGCCTCTCCAAGATGGTGACACTGGTGGTGGTAAGAAGGAGCCACCCTGCTGAGCCCTGAGGATGAGCATCCCAAGTACGGGGACAGCCAGGGCCAAACACCCTGAAACCCGATGAGTTTGGCATTTTGGGGGAACATCAAGAACACTGTGGCTGGAGCTGAGTGAGCAGAGGGGAGTGGGGAGGAGAAGAGGTGGCGGAGGTGGGTAGAGCTAGGCTACCATGAAGAGTTGGAATTTGATTCTGAACTTGGTGAGAAGCCACGGAAGCAGAGTATTTAGGCTCTAAAACTCTCCCTCTTTCTGTGGGTAGAGAAGAGGCTCTCGGGAGACAAGGGCAGAGTGGGGAGAGGGTGGGGAGCCCACGGATGCAGTCCCAGGGGAAGGGTGGTGGAGGCTAGGAGAAGGGGCTGGGGCTGGATCTGCTTTGGAGGTAGAGCAAAATGATTTAGGGGTGCACTGGATGCAGGGTCTGAAGACAGGAGAAACAGCTTCTTCCTTCCGGCCCCCCTCAATTCAGCAAACATGCAACGAGGCCTCCATGTACTGATTTGACATGGCAGAGGGTCTGGGACCCACCGGGACCAGGACAGATATATTATGTGCCGTCAGCCATTCATTTCCCTGAAGCCATGCTCCGCACAGCTCGCCCTGCCCCCCCAGCCTTCAGGAGGTCCCTGGGCCCCTCCCAGTGTTTCCCAAACCTGAGCCATATATAAACAGGCTCTCCCAGAAAGGAAGGAGATCCTCCCCGCCAGACAGTGCGGAGTGGGATTGTTTTTATTATGCTGTTCCTGACAACAGAAAATGAGGTACAAACTCCTCAGGCTTCGGTACAACCATCAGACCAAGTTGCAGATGAGTCACGAACACAGCTGCAAACCTCATAACATTCAGATGAATGCGCTTCGTTTCGTGTGCTGGATGATGATGCTTTGTGGAATCAAGATCACGCCTTGGAATTAGGAGGGTTTTACTGGCTCTGCTAGTGCATTGTGTTTTCTTTTCTGTTGGCTTTTGTTTTTACTTTGGAGTTTCTATGAAGCTGTGTGGGCTGACTCCATTGGGCCACTTCTTTTCCCGTTTGGGCAAGGGAAGTCCTCTCATCAGGCGAGCACATGGGCTTGTCATTTGGCCTCCCTTGCTGTGGGCATGTCATCCTTCTATATTTTAAGATTTAACCAGGACTGGTTTTGTGTGTGTGTGTGTGTGTTTTGTGTTTTTGTTTTTTTTTTTAAGATTTTACCTATTCATTTGAGAGAGAGAAAGCATGAGCAGGGGGAGAGGTAGAGGGACAACCAGACTCCCTGCTGAGCACAGAGCCCAATGCAGGGCTTGAAACCAGGACTCTGAGATCAAGACCTGAGCTGAGATCAAGCATCTAACACATAACTGACTGGACCACCTAGGCGCCCCAAATATAAATATTTTTTTGCTTTAAAAAGGAATTCATTTTTATTTCTTTTATTTTTAAATTTTTTTTTTCAAGATTTTATTTATTTATTTGAGAGAGAGAAAGAACACGAGCAGGAGGTAGAGAGAGGGAGAAGCAGACTCCTTGCTGAGCAAGGAGCCCGACACGGGGCTCGATCCCAGGACCCTAAGGTCATGACCTGAGCCGAAGGCAGACGCTCAGCTGACTGAACAACCCTGTCACTGAAGGAATTTATTTTTATAATTCTGCAATTGAAATTATTTCAGTTAACAGGGTGTGTGTGTGTTTGTGTGTGTGTGTTATTTTGGTTGTTGTTGTTTTGGGTCAATAAAATATATTTTTCAGGTCTGAAAATCTCCTAGGCCCTTGGAATTCTACCAGGCCCAAGGGCTGAGCTCATGGCGCTGGCAAATAAACTGGCCAAGCTGAGGCCTGCTTCTTTCTCTCGTCACCTGCCCAAAACAATTAAAGTAGGGTTGTTGGCACTCCCCAGGCCCTGAGCACAGACCAACATGGGCACTGAAATAGGGTTGGCAGCTCTGGGTTATGAGGCCTGGGTCATTTGGAGGAGTCAGACTATGAGTATACTCATTGTTTTTACATTACCATTAAAATGCAATTATTAAACTCCTAGTGGAGCCAGATTCCTGGGACTACACCTGAGGCTCCCAGTAGCCAGAGAGCCCAGTCTGAGGCCCCATGTCCTGCATGAGCCTTGGGCATCCTGAGGCTCCCGAGTCCTGCGTGTTGTGGAGTGCCCCTTTCCAGAGGTTTTTCTTCCTATCCCTCCCCTATCTGGTGCCCAAATGTGCTAGGAGCTTCTCCACAGCCATCCTTTGGCCCTACTGTTGTCTCTACCCAGAATGCCCTCCCTGCAGGGTTTTTAGACTCTTATTTTCTTTAAGATTTTAAAATATTGCACAGATGGGGGCACCTGGGTGGCTCAGTCTGTTAAGTGTCTGCCTTCAGCTCAGGTCACGATCTCGGGTCCTGGGATCGAGCCTCACCTCCGGCTCCCTGCTCAGTGGGAAGCCAGTTTCTCCCTCTCCCTCTGTTCCTCCCCCCACTTGTGTTCTCTCTCTTTCTCAAATAAATAAATAAAATAAAATAAATTACACAAATAATACATGTTCACTTATAGGAAAATCAGAAAGTACAGATACAGGAAAATAAAAATAGTGATCTCATCACATAGAAATAATCATGATTAACTGATTATTTGCTATTATACACAGTACTCTTTAAATTTTAGTTTTCCATATATATATTTATATATATATTTAAGATTTTATTTATTTATTAAAGATTTTATTTATTTATTTGACAGAGAGAGACACAGCGAGAGAGGGAACACAAGCAGGGGGAGTGGGAGAGGGAGAAGCAGGCTCCCGCTGAGTGGGCAGCCCGATGTGGGGCTCGATCCCAGGACCCTGAGATCGTGACCTGAGCCGAAGGCAGACGCTTAACGACTGAGCCACCCAGGCACCCCTGAGATTTTATTTTTAAGTAATCTCTATACCTAATGTGGGGCTCCAACTTACAACTCCAAGATCAAGAGTCACATGCTCTACCAACTCAGTCAACCAGGCACCCCATCTCCACGTATCTATTTATATTAACAAAACATAATGAATGGGTTTTTTAAAAAAGATTTTATTTATTTGAGACAAAGAGAGAAAGCACAGCAGGGGGAGGGGCAGAGGGAGAGGGAGAAGCAGACTCCCCTCTGAGCAGGGAGCCCGGGAGCCTGATTTGGGATTCAATCCCAGGACCCTGAGATCATGACCCAAGCCAAAGGCAGACGCTTAACTGACTGAGCCACCCAGGTGCCCCCAAATGTTGGTTTTTATTTATTTTTTATTTTTGTTAAAGATTTATTTATTTGACAGAGAGAGACACAGCGAGAGAGGGAACACAAGCAGGGGGAGTGCGAGAGGGAGAAGCAGGCCTCCCGCTGAGCAGGGAGCTGATCCCAGGTCCCTGGGATCAAGTTCTGAGCCGAAGGCAGACACTTAACAACTGAGCCACCCAGGTGCCCCCTGAATGTTGGTTTTTAAATGAAGTATGGTAAGCAAACAAAGATATGGAGAATACCATAACATACGCTTATACTCACAACTGAGTTTTGACAAATATTAACATTTTTAGCCTGTTTGCTTCAGCGCCCCCCCCCTTAAAAAAATAACAACTAACAGATACGGTTGAAGCCCCCTGGGTGCTTCTTTGTGGTCCCTCCCAGGTACCCCTTCCACCCCAAGTCAGCCTCTCACAAGTTTGGGGCTTATCTTTCCCATGCATGTTTTGGATATTGTTAAACTTCAGATGAATAGCAGAGTTCTGCTTATATCCTTCTGCAACTTGCTTCCGGGCTTATAACATTACGTTCTAGAGGTGTGTTCATGTTGATCCTTGTCACTTTTGTTTTTTCATTCGTATGCCATCCCTGATTCTGGGGAATGAATAGACCAGCTTCTTTACTTACTCCACTGATGATTGCTTTTGCAAACCATGCTGCAGAACATTCTGGTACAAGTCTTCTTGTGTATGGGGACATAAATCTCTCTGGGATAAATACCCAAGAAAGCATTGCTGAGTTGCACAAGGGCACATGGAATATCATAACCTTCCTTTTGCTTAATTCACCCGCAAACCATGAACACTTTTTCATTTCAATAAATATCTTACATCAGTGTATTTTTAATGGCTATAGAGATCCTGCCAAAAATTTCTCAATATAATTATGATAGGCATAATTAGTTCCAATAAAATCTCTGCAAGGGACCATCTTTATAGCTACAGTTTTGTGCATATCTTTAATTATTTCTGTAGGAGAAATTCCTAAAGGTAGAATTTCTGGATCAAAAGGGATATGTGTTTTCAAGACCAACTTTCCCGAGATTCTTTTTTTTTTTTTAAACAGATTTTTTTAAGGTTTTATTTATTTATTTGTCAGAGAGAGAGCACAAACGGTGGGAACGGCAGGCAGAGGGAGAAGCAGGCTCCTAGCTGAGCAAGGAGTCTGATGCAGGACTCGATCCCAGGACCCTGAGATCATGACCCAAGCTGAAGGCAGACGCTTAACTGACTGAGCCACCCAGGTGTCCCGAGAATTCTTTTTTTTTCTTTTTGAGAATTCTTGAACCTACTGTTCCTTCCACCAACTTCCACCTCCTACAAGAGTAAGAGGGCCTGTTTCCCACAAATCTAGCCTACTTAGCTCCTTACAAGCATTGGCCTCTGGAAATCTTACCTGTCCTTATACCCTCGCCTCTCCTGACCCTTCTCCTGGTCACCGAGCCACACTCTTGACCCATGGACTTCTTAGCCCTTAATGACTCCTGTATGGCGTCCATCACGTCCCCATTTCCTCTGCAGTCACTGGGGTGTGTTTTATCTTTCCCTTCAGATGTAAATATTTTAATACTAGGAACTCTGTTTTCTTCATTATTATTCTTTCACAATTTGTATGCCACTAAGTAACATTTACAGCACATACAGGAAACTACACATACAGACTGTTAAAAAAAAAATACATGGACCACTGGAAATATTTGATAAAATGTTCTAAGTCAATGAAGTTCCTGCATTTCCATTTCATTCTACCCAGTGAACATTTGCTGAGAAAGCTCCCTGGGACAGGGCTGTGCTGGCTCCAGGGGACCAGAGGCAAGCAGCCCCAGTCCCTGCCTTCCAGGAGCTCACAGTCAGCCGAATGCTGCTCTGAGCATCCTCTCAGCCAAGGCAAAAAAGGAAACATAATGTATGGTCTCCGATTCCTGATTGAAGAACGAAGGCCATGTCAGCTGGGAAAGATGCTTTACCCTGGTGTTACAGTACAAGAATGATTCATCACATAGGCGCTGCCATGTGGACCTGTGTTTGGGATGATTTCTTTAACAGCCTTTTATGGACAGGGCAGAGATGCTCTGTCCTGGGTGGAGTTAATTCCTCCATCATCTTCCAGAGAGCCCAGGGCATTGTATTAAGACATCATTCTGTAAGGGTCCTTCTTGGGGGTGAGGATGGGGGTTCCATCCATGTAGCCTTGGTAGAAAGAGTTCTGCTAGGGGGCGCCTGGGTAGCTCAGATGGTTAAGCATCTGCCTTCTGCTCAGGTCATGATCCCAGGGTCCTGGGATCGAGGCCTGCATCGGGCTCCCTGCTCAGCGGGGAGTCTGCTTCTCCCTTTCCCTCTGCCCAGCTTGTACTCTCTCCCTCTCAAATAAATAAATAAAATCTTAAAAAAAAAAAAGAGTTCTGCGGGTTTAACGTCAACTCCAGTGGAGGATAGCCACTAGGAGCCTCACACAGCCTCCTAAGCACTGTGATCAGGACAGTGCTAGGCTCCTAGCAGGGGCCTGACCACATGCTGATTCAGCCAGGGTTTATTTTACTCATTCACTTTATTGAGTACTTACTATTTGCCAGGTAGTCAGGCTACACCCTGGGGATATTTTGGTTAAAAAAAAAAAAAGGACGTGGTGCTATTTCGTACATTGCTGTGGGAACGTCAAATGGTACAGCCCTTTGGAAAACAGCTGGGTAGTCTCTGAAGAAGTTGAACATACACTTAGCATATAACCCAGCAATTCCACTCACAGGTATGGAGGTATGTACCCGAGTGAAATGCAATGTCTGTCCACACAGAGACTTGTAGGCAAATGTTCATAGCGGCACGATGCTACAAGCAAAAACTGGAAGCAATCCAAAAACCAAAGAGGTGAATGAATGGGTAGACAAATCCACATCCACGCCAGGAATACTCCCCAGCCATAGAAAGGAGCAACCCGCTGCCACACGACAGCAGGATGAAGCTCAAAGACTTCGTGCGAAAAAGCCAGACCCAGCTCCCATATCGTGTGGTTCTGTGTGTGTGCACGGCATTTCCAGAAAAGGTGAAACCAGGGAGACAGAAAGCCCACCAGTGATTGCCTGGGGGCGCGGGGGAAAGCAGGCAGCGACCCGCAGACACACCGAGGGGGCTTCTCGGGGTGATGGAAGTTCTAAAACTGGCTGCTGGTGATGCTCACGTAGCTCCATCAGTTTACTAAAAATCCTTGAATTATACACTTAAAATGGGTGCATTTTGTGGCATGTAAGGTACACCTTGTGAAGAGACAGGACAAAACACAAAAGACACGGCGGTCCCCACCTCTGTAGGCTTCGTAGTCTAACTGGAGAGAGACAGTAGCAGGTAAGGCAGGGACAGCTAAGCTAGGAGTGGTAAGTTCTGACGACTAGAATGCAGGAAGGACGGGGTTACAGTGATAGAGAAGAAAGGGGGGAGCCTCCTCGGAGAGGGGGGCCAGAGAAGCCTTCGCTGAAGGGTGGCCGTGGGACTCAGGCCTGCAAGGAAGAGAGATGGGGAAGGTGCTGGGGTGACAGACTGGCGTGGTCCCGGGCCTGGCGGGGAGCCTGTGAGCTGTGCTTTTACTCCCATTTTGTAGCGTTTCACAAAGGGGCCCTGACCTGTTAAGACCATGTGGCACATGAGTGTTGGGGTGGGTGCTTAAAGATTTTTTTTTTATTTGAGAGAGAGAGAGAGAGAAAGAGAGTGGGGGGAGGAGCGGAGGAAGAGGGACAA
This sequence comes from Phoca vitulina, assembly GCF_004348235.1. Lineage (NCBI taxonomy): Eukaryota > Metazoa > Chordata > Mammalia > Carnivora > Phocidae > Phoca > Phoca vitulina. The sequence goes on from NW_022589705.1 coordinate 85,569,035, forward strand.
GCAGACTCCCCGCTGAGCACAGAGCCCGACACGGGGCTCGATCCCAGGACCCCGAGATCATGACCTGAGCCGAAATCAAGCGTCGGACACTCAACTGACTGAGCCCCCCAGGCGCCCCGGGGTGGGTGTGTCAAACAAGCTCTGCTTGTGCCTTAAGCCGACATCGGCCTCCGGGCCAGTGTGTTCCCGCAGGGAGTGCCAACACCCAGCCACACGAGCTGCCCGCTCTGTCCACACTGGCCCGTCGCTGCCCTGGGTGTGGGACATGGCAGCAGCGGAGGTGCCCGGGCACGTGCTGGGCGAGATGGCCGGGGTCTGGGTGACTTCATGCTGCCCGAGCTGTGAGTCACGGGGCAGGCACGGCTGTAGGACCCCCCCCCCCCCCGCCTACACCACCACCACCACCCACGCGCCCCGCCCAGGTGTAGGCAGTCCAGGGCGCCACGGGGGCCACAGGCTCTTGGTGGACCCGCCCGCACCTGCTCCCACCTGTCCAGGACCTAGTGTTCCTGAGGGAAGATGTGGATGCAGCCCCCACAATGCCACTTCCTGGCTGCGTGGTTTTGAACCTCACTGAGCCTCACTCTCCTCCTCTGCTAGGTGATGTTGGTGTATGGGGAAGGGCGGGTCTGGGATTAGAACCCACATCTGCCCGGTTCCAAAGCCCTGCCAGACGGAGTGGCTTCTTGCCGTAGGCCTCAGGGAGAGGCTGGTTCGGTGTTCTCCGCCCTGACAGTGCAACCGAATCACGTGGGAGTCCTATCAGCCTTGGGACCCACTGTCAGAGATCCAGGCTTAACTGACCTGTGAGGCTCAGGCCGTGGTACATTTTAGGAGCTCCTCGGACAATTTGATTAGGCTGCCAAGGCTGAGGATCACTGATCCAACCCCTTCAATTTACAGGTGAGGAGACGGATGCCCAGAGATTCCGAGGCACTGTCCCCATCCCCAAGGTCCTCCTGCCCTTTTCAGCTGCAGCTGGAGCCTCTGAGCTCTGCCCTCCACGTGGAAGACCTGCAGTGAGCATGCTTGGAGCCACAGTGAAGAGCAGGATCTTTGAAATCAGAGAGAGGTGGGTTCCATCCTGGGTTGTCACTTACAGGCTGTGTGACATGGGGCAAGTCACTTCACCTCTCTGACCCTCAGGATCTTCGTCTATGAAGACAGGGGTTATGTGAAGGCTAAACAAGATGGGGTAGGCGGCGGGGGGCGGGGGTGCTCGTTAAACAGGTTACATTCCCCAGCAGGGACCTTCTGTACAATTTGATAGACATTTATTGGGCACCGACCCCAGCCTTGTTCCTGTTTCTGGGGCTGCAGAGCTGGGGTCAGACAGGGGAGATCGACAGAGGGCACAGAGCGAACAGACTGGGCGAGACAGAGTAGGAGGTTCTGCGTCAGCAGTGACGCAGCGTGGGAGCATGGATGTGGGAGCCCTAATCGGACTCGAGACACGGAAGGGGGTGTGCGGCCCAGGGGTAGTGGCCTCCAGGGCCTCCCCGCTAGCCCCCGATTTGGGGAATGAGCATTTATTTACCAACTACTTTATGCTAAATCTTCTGCATTGTTAACTCACCTAAACTTCAAAACATGCCTTCAGGGCAAGTAATATCCCTCCCATTTTAGAGATGATGTTGAGACAAGACCCTGGTCCAGGCTCACTCACATGAGGCCAGAATCTATTCAGAGAGTTTGACTCTGGATTAGAAGCTCATCCCATGGTCCCCAGCCCTTGTCAGATGGTCCTTTTGTGGATCCCGGCCCACCCACTGGCCTGGCTGGAGCCCTGAGTGTTCATCTATGGCCCTGACTGGCTGGGCAGCCCCTGGTGAGTTCCCACGTGAGTCGGCAGAGCTGAGCAGGCCGGTTCTGCTTCAGGGGCCCCTGGATCCATGCCTTTCTGCTGCCTTCACCTCTACCACTGGCCCAAAGGTTGTAGCTACATGGGACAAAGACACCCAAGGGTGGGATAGAGCTCCTGGCCTGGGACTGCCAGGCCCAGCCTTGCCTGTGAGCCTAGCTCCCCAGGAAAGCTCCTGAGAATGGGAGTTTTCAGGCTTTAGGATGAAAGCCACTTCACTGAGTGGTGAGGCCTGGCCCGGCTCTCCCCAACCCCAGTCCACCACTGTCCTTACTGCCTTAGGCGCTCCAGCCATGGAACTTTCTTCCTGTGGTCCTGCTCCCTTCCCATGTCTGGGTCTTTACACAGGCCTTTCCCACTGCTGGAGCACCCTTTCCTTCCTTGTTGACCTGCATGCTCCTTCCTTCATAGTCAGCTACTCCCTCTTTAGCGCCCTTGACCTTCCACCAGGTCAAATATCTTTAGCCCCAAGAACCTCTTCTCTATGTAACCGATCATTATTGCTAATTTGGTCCTGCCATCTTCTCCCTCCTACCTGATCCACATTCCCCCACCTTGGCCCACTCTTATGTGCTGCTATTGGCAGGGAAGGCTTTGAGGAAGTGGTTTTCAGTCTCTCTGCACTCCTGTCCCCTCTGGCGGTCTCCCTGTGTTCTTCTCAGCTAATTCTCAGGCATTTCTTCTGCTTCACTGCTCCAGCCTGGCCTAGTTTCTCAGCTGTTTTCCTCTGGGCTCTGCAAAAGTAGTGGGTCTCCTATCAGTGGAGGTGTTCAGATTTGGGTCAGGTGACCTGGGGGGGACGGGGGGGGGGGGAACCTGCCAAGGAGTTTCATAAACTGCAAAAGGGACTGGAATAGATCACTTTTCATATGTTGTTCAGGTCCAGCCTTCAGGGTCTGTGAATTTGTGTCTGGGTAACTGAGACTCCAACACAGTTCAAATCTCACGACACCACTGCAAGGAATTGGGGGCGGGTTTAGTGGCAGTCTGTGCCTGTCTTTGTTTATGTATATCCCTATCTGGTCACAAGTAGAAAGGGGTTTGAAACTGCTTGGGGGGGGGGGCACAGGGGCCCCTGGCTGGCAGTCAGTAGAGCATGAGACTCTTGATCTTGGGGTTGTGAGTTCGAGCCCCACATTGGGTGTAGAGATTACTTAAAAACTAAATCTTAAAAGAAAACAAACCAAAACCAAAACAAAACCCTCCCAAACTCCAAATAAAACTATTACATTTACCAGAAGATTAAAATAATTGACCAAGTATCTCAACTCAGCATCCCCACCTGCTGGCTGTGTGACCTCAGGCAAGTTGCTTCACCACTCTGAGCCTCAGCTTCCTCATTTGTAGGATGGGATACTAGTAGTTCCCCCCCCCCATTAGTTATTGTAGAATTCAATATGTTAATGTGGAAGAGTATTTAGTGTGGTTCCTGGCATAGAGTAAGTAGGCAATACACTTTAGCAGTTATTATTATTATGTAATTTCACTTTTTGTTTATAAAAAATTAATCTGGGAAAAAGCTGGAGCACCTTGAGGCTAGTCTCAGCCTCCTATTGAATTAGGAACACCAGGTCCCCTCCCAAAAAACATTGAAAAGGAAATTTTCTTTGAAAAGCAATTTAAATATGTATTCAAATCTTTTGAAAATGTTAAGGAAGGTCTCACAATCTCGATGAAGCTTGCTAAAATTCACTTTTCTCTCCCTCTCTTTTTCTTTCCCTCTCTCCCTCTGCACAGCACAGTGGCCCCCAAATCTGTGTTCTGACTCCCTCAAAGCCTAGTCTGTGCTGGTTCTCAGCTCGCTGGCCCCCTGCGCCAGCATCTCTCCATCTTCTTCAACCCAGCCATCTCCGCCCTTGCTCCCCTAGCTTGCTTCTTCCCCCCTCCCTCCACCTGTTCCCCAGATCCGCAGGATAAAGCCAGGCTGCAGCTGCCTGGCCTACAGTTTCCTTTCTCAAAGCAGGGGAGGAGGGGAGGCTATGAACAGGTGGGTAACGTGTTTCCTTTCACAAAATGGACACACATTGGATAATACAGCTCAAGGCAGAATCACATCAAGGAGTTAGCCAGGGTTAATATCAGAGGAGTTTAGATTTAGTTTTTAAGTAAATTTCTATGGTATTCATTTCTGCATTATTTTTTATTTTATTTTATTTATTTATTTGACAGAGAGCATGCACAAGCGGGGGTGGCAGGCAGAGGGAAAGGGAGAAGCAGGCAGAGGGAAAGGGAGAAGCAGGCTCCCTGCTGAGTAGAGACCTGGATGTGGGACTTGATCCCAGGACCCTGGGATCATGACCCGAGCTGAAGGCAGACACTTAACCGACTGAACCACCCAGGTGCCCTGCATTATTTGCATTATTTTAAAATGAGCATGTATTCATGCGCTTTTTTTTTTTGAAAGATTTTATTTATTTATTTGACAGAGAGAGACACACAGCAAGGGAGGGAACACAAGCAGGGGGAGTGGGAGAGGGAGAAGCAGGCTTCCCGCAGAGCAGGGAGCCCGATGCGGGGCTCGATCCCAGGACCCTGGGATCATGACCTGAGTCGAAGGCAGACACTTAATGACTGAACCACCCAGGCGCCCCTCATTCACTTTGAAATCAGAAAAAACACAGATTTATTTTATTTTTGAAATTAAGTAGGGAAATCAGGGCAAAGGGAGAAAATAGTAGAAAAAGTAAAGCAAACGCAGGGTTAATGTGAGTATCCAAAAGATATTCTGTTGGTGTTGTATTTAAATCACGTAAAGTACCCAGTAGGGGGCCTGGCACACACTTGATAAATAGCACCTATTGTTGGTCAGGTCTTAATGGACCTCCAATTCCTCACAGAAACTCAAACTGCCCAGCTGAATCAGAGTAGCTGGCAGCCCAAGGGGAAGGGGTCAGGCTGGGACATCCTTGTCCCCAGGCGACCTCTCTGCAGGGTTAGATGAGTCTAGAAATAGTTTAATTGGGTCTGACAAGCTCGACCTGCCCCCTCCCCTGCCAGCATCCTAATGGGCTCCTTCCAATGTGTTCCTGACTCTATCCTCTCTGACAGGCTGGTGTGTGTACATCGGGAGAGTCTGTTTCTGGAGAGTTTGGTGTTCTCCTCTGGGAGCTCTAGACTGCAGTATCTGTTCAGTTATGGAAGAAGAAACAAAATAAAAAATTTAAAGCCCTTATAACGAGTCTCATTCTGTTTCTGCATGCCTGTGGGCTGTCCATTTTGTCCGGACCCTATTTGACTTGGTCCATGATATCAATGAAAACACACACACACACACACACACACACACACACACACACGAAATCAGTCAACCGCTAAGGATTCTTTGGGCACTAAGGGTATACTAGACATTACTGAACATCTATTCTGTACAAGATGATGACATAGGCAAAGCAGAGAAGAATAATGCCAATAGTAATCCTTACCCTTTATTGAAGGCCTGTGCAATGTAAGCCTCTCCACAAGTTCTGGGGCATTCTTCTTGGACTCTGGTGAATCCTGAAGCTGAGATGACTGGAAACCACAGCCAGACTCAAATGCTAGGTACCTCTGAGGCCCTCAGTAACTGTGGCCTGGCCAATCAGAACCCTGTGATTGGCAGAGGAGCGGACACATGTCTCGATAAGAGCAAATGAGACTCAGTTTGGGGAATTTTGTTGGAACTGTTGGGAAAAGAGAGTCTTATTTCTGTTGGAGCTGCTGAGAGACTAGGATGCATGCCTGGACCTGCTGGCAGGTGTCTTGTGATCATGAGGAAAAAGAATGAGGCAGGCAGAGAGGAAAACAGTCTTGAGAGATGGGTAGCGACATTGAGTCCTGACCACCTCATGTCAGTTCCTCAGGGCATCCGTGCCTAAAGCCAGCTCTACCTCTGTATTCCAGTTTAAGTTGGGTTTTCCACCAGGGTTTTGAGCCCTAAGGCTCTGACTGAGCCATCACAGTGCCCAGAGACCTGAATGAATATTTGGAGGAAACACCCCTCACCTCTCAATTTGTAGGAATCTGACAAGGGAAACGTTCTCCTGCCATACAAACACCCATGTCTCTGCCCACAAACGCCAAAGCAGCAGCACAATGTCGGCAAAGGAGGAAATCTCCGACTAGCTGTGCCTCCTTGGGGAAGTCACTTCCCCTCTCTGAACATTCATTTTTCTCACTTGCAATGTGGGGTGGGGTGGGAATCATAGCATCTACTGCACAGAATTGTTCCGAGAATACTGTTTAGAGGAGGTGAGCTCTGGGGATCCCTAAGGAATTGGGGGATTGGGTCAGAGTTCACAGCAAACCTTTCTCCTTGTTCTTCCCCGGGCAAGCCTAAGACCAGAGACTGCTTCTCCTGGCGGAATGGAAAGGACTCGGCCACAGCATTGGAGGCTTCGTCTTTGGTCCTGGTTCTGCGGCTGCCGGCCTGGGGAGTGAATTTGCCAGGATCCAATCTTGCTCACTGCTGTCTCCCCACAGCTTAGCCCAGTTCCTGACTCGCTGATGGAGAACTTCAGAATGCCCATTGCGTGACTGAGGAAAATGTGGTCAGGACACGTGATCTTTCCTTTTTGTTTTTGGAACATGTTGTCTCAATATAATATACAGGCATGCCTCATGTTATTGTGCTTTGAAGATAACTGCGCTGTTTGTTTGTTTGTTTGTTTTTTACAGATTGAAGGTTTGTGGCAATCCTGTGTTGAGCAAGTCTATGGGTGCCATTTTTCCAACAGTATTTGTTCACTTTGTGCCTCTGTGTCCCATTTTGTTAATTCTTGCAAGATTTCAAACTTTTTCATTAATTAATTAATTAATTTTTAACTCAGGGCCTAAACTCATGACCCTGAGATCAAGACCTGAGCCGACATCGAGTCGGACGTTCAACTGACTGAGGCACCCAGGTGCCCCTATATATTTTTTTTTTTAGAAAGATTTTGTTCATTCATTTGAGAGAGAGAGTGAAAGAGAGAGAGAGAGCACAAGCCAGGGGGAGGAGCAGAGGGAGAGGGAGAAGCAGACTCCCCGCTGAGCAGGGAGCCCGATGTGGTGCTTTATCCCAGGATCCTGAGATCATGACCTGAGCCAAAGGCAGACGCTTAATGACTGAGCCACCCAGGCACCCCATCCCCTATATTTGTGTAAACTTTTATTTATTTAAGTAATCTCTACATCCCATGTGGGGCTCAAACTCACAACTCCAAGATCAAGAGTTGCACGTTCTTCTGAGCCAGCCAGGTGCCCCAAACTTTTTCATTATTATATCTGTTATGGTGAATTGCGATCAGTGATCTTTGATGTTTATCGTAATTGTTTGGGGGCACCGTGAACTGTGCCCATATAAGACGGCAAACTTCATAAGACGGTGACATTTATCAATAAACGTTGTGTGAGTTCTGACTGCTCTGCTGACCAGCCCTTCCCCGATGCCTCTCCCTCTCCTTGGGCCTCCCTATTCCCTGAGATGCAGCAATATTGAAATTAGGCCAATTAACAAGCCTACAATGGCTTCCAAGTGTTCAAGTGAAAGGAAGTGTCGCATGTCTCTTACTTTATTTTTTTATTTTTATTTTTTTAAAGATTTTATTTATTTATTTGACACAGAACCAGAGAGAGAGAGAGACAGAGCAAGCACAAGCAGGGGGAACGGCAGGCAGGGGAGAAGCAGACTCTCCGCTGAGCAAGGAGCCCGATGCGGGGCTCGATCCCAGGACCCTGGGATCATGACCCGCGCCGAAGGCAGCCGCCCAACCAACTGAGCCACCCAGGCGCCGTGCATGTCTCTTACTTTAAATAACAAGCTAGAAATGACTAGGCTCAGTGAGGAAGGCATGTTGAAGGCCGACATAGGCTGAAAGCTAGGCTTCCTGCACCAGGTAGCCAAGTTGTGAATGCAAAAGAAAAATTCTTGAAGGAAATTAAAAGTGCTACTCCAGTGAACCCAGGAATAATGAGAAAGCGAAACAGCCTTACTGCTGATAAGGAGAAAGGGTGAGTGACCTGGATAGAAGATCAGCGACATGCCCTTAAGCCAAAGCTTCATCCAGAGCAAGGCCCCAACTCTCTTCAATTCTATGAAGGGTGAGGGAGGGGAGGAAGCTGCAGAAGAAAAGTCTGGAGCTAGCAGAGGTTGATCCGTGAGGCTTAAGGAAAGAAGCTGTCTCCATAGCATAAAAGTACAAGGTAAAGCAGCAAGAGCTGAGATAGAAGCTGCAGCCAGCTTTCCAGAAGATCTGCTACACTAAAGCAACAGATTTCGGTGTAGATGAAACAGCCTTCTATCGGAAGAAGATGCCGCGTAGGGCTTTCATAGCTGGAGAGGAGAGGTCAAAGCCTGGTTTAGAAGCTTCAAAGGATGGGCTGACTCTCTTGTTAGGGGCTCATGCAGCTGGTGACTTGAAGTCAAAGCCAATGTTCATTTACCATTTTGAAAATCCTAGGTCCCTCAAGAATTATGTTACATCGCAAAAAAAAAAAGAATTATGTTACATCAACTCTGCCTGCACTCTACAAAGGGGACAACAAAGCCTGGATGACAGCACATCTGTTTACAACATGGTTTGCTGAATGTTTTAAGCCCACTGTTGAGTCCTATTGCTCAAGAAGAAAAGATTCTTTTCAAGATATGACTGCTCATTGACCATGCACCTGGTCACCCAAGAGCTCTGATGGAGATGGACAACGAGATGAATCTTGTTTTCAAGCCGGCTAACACAACATCCATTCTACAGCCCCTGGATCAAGGAGTAATTTTGACTTTCAGGTCTTATTATTTAAGATTATTTAATGCTATTTAATATGCTTATTTAATATTGAAGATTCTTTAATACTATCCAAATTATTTGGATCTGAGCAAAGTAAATTGACAAGTGTCTGGAAAAGATTTGCTATTCCAGATGTCATTAAGAACATTCATGATTCACGCGAAAAGGTCAAAACATCAACACTCACAGGAGTTTGGAAGAAGCTGATTCTCACCCTCATGGATGACTGTGAGGGGTTCAAGACTTCATGGGAGCAAGTAGCTGCAGATGTGGTGTTAACAGCAAGAGAGCTAGAACAAGAAGTGGAGCCCGAAGATGGGACTGAATGGCTACAATCTCGTGATAAAACTTCAACAGATGAGACATTGCTTCTTCTGGATGAGCAAAGAAAGTGGTTTCTTGAGACGGAATCTACTCCTGGTGAAGGTGCTGGGAAGATTGTTGAAAAGACAACAAAGGATTTAGAAGAGTACAGAAATATTACATGGTGGATAAAGCAGTGGCAGGTTTGAGAGGACTGACTCCAATTTTGGAAGAAGTTCTACTGTGGGTAACATATTTTCAAACAGCATCCCATTCTACAGAGAAATCATTCATGAAAGGAAGAGCCGATCAATGTGGCAAACCTCACCATTGTCTTATTTTAAGAAATCACCCCAGCCACCCCAGCCTTCAGCACCCACCACCCCGATCAGTGGACAGCCATCAACGTCGAGGCAAGACCCTCCACCAGCAAAAAATTATGACTTGCTGAAAGCTCAGGTAATGGTTAGCATTTTCCAGCAATAAAGTAATAAAGTACCTTTTTTTAATTTTTTATGTTTTTTTTTTTTAAGATTTTATTTATTTATTCATAAGAGACAGAGAGAGGGGGAGAGGGAGAAGCAGGCTCCCTGCTGAGCAGGGAGCCCGATGCACGACTCGATCCCAGGACCCTGGGATTATGACCTGAGCTGAAGGCAGATGCTTAACCATCTGAGCCACCCAGGCGCACTGAAGTACCTTTTTTTAAAGTTGGCTCCATGCCCAGAGTGGAGCCCAACGCAGGGCTTGAACTCAAGACCCTGAGATCAACATCTGAGCTCAGATCAAGAGTCAGATGCTTAGGGGCACCTGGGTGGCTCAGCTGTTAAGCTTCTGCCTTCGGCTCAGGCCCTAATCCCAGGGTCCTGGGATTGAGCCCCGCATCAGATCAAGCCCCGCATCAGATCGAGCCTCGCATCAAGCCCTGCATCGGGCTCCCTGCTCGGCAGGAAGCCTGCTTCTCCCACTCCCCCTGCTTGTGTTCCCTCTCCCGCTGCCTCTCTCTCTGTCAAATAAATAAAATCTTAAAAAAAAAAAAAGTCAGGTGCTTAACCAACTGAGCCACTCAGGCACCCCCAAAGTACCTTTTTTTTAAATTTACTTTTTTAAAAAAAGATTTGACTTATTTATCTGAGAGTGAACGAGCGCAAGCTGGGGAGGAGCAGAGGGAGAGGGACAAGCAGACTCTGCGCTGAGCATGGAGCCCAATGTGGGCTCGACACAGGGTTCAATCTCACGACCTGAGGTCATGACCTGACCCGAAATCAAGAGTCAGTGGCTTAACCGACTAAACCACCCAGGTGCCCACCCCAAAAGTATCTTTTAATTAAAGTACAACCATTTTTTTTTAGATATAATGTTATTGCACACTTAATAGACTACAGTATAGTGTAAACTTAACTTTTATATGTACTAGGAAACCAACACATTCATTTGACTCGCTTTATTGTGGTATTCGTTTCATTGTGGTGGTTTGGAACCAAACCTGCAATGTCTCCAAGGTATGCCTGTATGAAGAAAAATATACAGACCCTCAGGAAGCTTCACAAACTGAGCACATCCCCATACCCAGCCCCTTGGTCCTGAAACCACCTTTCCAGCGCCCAGAAGTGCCCCTGGTTCCCTCTTGCCAGTTATTCCCTCCCCAAAGGTAATAGTAGCCTGACCTCCCAACAGCATAGATTCATTTTGCTTATTGCTGAACTTTATATAAATGGAACAATGCTTAATATTTTCCAGTGGTTTGTAGTTTACAAAGGACATGCATGTACATTAAGTCGTTAAGTCTTCACATAAGTACAGGGAGGGGGGCAGGAATGACAAATCCCATTTTACAGAGGAGAAAACTGAGGGAATGGAATCTGCTACAATTACACTGCTGGAAAGAGGATCCAGGATAAGTGGGTTCCGTTTTTGCGTCTCCCTGGATCTCAGAATGTCTTCCCAGGCATCAGGCTACAATTCCCAGGAAGATGCTTGGTCAGGAATCTGAAGCTAGCCCCGGCCTAGGCAGCTGATGGTGTGTTACCCAACCTCCAGGATGGAGAGAGTGTCTGGGACAGAGAAGATCTGGTCACCTTTAGGGCAAGGCCCAACCCTCCCCTCTCTACTCTGCTTCCTGTCTGCTGCACTCAACGTGCTTTGTGAATTTTGACAAGTGACCCTCCTCCGTATGTCCTTCCCTCCACATTAAAGAATTCAGAGTGCTGTTGAATGGAAGGGGGGAGATTTGTTTCCACAGAGCCCCCCGCCACCTCTAGGTAGCCACACACACTGCCCAGGAAGGGACGGTCCCCTTTGGAACCTGGCACTATGTGCCTAGATCTCCTCTGTCCTGCGTGCCCACAGTGATGTGAGCTAGCTCCTGAGCAGGGGCTGCTGTGAGCTGTTCCTACCCTCCCTCCCCTCTTCCAGAATCCACCTGTCCCCTGCCAGTTCAAGTCCCTTGCCCCCAATCCCATGGCTGATAGGCAAGATTCCCCACCTCATTCCTTCTTGCCCTATGAAGGCTTATACCTCCTTCAAAGCCCAAACCTCATCTCCTCCCAGAGGGCTTTGTCTCTCCTGAAAAGACACTCATGCCTCTTACACATTGGTTTCTCTCTCTGGACACAACACAAATATAAGTGATCACAGAGTCACACAAATAAAACACTTTCACAACACACACAAGGTTTTCATCTCTCTTTCTCAAAAACTAGGCTACATCCACAGTGTACCAAATCACAGCCATGCCCCCTTGTGTGTGCAAACGAACACAAGCACCCACAACATCACAACACCACAGGGATTTGGTCTCTGTTTGTAACAGGGATACAAAGTCTCTTTCTACCACATGGCCATGCATGTACAACAGGCCCATAACGCACAGGTCACACATCATACAAATACACAGACACACACCCTTGCACCTTCTTCCTCCTTCACTCTCTTACACAACACACAGCAGAGACAGTTTCTACCCCGGACACAGAAAACTCACAGGCACGGAGAGCCGTCGGTCCTTCTCTCTGCTTCCCTCCCACCGCCTTCTCTTGACCCTCTCTCTTACACAGACATCGACACACACATACACATGCACACACGGAAGCTCCAAGTAACAAACCCCAAATATAGTCAGTCTCTGCCTTTCCGTCACAAAAACACACAGGCACGCGGGTTCCATCCCTTCCCCGCTTATTCTCTGTCCTCCTCCCCACACTCCTCCCCTCCAGCGCGCGCGCGCGCACACACACACACACACTCACACACACACACACTCACACACACCACAAAAACACACGCGCAGCTGCAGCGCCCTGGGTCACACTCCCGAGCAGGCGCCAGGCAGGAGACAAAGGTCGCCGAGGCTCCCGGCGCCGCGCACCAGACGCAGCTGAGCCGCTCCTCGGGCTCCGCCTGCCCCCGAAGCCGGGTTCGGCGAGGTCCCGACCCCGCACCCCGCAGCCCGAGGCCCTGCCCGCGCCCGCTGCGCGGTCCGCACGCACCCCCGCTCCCTGCCCGGCGCGCCGGGGGTTAAGGAGGTGAAGGGGGCGGGGCCGAGACCGGGTTCGGGGCGTGATTGGCTGCGCGGCCCGGTCCCCGCGCCCCGCCATTGGCCGCTCGGCGGGCCCGCCTTCCCGGGACCAGGCGCCGGAGCCGCGCTCGCCCGCGGGGAACCGAGCGCGCGGCCGGGGCCAGCAAGCCGCGCCGTACCAAGAGCGCGGCCGGGAGTCGAGAGCCGGGATCCGGCCCGGGGAGCGGCGCGGTGCGGGAGCGGAGCGCGCGAGCTATGGTGAGTGCCGCCGCGCCCGGCCCCGTCTCGACGGCCCCGGCGGCCGCGCCGCGGTGGGACTCGGCCGGGCTCGCGGGGGGCTGGGCGCGGGCTGCGGCTCTCGCTCGGAAGGCGTGGAGTCGGGGGGCGCGCGGGCCAGGCTCGGCTGGCCGGGCGGCGCCGCCGCGGTTCCGTCGGGAGCCGCCGCGCCCAGCTTGGATCTGGGCAGCTGGCCCCGGCCGGGTCTGGAGGACTCGGGGTGGCCGATTCGGTTCGGGGAGAGTTGGTGCAATTCTAGTCTGGGGCGTTCGGAAGTCCGAGCAGGGAGTGGAGACCCCTGGCATCCGGGCTGGGTCCGATACTGGGGTCGGGCACAATTTCCGAGCGGCTGGATCCAGTTGGACCTGAATGTCGCGGGTCGCCGAGGTCGGTCTGGGGCTGAGGCTGGGCTTGGGGCGTCGGGGGTGGCCGAGCCTAGGGCATTTCTGAGGGCTCCGTAGAGGTTGAGGCGCTCGGGGACTGCCTATCCACACTATGGCCCGAGGGAGTGGAGAGTGGAGGCAGCTAGGTTGGCGGCTGTCAGAGACCAGGGAACACTTGGGGACCCTGCTTTCAGTGATCCGCTCTCCCCAGCATCTCCCAGTAATAGGTCCTCAGAGGAGGGGGTTGCTGAGGGGGTTGGTCAGCAACACCAGGGAGAAGGGACTTGGCAGGGGGATTTCATGGGGGTTTCTGGAGCCCCAGGAAAGAAACTCTTTTGGTTGAGGCTGGGCTTGTTGGGGCTGTTTTAGGGCGGGGTGTTGTCTCCGGAAGGAAAGCTTGGACCTTTCAATAATCTTTCTAGGGCTTGATGATCACTTCTGCATCATGGGGGTGGAAGCCACCTACTTCTCTTTGCTTTCCCCTGGACAGGCCCTTCTGATTCTCTCTCCTGGTCCTGTTCTGTGTCCTGTGAATTGAGTACAAGTCACCAGGTAGTGCCTGAGGAGGGCATGTGCCAGTGATGATGGCTGCTTGTCCCAGGGATACAGCCACCTCCATTTCTTTGTGATGATGCTGTCAAGCCTGAAGGGGACCAGGCGGGGGCAAGATGAGACCCCTGTAGGTATGAAGAGCCCCCCAGTGATGCCCCAGGACCAACCTCTGCTCTGCCCAGAGCTGGAGTCCCCTTCTAACATCCCTTTTCCCTCCTCTCTCCTCTCCCCACCAACATCTGCCTCTCCCTCTGCCATTTGCCTGTCCAGAGTAAGTAATAATGAAATTGTGTCTTGGACCCAACCTACCTCCTTGGTCAGGAATCTCTCCCCTGGAATGCTCTATTTGGACAGTTCTGGTGGCAGGGAGCTCACACCCTGTGGCCTGGTCCTTGATTTAAGGTCTCTGCATACAAGCAATAAAAGGAGGTGAGACATTGAGGTCATTATCATTCACTCTGCTTTCAAACCCACCCTGACCTAAGTTACTCAGAAAGAGAACTTTTTCCTCCTTAGAAACCACCAAAGAAGGAGAGGGCACCTTGCCTTGGAGTTACTTTTCAGAGTCTTAAAACCTTCCAGGCTTTAGTATCAAACAGATTCAGGTTCAAAGCCTGGCTCTCCCACTTCCCCGCAGGGACTTGGATCAAGTTGAACGCTCACCTCTGACCATCAGTTTCCTCATCTGTGAGAAGAGATGAAAGGTCTCGCTTGCGGGGTGGTGTGGGGATTTGGTGAGATAACCCAGTGAGAGTGTTTGCTCCAATACAGCTTTATTTCCTTTCTTTACAACCTTAAGCTCAAATTGGGAAGTTCTGTGTGAATCTAACCTATTTGCTAGTTGGGAAGGGAGAAGGGGACAGTGATACTTAGAGAACCATTCCTTTGTTCATCATCCAATGAAGATTTATTGAACACTTACTATATACCCTATGCTAAGGAGGAAAAACTGTCATCAACACGGTGTTAGGGGAGCTTCTGCCAATTCATAAATGTCTGTAAGGATCCTCAGGCCAAATGGCATATCTTTGGGAGAGGCAGAAGTATCATGCCAGGCGAGGAGTTCCTTCTGGCTGGAGAGATGAGAGAAAGCTTCACTGAGCAGGTGGCTTCTGAATTGGAAAGAACTTCCAGGTAGGGGAACCTCTGTGAACAGAGGACCAGGGGCGTGAGAACAACGAGGAACGCTCTTGGGGCTTGCCTGGCACCTGGACATGAGAGAGCCAGAGAAGAGGAGAGAAAGTGGCCAAGGGACATGGCTGGGGCCAGATGGCCGAACGCTTAGCCTGAGGAGTTGGAGCACCACTGGGGATTATTGACCCACCATGTGTGGGGGTGGGTGGGTGGGTTGGAGGCTGACGTCAGGCCTACTTGGCCCCTGTCATTTTGGTTTCCCCTAAACACTAGTCCCTGTGCTCATTCCTGAGGTGGGGGTGATTCAGGGCTGCTAAAGAGTTTATTCCTTGGATCTCCTGCTCCATGGGTTTTAAACAAATCCCACGTTCCCTCCCCTCCAGCATGGCCAAGTTTCCCCTGGCCCCCAGGTTCCTAACAGGGCTCCTTTGGAGAGGGGGTGGGCTATTTCCTCTTGTCCTGGCTGAGTGTCCCCTGATGGTCCCCAGCTCCCCACCGAGGGCTCTAATCCTTTGGTGGAGAGTCAGTGCAGTTCTTAAAGGCCTCAGTTGGAACCCCCAGCCCAGGCTTGGGATGAAGGTTCTGAGAAGGCTTTTTATATCTCCTGTCTTCAGTTGTCCTCGTACCACCCAGCAACAGGCACAGAGAGGTGAAGGAGATTGCCCAGGGTCACACAGCAAGATAGGGTCAGAGCGGGCACAAGCCTCTTGTATGTCTAGAGGGTTACCAGGCAGACAGGTTGGGGGAAAGGAGGCCCAACCCAATGTTCCCTGTCTGCCGATGTGGCGGTTTGAGAATGTTCCTCCACATTCCAGCCGAGGGGCTGAGCTTAAAGCCATGGCTGAGTGTTGGGAATCATCTTTACTGTAAGTGGCTGAGGTGAGGACAGGGTCCACTGCCTGGGTTTGAATGCCAGATGTACCACCGGCTTGCTGTGTGACCTTGGGTCAGCTCTTCCCCCTCTGCATCTCCTTTCCTACCAAGTGGGGCAGATTTGCTTCCTTGGCAGGATATCGTGAGGATATAATCTAGGATACAATGTAGAAATGCTTAAGAACTTGAGGGAAGGTATTACTCTTTGAAGATGGGAGGCCAGCCACACGCCCCCTGCACCTGTCCGCTTGGGCTCGCTCTGGCTTCCCAGAGGCCAGCAGTACCCTTCCCTCTGCGGGTCAGCGTCTGTGCTGGTACCCGGGTCACTCAGCTCTCCTGACATCGGGAAGATTTTTGGTAAGCAGTTGTGTCGTTAATTTTTGTTAACGACGAAGTAGATTGTTTCCTAGACAGAATTGGAAAGACCAGGCCCCATGGGGAGCAGCAAGATTTGAGTAGTCAGAGGGCTGCCTCCAAGGTGGGTTCAGCAGAAAGTTTCAGGCATTGGCCACGACATAACCCGCTTGGCTAAAGTCCACACTTTGATGTCTACTGCGAGGGAGGAGCCTTCGGCAAAGATTTACGACTTTTTGTATTTCCACTCCATTTTTTTCTTTTTTGTCAACTAGGTAAGCACCCCAGCCACAGTCAGAGTGCTGCGTTCATTCGTTCATTCAGCAAACAAGCCTGCCTGGTACGGTACCAGGTGTCAGGGCTGCCGTCCGCATGAGGGAGAGCGATAGATCTCTCTTTCCACAGTCTGGCGGACCGGCGGATAAGGAGCAGGAAATTAGAAGTGCAATTGCGGTTGCCAAGGAGACATGCGGGGTGCTCGGGAGCAGATAGGGGAACCTCACCTGGGGATCAGACAAGGCTCCCTGAGGACGTGGCATTAAAGCCGTGGTCTCAAGAACACATGGTCTAAAGGATGAATGGGTTCCAGGCAGAGGGAGCAGTAGGTGTGAGTTGGGACCAAACATGGTGCCTTCAGGAATTATGGTGTCTGGGGGCTGAGAAGATGATGCATGGGCGGTGGCCCGGGCAGGTGCATGCAGGGAGGAGCTTGTTAAAGATTTGGGGCCTCGATCCTAAGGACAGTGGGGAGCCACTCTGGAGTTTAGAGGACGGGGAGTGATGTGGTCAGAGTTGTGTTTTGAGACAGTCAGCAGGCTGCTTCAGGGTAGGAGGGGTGAGGCTGGAAGCCGGAAAACCAGTTAGGAAGCAGGTGGAGTGGTCCTAGGAGAGCCGCTGGTGGTCTAGATACTAGTTACTGCCCCCTCTACCTCACCCCACACCCCCAACGTGCTGCCCAAAATGGGCAGTGAAGAGAGGGGAGGCTGTGGCCCTGGAGGTCGCACAAAGCCCCTTTCCCTGTGGACATTGACCATCCTCCCCACATCCTTTCGTACAAACAACCAGTGGGGCTCCTGGCCTCAAGGAACTTTGATCTAATGAGAAGGACGAAATTTCGGAACAGCTCTAAAACCAGGTAGAAGATGATAGTACCAATCTGGGGATACAGCTCCAGGGTCACCCTGGCCATGAGTATGTATCAGGGGAGGCTTCCCAGAAGAGGTGGCGTTTGTGCTTCCTATGGCAACAGTTAGTGGGATGGTATGTTTCCTAGGAGCCACGTTTTAGAGAAATGAAAGTAAGGAGATACTCTCCTGTCCTTAAGGAGTTATAGTCTGGGGGTGGGGGTGAAGTTTAATGAATGACCAACGCTGATTGAACCCCACAGTCAGTGAGTGGCACTGGGGGTCTAGGGCCTTGGAGTTCTGCCCTTTCCCCAGGGGTCCCCAAGGGCAGAGGTGGCAAAAAGATCCACAGGCCTGTCTTGGCTCACTGACAAGCGTTGGAACAGCTCCCTCCTCCCCACAGAGCCCTTGAGGTGGGGGGTTTTTTGGGGAAGATGTAAACAGAGGAACAAGTTTCTGGAAACATTCAGGAAATTAGCTGAGGGAGGATCTAACTTCAGGGCTCCGAGACAGAGAGGAGGCCCTGGCTGCTAGAATTTAAAACCGTAGAGTGCTTGCGTTCTAACCATCTGATTCAACTTCCCCATTTCATAGGTGGGAAGACTGAGGGGCAAAATGAGGACCTACCATGTGCCTGGCACTTAAATGTAAACCTCTCTGACCTTCACTGGAACCCCAGGAAGTAGATTTATCCCGGGCACAGAGCTAGGGAAGCTGACACTCACAGATCACTTAGGGAACTAGGGACTGGAACCAGGCAGCAGCCTCCTGATTCCTCAAGATTCTGGCTTCGGTTCCAAGCTGCCACCCACTTCAGCAGAAACTCTGCCTTCCCAGGAAAGGCCCCTGGGGACAGGGATGGGACTGCCAGGCAGCGGCCAGAGGCTTTGGGAGATGGTTGGGGCCGCACGTTGACCAGGCTGAAATGTTGTTATTTATCTTTCACCTTTGCACAGCCCTTGACAGTTACCCAGGCCCTTTCCTCCCCATTCACCAACTGTTCTTGGGTCCCACTGCCAATCTGTGGCAGAGCTAGGACTGAAACCCAGGCCTGTGACTCCCAGTTCAGTTGCCATCTCCCAGGCTCCTGGCCTTACCCTGTGGGTCGTGGCAGCCCCCTGCCTGAAGACGTGCCAGGCCTCCTGCCCACTGACCCCAGGGAGCACGAGGAGCAGCCCCTGGCCCATGAGCCTCCTCCCCCCATTCTCCTCCCCACAAGCTCCATTTCCTCCTTGGCGGGGACAGGCCAGGTGTGAGGCAGCCCTGAGGAGTAGGGTTACAGTGTAAACACCACCATGTCAATATTTACCTCTGCCTGGAACCAGGCCTCCCTGCCTCCCACACGCTGCCCATCCAGGTGCACGTGGCCTGCTCCGAGGCTCTGGTCACTGAAAGCCAGGCCAAGGGTAGAAATGTAGCTTCCCGGCCAAGCCCTGCCACGAGCTTTTCATGTGGCTCCGAGCAAGAGACTCTCTCTTCCTGGGCCTTAGTTCTCCCGTCTGTAGCGCCATGTGGCTGGAACGGACCTACTCAGGGGGCGCTTTCAGCCATAACGGGCAGGATTACATACATGCATGATGCTCTGGTTCAGAGCACGGGCCCAAAGCGGGGCAGACCTGGGTTTGAATCCCCGTGCCACCGCTTCCTCACTGTGAGGCTGTGGGAAGTCACCTAACCCCTCTGAGCTTCTGGTTCTTCCCGTGTAAAATGAAATCCTAACTGTACCTACTTTGGGGGGACACTGGTGAGGATCCATGAAACAAGCTCTAGCTCTTGGCACAGGATAAGAACTGAGTAAGCAGTGCTGATGGTGGTGGTGGTTGTTATTCCAAACCAACATTTTATGATTCTCAGAGTCCAGACACTGGGTTACGTCACCTGTGAGCTGGAGCCAAGGGTGGGGTCTCTAACCTCAAGCCCTCCCGGCCCTCTGGGGCCACGGCCTGGGTCAGGGGGAGCCCAGGAGTAGAGAAAGCCCCTTGGTCAACAGCCCCCCTTGCCCCCAACACACAGCTGCCCGGCCTCTGGGGCTCCTTCTCATCGGGCGGAAGGCCAGGGCTGCAATGACCTCAGAGATCCGTGGCAGTGAGGGGGTGAGGGAGGGGGCGGAAGGCGGAGGAAGAACTCATTTCCTAAGCAGCTCGTTCACAGAAGTCCAGTCCACACTCACTGTTCCCTTCAGCCCCGGAGAGGAGGCGGCCACGTGGGGACGAGCGACCTCACGGTGTGGGATGGGGAGAACAGGGAGGTGGGGACTGCTCCCTTCCTTTTTGCTGTGTCCCTTTGGACGCCCTGCGTCACCTCTCTGAGCTTCATTTTCCTCACTCTGACATGGAGATATTGGGGCCTGTGCTGTGCAGTGGTGGGAAGTGTTACCCAAAGAAGCCGGCTCAATCCCGACACGGCGGGGCTCCGCCGATAGCAGCTTCTCTTATGATCGTGGTTGTGAGAACCATTTGCCAGTCCTGTTCTGTGGGGCTGTGCACTTCCTAAGGGCAAGATTGGGCATTTTTAAAGTCGTGGTATAATTTCCTTAAGTAAGATGCACACGTCTTGTGCAGTTGTTTTTACAAATTTATACACCTGCGTAACCGCCACCTAGAGCAAAATATAGAACATTTCCACCTCCCCAGAAAGTTCCCAGGTGCCCCCTTCCATCACTGTTTGTGACAGGTGGCTGCTGATCTGCTTTCTGTCACCCCATTTTCACCTGGTTTTGAACTTTATCTGCATGAATTCATAATATGTACTCTTGGGTCTGGTTTCCTTCAGCTTCAGTCAACAGTGAACGGTTTTCCATTTGCCCATGTCGTTGCATGTTCCAGAATGTGCTCCTTTGCAGGCTGCCTGGCGGCCCTCTGGGCAGATGCACACATATGGACGACGTTCCTGTCTGGGCAGCTGTGACATTCCTGTGTGTCTCTCGGTGGACCTATGCACTCATTTCTCGTCAGGGGGTGGGTACTGGGAGGGAGCCTGCTGGGTCTGAGGGTCTGTGTGTCTTTCATTCTTGGAGAAACTACCAGGTGGTTCTCCAGGGAAGTGTCCATTTTCCCAGTGTATTGTTCACCTCGGCTGACAGGTCCAAGGTCTAGCCTTGAGTAGACTCTTGATGAATCTTTTCTGAAAGAAGGAAGGAATTTGAGACTTTTCTTTGTCTTAATGCTTCCGATCCACCCTGCCGGCCCTGCCCCCGCCCTCGGGGCCTGGCAGCTCTGGGAGGCACTCTTCCTAGAACCTGGGCTTTGGGTTTTACTTGTCATTTCTCATCACAAGGAGGGGTTTCTGGATGTGGAGACCCTAGGCCATGAGGCTTTACCAGTCTGTGTGACCTTAGGTAAATCCCTTCCTTGCTCTTGTCCTCAGTTTCCCCTTCTGCACAACACTGGGTGGATTGAAGGTTTCCCCAGCTCCCCAGTTTCTGGTGGGCTCCCCTCATTTGGGAGGCATTCGCTCATGCTTCTTCACCTCCGGGGTTGTGCCTGCCCCCCTGGTGAGCCCCAGCTGCCCTGTATCTCTGAGGAAGGACCATTGAGGAAGTGGACAGGCCCTTCATTCTTGGTACCCTTGCTAAGAGCCTCACTGTGAATCAGTCCTCTCTGGGTGAGAGCCCCCCAAAGTGGGCCCCTGGCAGTGAGAGTGTCACCCATGGAGGCTTTGCAGAAATGGCCTGGGTATCAGGCAGACCTGGGTCTCAATCCTGCCACTTCCTGGCTGTGTGACCTTGGGCAAGTCAGTCTACCTCTATGAACTCCAGCATCCTCACCTGCAGAGTTGTAAGGACAAAATGAGGTCCTACCTCACTGTAGGGACCAAAGTGGATGGGGCAGCAAAATCCCTGCCCTTAAGGAGATGTATTGTAGGAGAGGGACTGTGCAGGCAACCCAACCAACCAGAAGGATCACTTCAGAGAAAGGAAAGAAAACAGTGATGTGGTGGAGAGTTAGCTGAGAGGTGGGGAGGGAGCTACTCAAATGGGTGGGCAAGGAAGGAGGTGACATCGAGCCGAGTCCTGAGGATGAGGAGAGGGTAGCTGGGCAAAGATGTGGGAGTGGTGAGTTCTGAGCAGAGGAACAGCAAGTGCAAAGAGCCTGAGACAGGAATGTGGGATTTGGCATGTTTTGGGCGGCCAGAAGGCTGATGTGGCTTGGCAGAGGGAGCAAGGGGAACAGGGGTAGGAAAAGGTGGACATGGAGGGGCCAGGTCATGCAGGGCCTTGTCAGGCGTGGGGACAGGGCCTGGGGGAGTTGGCATTTTGTTCTGAGAGTGATGGGAAGCCCCTGCAGGGCTCCGAGCAAGGGGGATGACTGGTTTAGGTTTTGGCAAGGCTCTGGCTGCTGGGCGGAGGATGAACTGCAGGGGGCAGGAGTGAGGCAGGGAGGCTGGTGTCAGGTAAAAGGGGAGCGGGATCTTAGGGCTTTTCACCTGTTCTGAGGGGGAGGCTTGTCTCACTCCAGGATCTGGGATCTTAGCAGCTACTTCAGAGGATGGGAGAGAGGGAGACAGGGCATCCCAGAAGCCACAAGACATTCTGGCCACAGAGCGAGGTGGGCGAAAATTGCCGTTGAGGCCCAGCAAAGGCTTTTGTCCTAAAACCTCCACTTGAACTTGACCTTCCAGAGTGAGCTCGGGATTCCCCCAAACTGACCACATTCTAACCACCCCAGGCCATGGGGACCCAGAGAAATGGGCCAGAAGGGCACAGAGCCAAAGCCTGCCTCCCCCACTTCCGTACACCATGCCGAGAAGTGAGGGCAGAGGAAGTGGCGGCTGTGAGGGGTTGCCCGGCCCCTCTGCCCTCTGGGCTCCTGCTTCCACGGCCTGGCTCGAGGGAATCTTGTGGCTTTGCGGTTCTGGGTGTCCTGGCTGGTTTGGGTCACGAGGCAGCCAGAAGGCAATACTTCATGTTTTTCTGCGGGTGTGGAGTGGGTGGCTCTCTGGCATCCTGCTGGGCTTCCCAGAGTGGTGGGCGGGGAGAGGGCAAGAGGGCATGGCGGTTCTCAGAGTCACAGAAGGTTGAAGTGGGAGTGCGACTTAGACATCATCTAGACCGACCTCGGGTGGGAAGACAAAAGCTCAGAAAGGGGAGGAGATTTGCCTGAGGCCACATGAGGAGTTAGAAGCAGGACTTAAGACGCTGGTCTCTTGGACCCCTAATCTAGCGTTCTTTCTGGTTAAGATGTGGGTTTCAGAGCCAGACAGACCTGGGTTCTCGTCCCAGCTAGGTGACCTTGGGCCAGTGACTCTCTCTGAGCCTCAGTTTTCACCACTGTGGAATGGGATAATAGTAACATTTTTCTCATGGTGATTATGAAGAATGGTTGAAATGATTCATGTAAAGCTGTAAAGCTCGTAGGATGGTGCACATAGTAGGTCCTCAGTAATGGGAGGTGTTATCGACATTATTACTGTTGTGGTTCTGTCATTCTAAGCCTTGTGACGTGCTGGAAAGAATGTCTGGGGGCTAGCCTTCACTTGTGCTGATTTCTAGTTCTGGTGAATGCACTGAAGCAGGGGAAATGAGGATATTGCCTTCGTCAGCCCACCCCATGGCTACTTGCTTATTTTACTTCCCCATATAGTTGGGAGACCCTTTAGCAAGGTCCTTAATTGCCAGCACCACCACCCTAACATGCACGCGCGCGCGCGCGCGCGCACCCAGCTCAGGTGGCCTGGGGCTGTTGTGTCAGCCTCCAGCCTGAGTAAGGGGCAGACAGACAGTAAATGCAGGCCTAGGATGGAATGCTGCATGGCTCCCATCTTCTGCATCGGGTCCCTACACTCACTGATTCCCATTTGTATGGTGTGGCCTGAGGCTTAAGAGCAGGGGCTGTGCGATTAACTTGAACTTGAACCCAGGATCCACTACTTAGGTGTCGTAAAGGACCTTTTAGCAGGGAAGTTTTCCTGTCTGAGCCTTGGGCTTCCTATCTGTGAAGTGGGGGTAACAGCCACCTCCCTGGGTGATCACTAAAATGACATGAGAGCTGATGTGACTGGAGCATGCGGGGTGCATATTCAGTGCTCGACTCAGAGAGGTGGGCGTCACTGATAACGACATCAGGCCTACTCCTCTTTCCACAGCTGTTCTTAGAAATCTTCTTGACCAGCTCCCGCCCATCTCTCAGGCATTGCCACAGCCGCCTTCACTTCCTAGCCCGGACTGCCTTCTGTCAGGGCACAAGTCACTTTGGGTGAGACCTCCCACCCTGTCACGTCTCCCTGCGTGAACACAGATCAAGAGCTGGAGCTCCGGGACCAGCCTGCGTAGGTTTGAATCCCAGCACTGCCATTCGCCCAAGCAACCTCAAGCAAAGTCCTTAATTCCTCGCCTTTGCCTCTACCTGAGGAAAATGGGAATAATAATAGTCCCAAACTCATAGAGTTGTTTAAACAAGCAACATAATTCTTATAAAGTGTAGGATCCATACCTCCCATACGGGAAGTGCCTAGTATATGTGAGCTGATTTTATTTCTAGATGGAGTTCTAGCAGAGCCCCTGCCTTTTACTCTCTATATTCCCAGCTCCTGGTGGGCTCGGGAGGGATTTGGGGTTCTCTAGGGATGCGCGCTAGGGGCGATGGGGAGTTGCCTTACCAATGAAAGGGGCCTCCCCGGAAGAACTGTGCTTGGAGCCTCGGTCAAGGACTCAGGTTGCATTGCGAGCTTGTTTATTTGGCAGACATTCCCCGCAACTCTGCTCTGTGTCAGCCTGTGCTGGGAGAACGTGCAGGCGGAGCTGGTCTGAGGGAGCCCACGGTCCACGGGGAGCCCAGGAAACGTGGCTGTGCTGTGGTTAGAACACGATCTGCACAGCGCTGGGCACGCTGCTTCAGAGAAGGCTTTCTGGGGCCACTGACACCTGATGATTCCTTGGGGGGAAATGATATATTAACTTCTGCCCACATTAGGGTTTTCTTCAGTAATCTGTTTGTTCTTTCCTGCCAGCAGCGTTTCCCCGGCTTAGCTATTACGTGATGATAACGGTGTTCATGGCGTTATTTGCTGTGCGTCAGGCATAGTGCTGAATGTTTTATGTTATAAATTCACTTTGTCCTCACATCAACCCTATGAGGTATTTATTATTATCCCTATTTTACAGGGGGGGAAACTGAGGCACAGAGAGACACTGTATCTCTCTCAGTCAGTAAGCGGCAGAGGAAGATGTGAACCCCAGACCGTTTGGTCCCAGAGCCCAGGTTCTTAACCGTCATGCTGGGGTTGCTTCATCTAGAACTGATTTTTCCCCACAGTCCTGAGGACCGGGCAGTCTCACGGGCTCTGAGTACCTCACCTTCCATGGGAGTCCTTGGAGCCAGCACAGGTGGAGTAATGAATATTAGGTCTTTCTCTACAACCTTCATTACACATCAGCTCTGGGATGAGCAGGTTAAGACCTTCAGGAGAGAGGGATCTGGAAGCTAAAATCCTAGAGAATCAAGGGTCTGTATCGGGGAGAGGAACAGGGAGTAGAGTGGGAGGCATTTAGTGAGGGAAAGGAAGGGAACCAGAAGGCTGAGAAAGTTGGCATTCAAACTAAATCAACATTTAGCTGAGTGCCTCTTCTGTGCCAGGTATGAGGATGCCCTCCAGGAACTCCCAGGCCTGTGGGAAAGAGAGACAAGTCAACAGGTAAATTCCTGAATAGTATTTGAGTGTGTGGGCAGGAGCCTTTGAGGGCCCAGAGAAATGGATGACTAAGTTGGCCTGGGGAGATGCTACTTGAGTTGGGCCTTTTTTTTAAAGATGTATTTATTTATTTGAGAGAGAGCCTGAGCGAGAGAGGCAGAGGGAGAGGGAGAGAGAATGAAGCTCTGCACTGAGCATGGAGCTTGACATGGGGCTCGGTCTCATGATCCTGAGATCAGGACCTGAGCTGAAATCAAGAGTCAGATGCTCCACTGATTGCACCACCCAGGCGCCTGGTTTGGTTGGGTCTTGAAGGATGAGTAGGAGTTTGCCAGCCAGGTGGAACCAGGGTAGCAGAACCAGAATTTACACCCGAACAGTCTGTCTTCAGAGTCTGTGTTCTCACCCAGCAGGGCATGCGTGGTTCCACTGCCCTGCAAGGCCTGACCTTGGGAGACGTGGCTCTTCTGGTCCCGGGTCCCGCCGGGTGGGCCCTGGACAGCAATCCCGTCATTTCCCATATAACCCCTGCTTCTGCTCCTCGCAAACCTGACTGACTGCCCCTTCTGCAAGGGCCCCAGGTGGTTGACCAGCCTCTCAGGGAGGGTCTCTCCGCCTTCTCTAGATGGCCAGGAGTTGTGGTGTGTGAGAAGGACACACACATTCCACCCCCGAGCCATTGTGGCGGCAGAGGAGGCTCGGGGAGACAGTGAAACACTTCCTGTTGGGTTTTTCACCACCCCCGCTTCCTCCCACCTAGCACCTGAAATGTACTTTGCATAAGGCACTTCCTCAGATTATCCCAACAACCCTAGCAGGTGGAGTTGTTTATCACTATTGTAAAATTGAGGAAAGTGACTCAGAGAGGTCGGGCCACTTATCTGAGGTCCCACAGCTAAGCAAATGTGTAGAAGGACCAGAATTTATACTTTGATTTGTCTAATCCCAAGGCCTATGCTCATGTGTTTTGTTTTGTTTTTCTTTCAAGATTTTATCTAAATTCAAGTTCGTTCACATATAGTATAATATCAGGGGTAGAATTTAGTGATTCATCAGTTGCGTAGAACACCCAATGCTCATTCCATCACATGCCCTCCTTCATGCTCATCCCCCAGTTACCCATCCCCCCCACGCCTCCCCTCCAGCAACCCTCAGTTTTGTTCCCTAGAGTTAAGAGTCTCTTATGGGTTGTCTCCCTCTCTGTCTTTATCTTATTTTTTTTTCCTTCCCTTCCCCTATGTTCATCTGTTTTGTTTCTTAAATTCCAAAGATGAGTGAAATCATAGGGTATTTGTCTCTGACCCATGTTTTTAAGCCATTAGGAAACATATCAGTTTATGATGGACCATGTGCCTTTCTGGTGACAGATACTCTAACCCCATTCCAGATAACCTTTGGGCTTAGAGTCAGGGCCCCCAGGGATTACAGGTTAGTGGTAACAGCAAGAAGATTGCATTGGTTGCCATGCTTCTCAAACTTGAGTGTGCATGAAAATCATCAGAGATTCTGGTTGCAAATGCAAATTTCATTGCCCTTGTCCCAGACTTTCTGATTCAGTAAATTTGGAGGGGGTATAGTAACCTACATTTCTGACAAACTCCCTGATTCTGATGCTGGTGGGCCACACATCACACTTTGGAAATCCTGATTTATTACATATCCTCTCTGGGCTCAGCATTGTTCTCGGCATTTTATTTTGTCGTTTCAGCCCTCAGAACATTGCTTGGTAGCAGAAATTGAGGCAAAAGGAGGCAGGGAGTCCTGAAAGACATTTCTACCAGTCATAATGAAGACATTGGTAACCAGTCTGTCTAAAGTATTAATTTAATCTTCAGATTAACTGGATCAGGGGGCACCTGCCTGGCTCGGTCGGTAGAACACGCAACTCTAGATCTCGGGGTTGTGAGTTTGAGCCCTACGTTGGGTGGAGAGATTATTTAAAAAGAAAATCTTTTTAAAAAAGATTTTCTTTATTTATTTTGAGAGAGAGAAAGAGGGAGAGGGAGAGTGTGAGGGGTGGGAAGGGGCAGAGGGAGAGGAAGAGGGAGAGAAGTAGACTCCTGATGTGGGGCTCCATCTCCCCACTCTGAGATCATGACCTGAGCTGAAATCAAGAGCCAGATGCTTAATTGACTGAGCCACCCAAGTGTCCCTAAAAATAAGATCTTAAAAATCTAAAAAAAAAAAAAAAAAAAAAAAGATCAGGAAACTGAGGCTCAGAGAAGTTAGGTGACTTGCCCAAGGCCAAACAGCTTGTAGTAGGAGAGCTGGGATTATAACCCAGATCCCTCCGCTGCCAAGGCTGGTATTCTTCCCAGTACCCCACATGCCTCTTTTGTATGGTCTCGCACACAGATTCTTAGAGGCACAGAATCCAGCTCCACTAACCAGATAAATATGGAAAGGTAAATATGGGAAGATTAATGGTGGCAATAGCTACCATTTATTGAGCATCCACTATGTGCGGGCACAGGGTGGTGAATGGTGAGCACAGAGACGTGGTCATAGGTAATCGCATAGATCTCTAATTATGAGCAGGATGCTGTGTGAGCTTCTATCAGAGAAGCCCATACCAGGCAGAGGCTCAGAGGAGACTAGGGTCAGGGAAGACATCTGTGAGGAAGAAACAGTTGAGAAGCGATCTGAAGGATGGGTTAAGTGTTATCCATCTAAAAAGATGGAGAGAAAGATTCTAGCCAAGGGAACAACATGTGCAAAGGCCCTGAGGTGGATGACCTATAGCATGTTCAGTGTAGCTGGAGTAGAAAGCAAGGGCAAGAGTGACCCAAGGTGAAGCTGAGGGGGATCCAGGGGTGGGCCCCACAGGCGCTGTGTAAACCAGGTGAGAGATTTGGACCTCATCCCAAGAGCCGTGGAAAGCTCTGTGTGTGTGTGTGTGTGTGTGTGTGTTTTCAAATCAATAAATATTAGGCTTTATTTGCTTTATTTTCTTTTATACCAAAAGACCCCATTTAAGCTGGCAAAAGAAGAAAAGGCAAAAATTTATAACCAGCAGGGTGGAGGGTTCAGCAGGGCCTAGGAGGGGTGCCAGCAGGGAGGTGACAGGATCTGATGTGCCTTTTATTAAACTCACTCTGGCTGCTGACTGGAGATGGACTTGGGGGAAGGGGCAAGAATGGGGGGTGAGAGGGGGTGGTTAAGCCCAGGCTGGTGGTAGTGGCAAGGGAGAGGCAGAGACACTGAGGGTTAGAGTTGATGGTGATTGATTGGGGTGGGGCAGGGGATCTGGCCCAATGCTTTGACAGGTGAGAACAGAGCCTGCAGAGGTGTGTGAGCTGCTCTGGGTCAGGGTCACATAGCTCAGCATCAAAACTCACATCCTAGGGCCTTCCACAAAACTCTGACTCAGGGCCCAGATTGCCGGCAGCCACGCCTGCAGAGTTCTTCCAGGCCTTCTGGTGTCTGGACCCCCTCCCCCTAAGACTGGTGGCTTCTAGGGAGGGGGATGCTTTATGTGCACAGATTCTGTCTTTGAAACATCTGGGGGGGGGAGGGGCGGTGTTCTGACCTCCAGATTCTTTCTCTGTGACCTCTGCACCGAGGCCCTCCCCAGGCTTTGAAGGAGTCCACAGAAGTTGGGCTGGGTGGGGGCTGGAAACACTGCACACAAACGGCCCCTCACTGGGCAGGGTGGTGGGGGCGTTCCAAGGCTCTGAGGAGATACCCTACCATGGAGAGAAAGGAGCCACAAGAAAGCCCGGGCCTACTTCGTTGCCCAGTGGGGTTTCCCCAGAAGCAAGGAGATACCCCTTCCTCCAAACCTCTTGAAGTGAAAACTGCCGGCTACCATTTTAAGATTTCTGTTTTCTTCCCCCAGTTAACCTTGTCTGGCAAATAAGACCACGGAGATGTTCGATTAAGGGAATTTCTAGCTCTGCAGGCCTCTCCCCACCTCCCACCCTGGTCTAAACCAAGCCCCTCCTGGGATCCAAGAAAGCTCTAATCCCCTGTCGTGAAACTCAGCCCCTCTGTATCTGAGCCCCCATTTTTCTTAGGATTTGGAATCTCTTTGGGGTTCAGGCTTCCTTTTTCTTACCAGGTTCTAGAGCCCACTCACCTCACTCTTCTCCCTGGGCATTGCCCCAGACCTTGGACCTGGGCCTGATCCCTTTCCGGGGACTTGCTCCCCTGCTCTCCTGGAGACCAGCCCTCCCTCCACCCCTACAGTCTCCTGGGGTTCGGTATCTCCGCCAGGCCAGTGACTGGGCCCTTCTCACTCTGATACACAGTAAGCACTCAAGAAATGTGCTCTCCTCCTCCTGACACCCCTGCCCCCGCCGGCCCAGCGCCCCCAACTTTGTGGCTCCCCCTTAGATTCCCCCCCTCCCCCGCATGGGTATTTTTGCTCAGGGAGAAGTGCGCTGTGTGGCAGCCGAGCCTGGAAAGCAGCTATTGTTGGCTCAGAACATCGGATGGAAGAAAGATGAGGGCTGAGAAGGGGCAGGAAAAACCTTCACTGCTACTGGCTCGGCCCCCTGGTCCTGTTGGGTCAGGGTGAGGCAAGTTTAGGACAAGTCTAAGAAAGTCCCCTTCCCACAGTAGGGAGCTCGGTTGTGGACACCATGGCGCTGGTGTGAAATGGGCAGTAGGTTTGGAAATGAGGTAGGTTGGCGTACGAACCACTAGCGGCCTCACGGAGAAGCCAGGAGCTCCTTGAGCCTCTGGCCGACATCAGGAGGCCAGTACCAGGACCCCTTTATAACTCTTTCTAACACCTGTTCTCAGGGTTCTCTGGCCTGTCTGCTCCATGGAGCGGGACCAAGGAACCACAGTTCAGTGAGTTTTTACTTTGAGCCAGGCCGTGGGGTGAGCAGCATGTGTGTTGACTCATTTCGTTAGCATTGACTCTCAAGAGATGGGTCTTATTGTGTCCCTATTTAACAGATGAGGAAGCTGAGGCTTGGTGAGCCACCAAGGCCACACTGCTTAGAAGCGGAAGAGCCAGTATTCTGGCTGACTCCGGAGCCAGAGTTTCTTGCAGGCTCCTATGAAGAGTCCCCTATCAGGGTGGAGGCTGCGTGTGCTTCTGGCTCAGAGGGGCCACTGGCAGGGACGAGAGAAGGCCAGCAAGGGCGGATGAGCAGAAGGTTGCTCTGGAGCCCCGTCCAGGAGATCCTCCTGGAAGGGGGGCAGGTGGTACCCTTTGGGGAGGGCAGGCAGCTGGAAGCACCTTTGGAGCTGGGTGAAGAACGGGCACTGTTCTGTCCTCAGGGCACTCACGTCATTACTTTCATTCCGACTGTTACTTCTCTCCCCTGGAGGGGAAGTCCTCGAGGGCAGGGACCCTGGCTGTCTGGGCACACTTGCGGTCAGCAGATGCCCAGTGAAGGATGAGCGGAGGAGGGCGTGACCTCACAGGGCCGAGATAAGGAGGGGCTTGGGATGGGGAACAAACCATCTTGTGGCCGATTGATCGTTCATATTGCCACTGGGGAGACATTTCTTTCTTTCTTTTTTTTTTTGCTTTAAAGATTTTATTTATTTGACAGAGAGAGACACAGCGAGAGAGAGAAACAAGCAGGGGGAGTGGGAGAGGGAGAAGCAGGCTCCCCACTGAGCAGGGAGCCCGATGCGGGGCTCGATCCCAGGACGCTGGGATCATGACCTGAGCCGAAGGCAGATGCTTAACCGACTGAGCCACCCAGGCGCCCCTGGGGACACATTTCTAAGTGTTTAATGCCAGCAAATGGAGAAGTAGACTTGAATACATAAAATTACACTTTGCGATCCGTTCCGACCCTCAGCTATTGTAGGATGTGCTTCTTTAAAGAACAAAACCTGGAACAAAAATGTAAGTGAGCATTTATGCTGGTGATCTCTGATCCGTCCATTGAAGAGATTGCTTAATAGGAACCGTTTTTTCCTTCTTTGGTGATTTGTGAATTCGCTTGCTGTCCCCAGGTGGCGGTGAGTCAGCCATAAAGCTCATTCAGGAAAGTCCAGAGGAATTTTCTTCTCCATCAAGTTCCATTTCAGCAATGCTGGGTGACACCCAGTGACACGCTCAAGGGTGGGTTGGGAGATCTACTAGCCATTTGTCTCTGCCATCTCTGTCTCCATTTGTCCCCTGCCGTCCTGGGGCCCAGAGCCACCTCAGCTAGAGCCAGCAGGGTGATTAGGGACCCTCGGGCTCCCCTAGACTGACTCAGCCCAGCCCTGGCCCTCTCTGGGGAAATATGAGTCATTTCTTCAACCCTGAAATGTTTCTCTTTATGTGGGAAGAAGGGGGAAAGTTCAGGGGTGGGGAGACCCCCCTCTCGGTCTCCTCCAACCTTGTTTCTCATCTATGAAGAGTGCTCTAGCGGTGGATGGAGGGGTCCCAGGGCGATTGTTGGTGGGGCAGCTAGAGGCTGTTAAGTCAGTAAACTGCATCCCTGGCAGCCATCAAGGTCACCCTAGACAGAACCGTGCTGGGCTGAGCCGGTGGAGGGTCCCTCCCCTTGACCAACGCTGGCCCCCCTCCTCCTTCCTCTGCCCACCCAGCACCCTCGGCGGGGGGTGGGGGGGTGGGGGCGTGCTGGCCCATTCTACCCCTTAACCTCTTGAACCTGATCAAGTTAAGAAGGTGCATGGAGGGGAGGTGCAGCACCCCCCTACTGATGAGTTGGAAGGGTTTAGAAATCTAGCTTCAGCAAGGGAGTGAGCGGTTGTGGGCTTGATCAGTTAGTGATGACTGCTGGGACTCAAGGAGGGGCGGTGGGGGTGCTCCTAACCTTCCTCAGAGAGGAATGAGGGGCCTGCATCCAGTCCAATACCCTCCCCCAGAGCCCCCATTTTTTTTCTAGGTGACCTTAACTCAATTGTTTTACCTCTTTGAGGCTCGCTTTCTCATCTATAAAACAGGGCAAATAAATACCACCCACAGTTGTGAAAAATAAATGAGAAACCATCTGCAAAGCAACCTTACTTCCTTGGAGTCCTTATTTAGGTGTCACCTTCCCAGCCACCCTGGTGACCAATGCCCGCCCTTCCCGTTTTCTGTCCACCTCCATCCCCCCACCACTTGATTTTTCTGTCGCACTTACCACAGTCTAGCATACTCCCTGTTTTACTTATTTATTTTCCTCTGTCCCCTCCCACTGACATAGAAGGATTTGGGTCTGTCTTGGTCCCTGCTGGGTCCGCCTAGAACAGCGCTGGCATGTGGTAGGCACATAAATATTGGTCAAAAGAATGAATGACTGTGAGTCCCTGGCACAGCGTCTACCTGGTTGTAGGGCCACAGAGCTTTTGGTCCCCCTGCCTCCGCCTTCTCTCCAAGTTAGCTTATCCACTCTTGAGGCTTCAGGCTTCATTTTTATTTACCTTATTATTTTTTAAAGTAACCTCTCTGCTCGGGGCGCCTGGGTGGCTCAGTCGGTTAAGCGTCTGCCTTCGGCTCAGGTCATGATCTCAGGGTCCTGGGATCAAGCCCCGCGTCGGGCTCCCTGCTCCGCGGGGAGTCTGCTTCTCCCTCTCCCTCTGCCTGCCGCTCTGCCTACTTGTGCTCTCTATCTCTCTGTCAAATAAATAAATAAAATCTTTTAAAAAAATAAATAAATAAGGTAACTTTTCTGCTCAATGTGGGGCTTACACTCATGACCCTGAGATCAAGAGTCACGTGCTCTACTGACTGAGCCACCCAGGAGCCCCCATGCTTAATTTTCATATTTGGGCATTTCATACCAGTACATGAGACTGCCCTGGGGAATATAGTGGGGTATTTTTATAGCAAAATCAAAAGGTACTGTTTTGGAATAGAATGTAGAATTGGCATGAATTTTTATTTTATTTTACTTTACTTTTTTATTTTATTTTATTTTATTTTACTTTATTTTATTTTATTTTATTTTTAAGTAGGCTCCATGCCCAGTGCAGAGCCCAATGCAGGGCCTGAACTCACGACCCTGAGATCAAGACCTGAGCTGAGAGTCAGACGCTTAACTGACTGAGCCACCCAGGCATGAATTTTTAAGATGAAAAAAACATGGGGCTTCGATGAAGGCTTTTATCTGTGTCCTCAGACCTCCCCGGGCACAGACTTGCTCTCTGGGAGCCTTTGGGAAAGTGTGAGGAGCCCTGGTTTTGGAAACGACCCCAGCGTTGGAACCCCTGTCAGGGATTTCAGCAAACACACACGATTTCCACCAGGGTGCAGATCCAAGTGTCATCCCGCCCGGGGCCGACTCCTCTTCTTGATGCCCACCACCTGCTACCCCGTTTCTTTTTCTTGTAAGAGTCAATCTGTGGGACCAGGAATCCTGCAACTTTTTTTTTTTTTTTAAATAATAATGAGTAATTTTTTTTTTGGAGTAATTTTCAATGGGCAGACAAGCTGCAAAGATGATGAGAATTCTGGCATCCGCCTTCACCCGGTTTCCCCTGATGGTAGCATGTATGTGACCATGGTGCCCCAGTCAGCACTCAGGGGTCCACACCGCTACATTACCCTTAATGAAACCCCACACTCTGCTTGGATTTCAGCAGCTCTTGTGGTGAGGTCCCCATCCAGGGCACCATGTCACATTTTGTCCTCATGTCGCCCTAGCTCCCTCTGGTCTGTGAGTTTCCCAGACTCTCCTTGTTTCTCACGACCTCGGCCGTCTTGAGGAGGACTGGGCAGGGGTTCGGTAGGGTTTGTGCCGTGGCCTGAGATGCCTTCCCATCTGGCCGCTGCACGTTGGGCTGGTCCCCAAGGCCATCGGCTCTTCCTCTCCCCCAGACCCCGCCGGGCCTCCAGTGTTAGTGCTGCCCCCCTGGTGAGGGCCACCCCTGCCTCCCAACCCTGCACTCTGCCTGCCCTGCTGACCCCAGTCGGTGGCTCTGCTGAGCATAGCGGCCTCAGTGGAATTCGAGGTGGCGCCCAGATGCGTCCTTGACCAAGTTCTATCAATATTCCACCTCCCTTCCCCTTCCTCCCCCTCCTCGTCCTTGCTGGCCTCTGTCGGCCTCCTTTGCCTGGATTAAGTCAAAGCGTCCTTCCTGGCCTCCCTGCCTCCAGCCTTGCCCTCCAACCTTTCCTCCTCACAGGCTCAGCCGTCTCTCTGAAACACATGGCAAGCCCCATCACTGTCCTGCTTCAGACCCTTCCGTTGCTCCCCATTACCCTGGGAGCAAGTCAGGCTCCTTCAGAGGATTTCTAGGGTGTTCCGGGCCTATTTCCTTGCCTGGTCCTTGCATATTTCTCCAGCCTCATCTCTGGCCGTCCCAGGCCTGTCCTCCCGGCTTCGGCTGGACAGACTACAGTTCCCCCTTGCAGCCAATTCTACATTCCCACCTTCACCCCTTTGTGTATATGGTGCCCTCGGCTTCCCGTTTCCTGCCATCAGAATGTGAGTTCCACGGGTGTAGAGACCTTATCTGGCTTGTTCTCCACTGTCCCCGCAGTACCGTGGGCAGTGTCTGGCACATAGTAGGTACTTGACAGATACCTGTGAACTGATGTGAGGAGAGCATGGGGGCAGGTTGCTCTTTACCAGATAACCTCAGACAAGCATGACATTGCAGTGGTGACTAATGCCAGGAAGTCCTGGTGCTATGCTTGTAATGGGAGGATTTGACCTGGTAAAGGTCAAGGGGAGGATTTGACCCAGTAAAGGTCAGAGGGGGTTCTAGATCACTCACTGTGATCTGAAGGAGAGGTGATGTTCACTGGCTGGGAGGGGAAGAACATTCCAGGCATACAGCGTGTGCAACGGCCCTGGGGCATAAGGGAATAGGAAAGACTAAAGGAAAAGCAGAGTGCCTGGGGCCTAAGGTAGGGAGAGTGCAGATGTTTTGAAATAAGCCTCGATAAGATGGGAGGGCCAGACCTTGAAGTGTTAGTAGTTTATCTTTATTTTTGGAGCAGTAGGGGGCCATTGGATGGAGTAGAGCGGGAGTGGAGAGAGAGAGAGAGAGAGAGAGAGAGGGACAGTGGGAGGTGGAGGGAGAAGACAGGGAGAGAGGAAGAATGGTGATTATGTCCTTGTGTCCACACTGTGCAACTGTACAAGTCGTGCATTCTGCCCGAGCTCATCTCCTGTCTGTGCAAGTGGGGGCAGAACTTCCTACTTTGCAGGGCTGTGCTGTGGATGAAGTGTGGTAAACGCAAAGCCCTTTACCCCATCACGGTGCAGTCGCCACCTGATAGATAGCAGGTTTCCAGCCCTTGCACACAAGCCACGAGAGCCACTGACAGGCCCTGGTTCACAGCTCAGCTGTCCCCTTGGCTCAGGGTCCTTCCTGGTGCTTCCCTTCTTCGCTCTCGTCTCAGCAGCCCAGGGCTATTCCTGTTGGCCCCCACTGGCCTCTGCCCTGGAAGGAGGGCGGTGCCTGGTTGTCCCTCCCAAAAGAGACCCACCGCACACTCTGACCAGCAAGACACTGGGATCCCGATCCTGCAGGGACCAGCGAGCTGCAGGAAAGCCGGCCGGGGTGGAAGGGCTGTTCTGTAACTCTCGGATCTGCCCCGCCCCGCCCTCCTGTTCCCTCGCTGTGCAGTAGCAATGGCCACCATCTCCCAAGGACCCTGCTCTGGGGGCTCTGTAATCAACACGCCGTTCAAGCCCCAGGCAGTTGTACCAGGCATGGGTCAGTCAGTATCCGCTTCTCACAGATGAGGATACTGAGGCCCAAAGAGGTGACATGATATCTCTAGGCTCAGGTTCTCATGGCTTGTTGGTGGCAGAGAAGGACTGAAAGCAGGTCTGTGTAACCCAGAGACCCACCACCCTACACTGCCTCCTGTTGGACTTGGAGATCAAGAACACTGGGACAGTCTTTTGAGATTAGCAGCCTGTGTTTGTTTGTTTCTTTTTTTTAATATTTTATTTATTTATTTGAGACAGAGAGAGCACAAGCAGAGGGGAGGGGCAGAGGGAGAGGGAGAAACAGGCTCCCCGCTGAGCAGGGAGCCCGATGCGGGGCTCGATCCCAGGACCCTGGGATCACGACCTGAGCGGAAGGCAGATGCTTAACCGACTGAGCCACCCAGGCGCCCCAGCCTGTGTTTCTGAATGCAGGGGCTGTTGGCATTTTGAGAGAGGCAATTTGTGTTACTTTGCAGCACTGTTGTACACACTGTGGGAATTTAACAACTGTGGCCCCCAGGATTAAATGCTAGGACTCCCCAGTCATCTAACAACCAAAAATGCTCCCACATATATGCAGAAACTCCTTAGAGGGGCAGAATCGCCTCAGATCGAGACCCACTGATAATCCAATAAAAGGTACGGTAATGTTAATACCAGCTAATACTGAGGGCCTCATATGGGCTAAGTGCGTAACCGACATATTTTCATTTAATTTTGTCAGATATAGGTACTGTTAATAGACCCGTTTTACAGATGAGGAAATTTAGGGTCAGAGAGCTTAAGTGATTTGCCCAAGATCACATATCTAGTTAGAAGTAGCATTTGCACTTGTGCTTCTGTCTTTTTTGCGGGGGGGGGGGAGAATTTATTTGTTAAAGTGAGAGAGCATGCATGAGTGGGAGGAGGGGCAGAGAAAGAGAAAGAGAGAGAGAGAGAGAATCTCCAGCAGATCCCCTGCTGGGAGTGAAGCCCGATGACGCGGGGCTTGATCCCGGGATCCTGAAACCTGAGCCAAAACCTTAGTCAGTTGCTTAACCAACTGAGCCACCCAGGCACCCCTGAACTTGTGCTTCCGTCTTAAAGAGAAGGCCCAGAGAAGGCAGATGATTTGCTTAAGGTCACATAGCAAGTGAGCATCAGGGATGAAATTTGAACCCAGGATCTGTAGAGCAGTGCTCTTTTCATTCCACATGAGACGTAGAAGGACAGAGAGGAGCCCCTGGCCTGTGGTTGGGGGAGGATGTCTGCCACCCTAGCCCTGGGCCTGGGCCCTGG
Source organism: Phoca vitulina (assembly GCF_004348235.1). Classification (NCBI taxonomy): domain Eukaryota; kingdom Metazoa; phylum Chordata; class Mammalia; order Carnivora; family Phocidae; genus Phoca; species Phoca vitulina. The sequence continues at coordinate 85,605,630 of NW_022589705.1, forward strand.
GGGCCTTGAAGCCTTGGGTCCACCACTGTCCCCTCCACCTAGACAGCTTTGTTGTGTTTGCTTGTGTTCCCTTTCCATCGTTCCTTTCTGTCCCTCTGTCACCCCTGACCTCGTGCCTTGGGCTGCACCCATCACCCCCCACCCCGACCTCAGTTTTTCTCTGCAATCTTGGGAATCATGCTTATCTTTTGTGGGGGGGACAGTGTAGAGGATCCAGTGACAAAACTAGTGTGAAGAAGGTGTCAGCTTGATGTAGCCATGTCCCGCAGGCTCAGGAAATGTTTCCTAACTCTGAGCCCACTTGTCCTTCCTGACTCTTCTCTGACTGTCCCTCTGTCTGTCCTCCTCCTCAGATTCTCCTCACCATCTCTGGGTTTTCTGTCCTGGCCTGCCTAGCTGTTCAGGCCAACTGCCAACTCCCAGGGCCAAACGGCAGCAGCTCCCAGACTCCTATGCCAACAGTGGTGTTGCCATTTCCATCACAAGGCCTGGGGCATCAGGGTGGGGTGCGTGGGAGGAGCCCCAGCTTGTGCCCTTGGCCTGCCCTTTGTACCGGGCTGGTGAGCAAGGCCAGCTGGTCTCCTGCCCTTGGAGCATCCTCTGTTTCCATAGCAGCTCTGTAGCCAGGATCGCTCAGCTTCTGCTGGGCGGAGGGCCCCCAGATTCCCCACAAGGTGCCCATCGTTGTGGACAGGAAGCATCTCTCAGGGGGCCAGAGGTGGGCAGCCCTGGCCTGTCCCCAAGCCTTAGAGAGGGGAGCAGCTCTCAGCTCAGCTAGGGTATGGGGTCTCCTGGTTTCACCCACACACACGCCTGCCCCCAGCCCATCTCACTCGAAGCTGCCCTGTGACTATGCTCTGAGCCTCAGTTTCCTCATCTGTGAGTGCAGCTACACTGCTGACCTCGGACGTTATCCAGCTGTTCCTGTGAGCCACGTGGGGCCAGTGGTCAGCGAGCCTGGGGAAGCTGCCCTGGGAGCCTCGGGGAGGAGGAAGGGGGTGGGTCCAGACCAACGAGAGGGAGCCAGGGACTCCACTTTGTTCCATTAGGACTTGGGGATCAGGCAGACCCACCCGTCCTAAACAGAATGGTCTTGAGGAAGTGCCCTTCCCTCTCTAAGCCTCAGTGTCTCTTTCTCTAAAATGAAAATAATTCTTCCTGTGTGACAGGATTGCTAGGAAAATAGAATAAGATATAGTAGCGTGCAAGCCCGTGCCTGGCTCAGTATACAGCAGGTGCTCATTAAGTGTTGATTACCAGTGAAGGCACTGACCAGCCACGGCTGCACAGGGAGGCGTATTTCCTGTGGTCAGCCCTGCCTGCCCAGGCTTAGGTCCCTAACAGACCCCCTCGTGGGCATGGCTGCCGGGCGCCCCCGGACATGCATATCTTGGAACTAATTCCTCTTGTGTTATTCACACAAAGACTTCCCCAGGAAGGCCAAACCCCTTTCTTTAAATGCCCCAGCCTGTTATCTGGCCTTCCCTGAAGGCCTTTATCGATTTCTGGTTTGTGTTAGGTTGTTTGTGTCATGTCTTATCTCCCTCAGGAGACAGGGGCAGCCTGGTGAGTCAGAGTGGCCTGGGTTGGGGTCCCCAGCTCTGCTGCCGATGGGCTGTGGCGTCAGCTCTCAGAGCCTGGGTCTTCTCTATAAAATGAGGATGATAATAGCTCCGGTACAGGATGGTCATGGAAATGCCCGCCAGAACCTGGCACGGGGTAGGTGATGCGCTCAACAGCGGCTCCTCCCCCTTCTCCAAACCAGGAGGCCCAGCGGCCGCAGGACCCTGCGGGCTCTGACCCAGGGGGAGAGAAGAACATTGCATCCGATCTCTCCCAGGCTTTGGGGCAGTGGTGGCCACACAGCTGAGCCCCCGGCTGCTGACAGCTCCTAGTACTCCCATGGCCTGGAAGAGGCTGGGACTTGAGGAAGAGGCATTCCCAGAACGAGGGGCAGAGGGAAGATAGCAATGAGGCTCCCGCAGGGACATGGGCGAGTATGGGGGTCATGAGCACAGGCCGTGGATCAGGCACACACTTCCTCCACCTACCAGGGGCTGTGTGACCTCCTGTAAGTGACTCAGCCTCTCTGAGCCTCAGTTCTCCACCTGGGAAACAGGGAGTAATAATGCGCCCTATCTCTCAGAGTCACTGTGTGACGTGACGAGATAATACATGGAAAGTGCTTGGCATAGTCTGGCCAAGAATTTCCTATTACTTTTTTTTTTTTAAGATTGATTTATTTATTTTAGAGAGAGAAAGTGCGAGCAGGGGGAGGAGCAGAGGGGGAGGGAGAAGAAGGGGGAAAGACTCTGTGCTCAGCACAGAGCCCGATGCAGGGCTCCATCTCAGGACCCTGAGATCCTGACCTGACCCGAAACCAAGAGTCAGACGCTTAACCAACTGAGCCACCCACGCGCCCTCCTATTACTTATTTTTAAGACATGCTCTCAGGGCCCACTGACTTTTTGGCCGGATTCGTCACGTAGCCATCAAATAGTAATAACTTAAGAGCTGATTTTTTCAGCACCTTCCATGAGCCAGGCGCTGTGCTTAGTGCCTTGCTCACACTACCCCACTGGTTCTTCACTGCCCCTCTTGTCCCCATTTTGTAGATGAGGAAACCGAGCCTCTGAGAAGCGGGGTGACCTGTCCAAGCCAACACAGCTCCCAGAGCCTGGCCCTCTCTCCCTTTGGCCCTGCTCCGGAGATAGTTGTAACTGCCTTAGGGTGTCTTGCCAGGTAGCACCTGGACGCAGCCAATCCCAGACACAGTTCACGGGGCGAATCTGTAAACAGAGGATCTGGAGTGGGGCGGAGGCCGGAGGAGTGAAGACCAGCCCGGGAGGCAGGGGGACTGCGGGACGCTGGAGGCAGGAGCTGTGTGACCGCGTGTGTTTATTCAGCCTGTCCCCTGCAGGCAGGGGGCCCTGGCTGGCCAGTGTAAACATCCGCACTGCTCGTCGGCCTGGTGCGAGGCTGAGCAACTGGGGACCCAGCAAGCGGGGCCTCCAGGTGCCGGCTTGGTGCCAGGGGAGCTGTGGTAGACAGCCGGGGAGGCAGCACAGAGCCAGCGTTTATTGAGCACCTAGTGTATGCCGGCTCGCTGACACACACATCTTACGATGGCTTTACAGCCGCCCCGTCCGGTCTGTTGTGTTATTTTTACTTAGCTGATGAGGAAACTGAGCCCAGGGAGTTGTACAGGGTCAGCTCCGTCCAAGCCCTCGAAGTCTGACGTGCTGAGAGGGGGTACAAAATCGGAGCGTGGACAGCGTTCCCTGTGTGGCTTCCTCCGCTGGGGGCACGCTCTCCACGCACACCGTGGGGACCCCAACTCCCTTTCCTGCGGAGTCGCGTCCACCTGGGCTGTAATCACGTCCCTCGTTGACTTGGGAGCACATCCCTGTGTGCGGGACTGGCCAGGCGGAGGAGGGCCCCGTGACCAGGGCGGGGGATTTGGTGGGCTCTGGTTATGCAGGCATGTGGAGTGGGTCTGCTAGATTGGTTAGACCTCAGCTATCATCCCATCCATGTTCAGATGGAGGAATGGAAGCCCAGGGAAGGGCGCTGTCGGCCCCCAGGGATTCACAGTGAGTAGCTAGAGTGGGGCCTAGGTCTGCAGGGAGGATGCCCCTGGTCAGGGCTGCTCTTTCTGAGTGGAGGTGTGTCCGGGTTAGGCCAGGGCAGGGATGAAATCAGAATGTTCCCCAGATGCGTTACAATCTGAAATCAAATTTCACAGCCACCCCCACTCCCTTTGGCCGCCCTCTTGGAGCTGTGCCCCAGAAATGCCCTTGGGCTCTCAAGAACTCTGATAAACTCGTGGCCTTGTGCCAGTTGAGGGTAGCCTCCCTGGGCTCGGGTGGCTGAGAACCCATATGGGGGCTCCCTGCTCCCCTCTTCCTGCCACTTTTCTGCCCAGGTCCTGCCCTGCCCTCCCCTACACATGTCCCCTCAGCCTGGTTCAGCTTTGAGTCCAATAGGACTGCCACTTAGGTTGTGCCAAAGCTGGGAGGAATCGTTTAAAAACATAACTCGTTAAATATACATATGACTGACCCCTGGGACGTACCATTGATGCCTTTGAGATGCATCTCTGAGGTGCAGACCCCGTCGTCCAGTATTCTCCTTTACCGCCTGGAGAGAGAGGTGGTGGGGGCCCCAGTTTAGGGTTGAGAACACTGAAGTCACACCCCGAGCCTGGATTTGAACCAGGAGACAGACACCTGGGCTCCATGCTCTGGGTCACACCTGCTGAAGCCTGGGACCTGTGGAAGTTACTCCAGAGGGTTTGTTTGGGTATAGGTGGCTGAGGCTCCCCCTTGAGAATGAGGAGCAGGATCTCAGGAGAGGCCGGGGGGAACTGGGCAGGGAGGGAGCCCAGCTGTCCCGCCCAGCTCACAACAGGGAGGGGTCCCCAGAAGCCCAGGAACAGAGTCTGAGAAGGGAGTCCAGCCAGCCCAGGCCTGTGACTTTATGTATCCTGGTCAAGGGACCAAGACTGGCCAATCCCCAGAGCCCCTGATGCGTCACCAGTTAAGAATCACTGAAGGCCGCGCTGGGCTTGGGACAAGTAAACCCTTCCCCCCCTTAATCTGAGGTCTGTGGACTGATGCTTCTCCTCTGCCCGTTCATTTTAGGAGAGTCTCCCCACAGCAAGAACAATAGCAGCCTCTGTGTGCCAGGCCACCCAACCAGCAGAACCTCGTGCGATTCTCAGAAGAGTCCCGGGGGCTGTTATGATCCCCACTTCACAGAGGAGAAAACCGAGCTCCTACAACAGCAAAGCGCTGGGCTGGCTTTAAATCCCAGTCTGTCCGCCTCCACAGCCCATGCCTTTTTTTGGTGTGTGACACAGTATTTCAGATATATAAAAAGCACAGAGTTCAGTAAAAACAAACATTGGTGGACCAGCCATCCAGTTTAAGGACAAAAACATTCCAAAGGCAGTCTAATCCCCCCCCCCCACGTGTTCCTACCTGCTCCCCTTCCTTCCCTACCACCCTGTGTTCCAGAAGAAACTACTTTCTTGAATGACTGCCTTGCTACCTTGACTGATGTTTCTTCCTCCCCAAACGATACACAGGATTGCTCACAGGCTTTAAAACTAGAAACCATGGGTAGGAGGCCATATGTTTACTTCTGCAGCTAGCTCTTCTCTCTCTGGGCTGTGTTTGAGCTGTGTGCAGTTCATTTTCAGGGCTGTGTGGTATTCCACGACACAGCCCTGCCGGCGTCTATCCGGGCTGCTGTAGACAGGCATTTAGGTTTTTCTCGTTGACTGTTTAGATGATGCTGGGGGGGACTTCCTTGGCCATGTCTCTTGGTGGCCACGGGAGAGTTTCCAAGGTGTATATATATTATCTGTGTTAAGGACTAGGATCAGATAAGCCCACCATATCATAGGACCAACAATCAGAGGGAGGCTCCTGCTCTGAGGGTGAAAGACCTCTTAAGGTCGGGAATATTGCTCTGTTTTGTTTGCTGCTGTGAACAGTGCTGAGAACAGGGTCTGGCACATAGTAGGTGTGCAGTGAATATCTGTCAACTGAATGAGTAGATATGTGCCCAGCACCATGTAAGACACTTGATGTTCATGATCTTAACAATCTGCTGTAAGGATGTGGGGTGGGGGTGGGGGGTTCTTCCCATTTTGCTGCGGAGCCAATTAAGGCTTTGGAGAGGTGGCATTCCCAAAGTCCCACAGTCCGTACCCAGGCTGGCTGACTCCAGAGCCTGCACTCTTCCCCCAGCCTGGGTATCCCCTGTGTAGACAGGGAGCGCATTCTCAGAAACCTGGAAGACGGGGCAAGCAGCGGCTGCTTCTGATGCCTTATTGCCTGGATACAGGTGCTTAGGGCTTTCAGAGTCATCCCAGAGGCTGGTGGAGTGGGGCAGGACCAGCTGGTTGTCACCTTTGGCCTGAATGCTACCATGGGGTTGGGGCTGAGTGGCATCTCACCTCTGGGGCTGATCTGTTGGGGAACTGCAAAGGGTGGGACGATGCTAGGTTTAGGATCCAGATGCACTTGGTGGGAGAGACCCATCATGGAGGAAGCAGCGAGACCCAACTGAAGAATCAGTCATCTGCTAGGAGCATGAGCAGAACTATCTTCGAGTCCCTCGCCTGCCACTTATTAGCTGTGTGATATTTGGTTAATCTGTCAAGCTCTCTGGGCCTTATCACCTCCATCTGTTAAACGGGGATATTGCCTCTCTCTTGCAGAGTTACTGATAGTTTTAGAATTGAGTGAAACAACCTTAGCACAGTGCCCAGAAGGTAGGTTTGTTGTTTTTTGGTTTTTTTTTTTTAAGATTTATTTATTTATTTGAGGGGCGCCTGGGTGGCTCAGTCGGTTAAGTGTCTGCCTTTGGCTCAGGTCATGATCCCGGGGTCCTGGGATCGAGCCCCGCATCGGGCTCCCTGCTCAGCAGGGAGTCTGCTACTTTCTTTGACCCTCCCCCTGTTCATGCTCCCTCTCTCTCTCTTTAATAAATAAATAAAATCTTTAAAAAAAGATTTATTTATTTGAGAGAGAGCACACGCGCACACCCGTGCACATGAGTGGGTGGGGGCAGAGGGAGAGGGACAGAGAGAATCCTCAAGCAGACTCCCGCTGAGCACAGAGCCCGACACAGGGCTCCATCCCAGGACCCTGAGATCATGACCTGAGCTGAAACCAAGAGTTGGACACCCAACTGACTGAGCCCCCCAGGCACCCATGAAGGTAGTTATTTTTTTTTCTTTTTTTTTAAACAATTTTTTTTTTTTAAGATTTTATTTATTTATTTGACAGAGAGAGACACAGCGAGAGAGGGAACACAAGCAGGGGGAGTGGGAGAGGGAGAAGCAGGCTCTCTGCTGAGCAAGGAGCCTGATGTGGGGCTCGATCCCAGGACCCTGGGATCATGACCTGAGCCGAAGGCAGACGCTTAACCGACTGAGCCACCCAGGTGCCCCCCTTAAGGTAGTTATTAATTACGGGGGGGGGTGGAATTCTATTAATTATGGGGGGAAGGATATTCTAACTAGAGATACATCCAGATCACTACAGGTGCACACAGTTGGGGCAGTCTAGGACACAGAGGTGGACTTCATGGAGATGACATCTGATCTGGGTTCTGAAGGGTGAGTAAGAGTTCTCCAAGCTAAGAAGTAGGTTATGGGTAAGGCAGCCTCTATGTGTCCTATATTAGACTGAAAGACTGTTGAGAGGGATATCCTGCCTGTTGCTTACAAAAGCAAACACACAAATGCTAGTTACTTAGAATTTGATAGAGATACGTGATCCTTTGAAGGTGGGGCAGGCGGGGTGCTGAATAAATGGACAAATCAGTGGTGCCCAGGGGCAGTAAATAGACAAATTGAGGACCAGTGGTGCCCAGGGGCAGAAGGACATGTGAACACTCTGGGCTGGGGCATTTGGGAAGTCTTCCTGGTGGAGGTAGGGGGTAGGACTTAGATGAGAAAGGAAGACAAGAGAGAGAGGGGCCGCCTGACACTTGATTTCTTGGCTGGGCTGGGTCAGGAAAGGGGTGTCCACAGCCTGGCAGGGACTGAGGACAGACCTCAAGGGTTTTGGCAGCAGCCTGGCTGTGTCCTTGTCACCAAGGCTTGGGCTCGTCTCTTCCTTGAAGAGAAGAAAAGTTGTTCCCAATTGTTAATTGTGCAATTGCAAATTGGCTCCTGGGCTGGCTGAGCAGGAGCCAAGCCTCAGCATGGGGAGGAGGGAGCTGGGCTTTGGAGCCAGGAGTTTGGGGGCCCAGGAGGGGGTTTGGGAATGCCGCTGGGTGCTGTGGGCCTGTGCCAGGCAGGGAGGCCGCCCGGCCCAGAATTCCCACTCCGTGCTGCAGGATCCTGTGGTACCTAAGAGCTAGTAGACCTGGGTTTGAATCATGGCCTCTCACCAGCCCCTGTGTGGCCTTGGACTGGTTACTTAACCTCTCTGTGTCTCCACTGCTCGTCACTGGGCCTTGCTCAGGAGACGGTGTTCGTGGCTGCTGCCGTGGCTGCTGGTACACGTGAGCAGCCACAACGGGGCCATCGCTGCAGCCACCTCCGTAACACAGGCCACAGTGTCACTCAGGTTGAACCCCAGGGTCATTCCGGCCACCCACACCGCCTCTCCGGGAGCTGTCCCGTCCGTGTCCAGCATCGCAGCCCATGCCCTTAGGAGGCGGAGGAACTTGAATTCCTGCGCCTTTGTCTTATCGTGGGTTATCTCCTTAAACCTCACCACGGGCCCATGAAGTAGGTTTGCACGTCCCCATGATATAGATGAGGAAATGTGCTCAGAGAGGTGAGCCCACTGGCCCACGGTCACACAGCAGTAAATTACAGGGATTCATGCCCAGGTCTCTCCGCTCCGCAACCTTTGCTCTTCCCACTGCCGACGGGGGTGAGAGCCCGTCCCACGGAATCGCGGCCTAGCACCTTCCCTCCCTTCGTCACCCCTCCACTCCCTCTCCCTTGTTCTCCACCCCCTCTTCAGCTCTGCGCTGGCTGCTGGGGACCACTCTGGGCCATGACTGCAGATGGGGCCGCGTGTGTCCCCCTTGAGCAAATACAGCCACTGCTCCCCCACTGTCAGCAGGATTCCGGCCTCCTCTCCCGCTAGGCATTTCCTCCCAGGCTCCCCCCAGCCTCCCCCCAGCCTCCCCGGCAAGCATGACACATGTGTAGTGGTGGTGGTGGGGGGGTAATGGGGACCAGATGCGAAGCTGAGCCCGGGGTGGGCTTTGTTAGGCGGACATTCCTGGTCACTGAGGCAAGCCAGCTTGGGAGCATCTGGTTTGGCGAGGGTCCACCCTGATTGGCGGGGGCTGGATGTGGGGAGGTGCCCTCCTACGCGGCAGGTGGGGCCCGGCCCTTCATGCCGAGACAGGATTTCGGAGTCCAGGAGGGGATCTGGGGGCAGAGGGGTGGAGGGAAGACAACAGGGAGTTCAGAGTCAGACGGACCTGGTGTCTGGGGCGGGCTCTGGGCAGCTTTCCCATCTCTGCAGTGGGGGCCCAGCGGGTACCCCCACAGACACACGGCGGAATCGAGACAACAGCAGCACCGTGTCCACAGCACTTCACGTGTTTTCGCGTGTTCTGGGGCCGCCCGGGGGGGGTGGTGCTCTTATCCTCTGTTTAACTGACACACTGAGGCGCAGAGAGGCCGTGCCACTCGCCCAAGTCAGCCAGGTAGTAGGAGGCAGAGCTGGAGTTGAACCCAGGCTGCCGGGGTCTGGGGTCCGCCACGCTCCTGCTGCCACGCTGTCCCGCGTTGCAGTGTCATGGGTGACGATGTGTGGACCAAGTGCTGTGTCAGCTGTCCATGCTGGCTTGCCCCCGAAGCCCGTGCTGTGGGTGGCGTGTGGGATGGGCCTGCTGGGCCTATCGATGGGTGAACGGAGGAGTGGACGGACGTTGGGAACGTTCCTGCACGTGGGGTGAGGGGAGGTGCTGGGGTTGTGACCCTGTGGGCCCTGCCTTCTGGGCAGCCAGCCAGACCCGCCGTGGCCCTGAGAGGGCCAGGGAGCCCGACTCTGAAAGCAGTAGCCCCCATTCCTCCGGTCCCTACTGCACGCCGCATGCTTTGTCCATATTCGCTCGTTCAATCCCCACGACCACTGGGGTTGCACTAGATCATAACACGTGTCTTTGGAAGCTGGTTGGAACGTAGGTCCAACTGACTGTAAAGCCAGGGCCCTTTCCCACGGGTGCACCAGTCTGGGGGCCTGTCTCCTGCTTCCTGAGGGATGGGTTCCAGTCTCCTTCTCAAAGAGGGTTTTTGTTTTGTTTTTGTTTGTGTTTGTGTTTTTTTTTTTTTTGTAATGAAATAGCATGAAGTTTTATTAGAATTGTGTAATTCACATCCTAAATATTTACATAAAAATAAACACAAAATTGCAAACATATTTGGTTTATCTTCCAAGTCATTAGCTTCATGGAATTACTTATTGGGATAGTTACAAGATAAAATTCCCAACCCTGAATGTTAGTAAGGAAATATATACAGGAGCAATAGGAGAAAAGATTAATTCTTCCTTCTGAGAAGCAGTGAAAAAGTTACCTAATTGCCCCTTGGGGATTGTCAAAGCTTTCCTAGAACTCCTGGGGAATAGATTCTTTTGTAAAACAGTGAGAACTAAAACTACATCCCTTTACCAACACACAACCCTATGATAAGGTTTCTTTTCCAAACATACAGAGGCTCACAACTCTGAACTGTAGCTTAGTGAACTCAGCTCAAATGTCCCTATCATCCATTTCCCTAAAAAGGCAGTTCCAAAGATAGGGAGAAGATCTATCACCTTTTTTTCACTTGGACAGCTTGAATAAAATTTCAAGAAGGTTTTTTTTAAATATGATTTTGACAATTGTGGGCAGAGGGTCTGGGTGGGCTCAGGGTGGAATCCAAAGAGCCCAGACTAAGATTCTTATCCTGGTTCCTGGTTGGCCCCTTGGGCAACTGCCTCTACTCCTTTTTTTTTTTTTTTTTTAAAAAGTGATTTTTTTTTTTTTTTTTTAAGATTTATTTATCTATTTGAGAGAGACAGAGACAGACAGCACGTGCAGGAGGGACAGAGGGAGAGAGAATCTCAAGCAGACTACCCGCTGAGTGCAGAGCCCAACGCAGGGCTTGATCCTTGGACCCTCCCTGAGATCATGACCTGAGCAAAGACCAAGAGTCAGACGCTGAACCAACTGCGCTACCCAGGCATCCCCTGCCTCTACTTCTTGTCTTGTTTTCCTCATTTTTGAAAGCGGTTTATCTCCAGGGACCAGAGCTGAGTGCTGGGAGGCCAAAATGACAGGAGCCTTGGCCCTTTAAGACTGCCTGGTCCAGTGGGTGGGACAGCCACATGCCCAGTGCCAAGTCATCTGGCAGCGTGGTGGGATTGGTCGGAGGGGTGTGCAGGGTGCCATGGGAGCATAGGGGAAGGAAAGCGTGCAGAGCCAGGGTGTCAGGGAGATGGCGCGGGCACAGATTGTGTCTATCCAGCTCTCTTCCCTCTCCTGCTGATGGCACCCCTTACCTTTGGGAGTAGCTGGGTGCACATCCCAGGACCTTGCCTTTGCCTCTTCACAGGGAGGACATATGAGCCAGGCCTGGCCCATCAGAGTTGTTCACTAGGACTATATATATATTTTTTTCAATATATTATTTATTTAGGGATGCCTGGGTGGCTCAGTCGTTAAGCGTCTGCCTTCGGCTCAGGTCATGACCCCAGGGTCCTGGGATTGAGCCCCGCATCGGGCTCCCTGCTCAGCAGGAAGCCTGCTTCTCCCTCTCCCACTCCCCCTGCTTGTGTTCCCTCTCTCGCTGTGTGTGTCTCTCTCAAATAAATAAATAATATCTTTTTTATTTGAGAGAGAGAGAGAATTTGCAAGAGAGAGAGAGAGCATGAGCAGGGGGAAGGGTCGAGGGAGAAGGAGAAGCAGGCTCCCCGCTGAGCAGGGAACCGGACCCTGGGGTTGGGGGCTGGGGGAGTGGGGGAAGGGGAGTGCTCGATCCCAGGACCCTGGGATCATGACCTGAGCCGAAGGCAGACGCTTAACCGACTGAGCCACCCAGGAGCCCCCCTAGGACTATATTTCAACACAGGGAGAAAGAAGGGTTCTTTTCTCTAGGGCTATCAGCTGCCAGGAGGTAAGCCTGGCCCAGTCTAAATTCAGGAGGTGAGAACGAGGGTAACACAAAGGGAAGGAGAGGGAGGGGAGAGAACCCAAGAGCCTCCTCTGAGCTCCTGGATCTCTTCCTGTCCCAGGCCTGGCCCTCCCTCCCCTTCATGCAGTGCAAGCATTTGCTTTGTTATAAACCCAAGCGAGAGCTGGGTTTCTGTCACTTACAACCCTGAGGGTCTTGACCAAGGAGGCTTCAGAGAGGAGGTGGCATTTGAACTAGGTGTTGAAGGAGTTTTGGGGACAAACAGCAGTGGCAAGGTTTTGCCAGGCAAAGGAGGCCAGTGGGAGAGACGTGATCACGACCTGCCTGGGGGGTGGCAGATAATGATATCTGCACAGATGTTAAAGGGCCTCGTGAGCCACGGGGCAGAGCTTGGATGCATCTGCTCATCCATCCATCTACCCATCTATTCAGCTAACTAATCCAGTGCTAACTGGGTGCCAGGCGCTGTTGTGAACACTTTACAAAGAACAGATTGCATCCTTCTAACCACCCAGTGAGGTAGGTACTATTACTTCACCACTTTACAGGTGAGAAAACAGAGGCTCAGAGAGGTTGAGTAACTTGCTCAAGGTCACATAGTTGGTAAATAACAGAGCTAGAATTTGAACCCAAGCAGCTTGGCACTAGAGTTTATTTTCTTAACCACAGAGTGGGAGTGACCCCCCCCCCCCACCTGCCCCAACTCCAGCCCAGAGTTCTTCCTGTGGAACTCTGTGCTTCGTGCCCCAGTGGGGACAAGACAGGTCCAGGCCCGAGATGTGGCCCCAGAACCCTGGAGCCCCAGTGGGGCCTGGGGGATGGGCAGGGGAGGGCAGGAGGGTCCCGTGGCTTCTCTCTGAGACAGTGGGTACCCCCCTGGCCCAGTTCCAGTCCCCGCTAGCCAGGAGCTAAGGCCAGGCTCCTGTCAGGCACCCTGCTGTCCTACATTTTCTCCAGCTATGATAACCTCCAGAAACAGTGGATGACAGGCTCCAGCTGGGTCTGGCTAAGCCCTCGGCAAGAGGTCAGCAACGTGAAGAAGCTCTGGCTTCCAGCCTAAGTACTGGAGTGTTTTAAAGCCGCTCCTGACGTGGGAGGCCCTGGGCGGCAGGAAGGGGAGCGGCAGTGCAGCCCTGGGGATCCCTGGGGATTGTCTGCATCAGTCCATGGCTCCAGCTTGCCTCAGGCCTCAGCACCTCCCGTGTGCCAAGGGCTTTTCCCTTCTATTTAACAGAGGTGGGGAGTATCAGCCCCATTTTCAAACGAGGAGGCTTGAGGCTAAGTGACTTGCCCGAGGTATCACAGCCACATTTCCTAGGTCCTTGACAGGCTCTGGACAGCCTCACTCCTGCCACTTCAGCCTCATCCCTGACCTAGGGATTCTGGAACACACACCAGAGCTCAGGTCTCCTGGCCCTTCCCACAGGACAACTTTCCTCATCTTATCTCCAATTCACAGAAGGAATTTTTCCCCAGTGAGAGTGCTTTTCCATTCCTCCAAGGGAGGAGCTCAGCAGCCCCTGGAAATCCTACACGAGTGGTATCTGGGGCAGGGGACGAAGGAGATTAAGGCTTCTGACTGCTCCCATGTGCAGCCCTGGCAGGATACGTGAGAAAGGAGGCCAGCCAGTCCTGAGAGCCTCCAGAAATGCTTGTAAAAGTAAAGTGCCCAAGAAGGAGCCACTTCAGCTGAGGCTGAACCTCAAAAGAAAAAGGCTAGGCCTCTGCGAGTCGAGCAGGGAGCAGGGTTCTCCAGGCGGAGGAGACAGCATAAGCAAAGGTCCGGAGGTAGAGAAGTAGAGAAGTAGAAGGTGTTCTCTAGGGGAAGGATGGCAGTTCCCATGTGAGTGGCTGAAGCCGGATTATGATTCCATGCATGAGTGGGGCAGGCAGGTTTCCACAGGTGACCCGTTCTGGACCTTCTGGGGGGAACCAGAAGGGACATGACCCTTTGGGGTATTAGGAAAACAGTGAGCCAGGCTCTTCCTCTTTCTGAGCCAAGATCTTCCTCCCAGATCTCTGTCCCACGAGGATGCTCAAGTCAGGCTCAGGCTGGGGGGGCGGGGGGCGCCTTTCCCCTGTACCTGGCCACCTGGTCTCCTGGCTGGAGGGGGCACCACCATCGGAGCAGGGCTGGGCTGGGCTGGTGGAGAAGAGCTCCCACTTCTAGCCCTCAGTTGTTTTCCTCAGGGGGTCAAAGCATGCGACACTCTGCTCTAGAACTGGAGCCCCAGAGCTAGCGGGGACGGTGACCAGAATGGCTCCCGGGATGCAAGGCTAGGTCTCCTGGTGCCCCCATGCTCCCGGCACTCTCCCGCCCACAGGCGTCGTGATGATGTTGGAACGCTGCCTTTTATGAAGCGTTTACTCTGTGGCATCCACTGTGCGTGGCACTTCCCACAGTGTCTCACTGGCCACTCCTAACAGCCCAGCAAGGAAGCCACTAGGCTCCGAGAGGTGGCATGACTCGCTCAACGTCACAGTTCCCCAACAGCTGAGCTGAATGTGTCCGACCTCAAAATCTGTGTTCCCACCTGGGACGTGGAGACCTGCCTCCGACCCCTCAAAGTTGCCGTGAAGAGAAAAATGAATTAAGGGGAGCAAGCCCCCACTGGGGGATGTAAAGTGGGGCAGTCAGTGTTGCCTGGCCCCGGCTGCAGAAATGTGGGCAGGGGTCCTGAGCAGCGAGTGGCCCAGGAGCGGACGCACCGGACCTAGAAAGAAGGGGAGGGTCTGGGTGCAGGGAGACACTGGGCCATCAGCTGCCCATGGCCATCCTAGGCCCAGGCTGGCTCAGTCCTCACTACCCAGCCCTTAGCAGCCATGGCAAAGGCATGCGGGGCTTTGGAAGGAGCACTGGACTGAGAGTCCAGAGGCCTGGCTTCTGGTCCTGGCTCAGCCCCTGATTCGGCTTACTCAGGGAGCTTCCTCTTGGGACCTCAGTTAATTTATCTGTAGAATGGGGACGGGGTGGTGTTCAGACAAGGCTCACTCCCCTCCAGCCACACTGCCCTTCTTCCTGCTCCTTGCACACTACGCTTGGTCCTGCCTCTGGGGCTTTGCTCTTACTGTTCCCTCTGCCTGAAATGACCTTCTGACAGCTGACACCTGTCATTCTGGTTTCATTGTACATGTCACCTGCTCACAGAGGCCTTCCTCCACTCCTCCCCAGGAGTTCACTACCCCACCACTGCCCTGCTGTACTTTCTTTATGACACAACGAGGCAGTCTCTGCAATGAGCCTACAGGGTACTGGCTAGGGTTAGAGACTAGAGTCAGATTCCCTGCGTTCGAATCCCAAACGCCAACACTTAGAGCTGCATGATCTTGGCCATAAGCTCTCTGTGCCTCAGTTTCTTCACCTGTAAAATGGGGTCAATAATAACACATTATTTTTGTAAGGATTAAATAAGAAATGCATTAAAAAGCACTTGTGCTCAGCACACAAAAAGCTCTCAATAAATGTTAGATGCCGTTATTATTATTTTAAGATTTCATTTATTTGAGAGTGAGAGAGAGCACAAGCGGGGAGGACGGGTAGAGGGAGAGGGAGAAGCAGATTCCCCACTGAGCAGGGAGCCCGACGCGGGCCTCGATCCCAGGACCCTGGGATCATGACCTGAGCCAAAGGCAGATGCTTAACCAACTGAGCCACCCAGGCACCCAGATGTTACTATGATAACTCTTAGCAACATTGTTTATTGTTGGTCTTACCGATTAAGAGTCAAGCTCCTGAGACAAGGACTTTGTCTTGTTCAATGATGTGTGTCAAGGGTTGAGCTCATTTCCTGGCACAAAATAGGTGCCGAATAAATATTTGAATGAGTGAACAAACAGGTCCATGAGCCCTGACATCCCCCTCTTCTAAGAGGCCCCGTGTGGTTGGAGATGGAGAAAGGCGGGTGCTGGGAAGACGGGGCTGGGCCCTGAGCAAGGTGCCCCCATCCTGACCTGCCCCGATGGGAGTTCACACCCTGCAGGACAGAGGGGTCTCTGGGGAGGGAGGTGGCTCCCTGTCCCAGCCGCCATGACCGCAGCGGTGTTTGTGTGTGTCTGATGCTGTTTCTCAGCTCAAATTCTGGCGGCCAGGCATGGGGGCCAACGTAGATTTTTCCCTGTGCTCAGCAGCCCTCCCTCCCGAACCCGCAGAGTTGGGCCCAGCACTGCCACCTCTCCCCCAGTTTCAGAAGCTACTCTCACAAACAGAACCGCCCCCAGGGGCCCCTCCCACCACTCCCAGGCCTCCTACCTGTTCTACATCAGTTCCGCTGCAGGCCTTTTCTTGGACACTGGCACTCTGAGCACCCGTGAGGACACTGCTTTATGTGCCTGGGCCTGAGAGGGAGGGAGAGAGAGCCATGCGGTCGTCTCTACTGACCACACCAAGGCTCGGAGGGGAGATTCGCTGGAGGCCCCACAGCTGGCAAGGACCAGAGTCAGGTTTCAAACCCAGGCTGCACTGTGTGCTGCTTCTCCCTCCATTCATTCGTTCAGCTCGTGATTACTCAGCACCTCCTCTGTGTCAGGCACAGCTGTGATCGTGGTATCTGCCCCGGCGGGTGGTCCAGAAGGGAGCCGGGCTTTGTAGCTAGAGCGTACGCCGGTGCCCTTCGACAGCGCTTGCTGTGATAGGCAGATGTCCTGTATCTGTGCTGTCCGTGAGCCGTATGTGGCTGGCGAGCACTTGAAATGTGGCTAGTGCAAATGGGGAATTGAATTTTTTTTTAAAGATTTTATTTATTTATTTGACAGAGAGAGAGAGAGCACAAGCAGGGGGAGCGGCAGGCAGAGGGAGAGGGAGAAGCAGGCTCCCCGCTGAGCAGAGAGCCTGATGCAGGACTCAATCCCAGGACCCTGGGATCATGACCTGAGCTGAAGGCAGACACCCAACCGACTGAGCCGCCCAGGCGCCCCGAGGAATTGAATTTTTAATTTTAATTTAATTTTAATTAATTTTAATTTCAGTAGCCACATGCGACTAATGGCCATTGTGCAGTTCTTTGAAGATCAATCATGGTCTCAGACTGTAGGTCTCCAACTCACATGTGAGCAGGGGAAGCGGGTCGATTTCCCAGGGGCACCTCAGGCTCTCTTCTTTGCCAGTATATTAAACTCACAGGCGATCTCTTCACACCCGAGAAGGAGTTAGTCACCGTTTTCTTTGAAACATGAGACCCTCCTGACCCATCTTTCAGTTTTGGCTTCTTTTTTTCTTATCGAGGTGTGAGTTACGTCCCGTGAAATGCATGGCCGGAAGCAAACAGTTTGATGATTTTTGACAAACACAGACATGTGTGAAAACACAGTGGAATCAAAATATGGGACATTTCCAGAACATTTCCATTCCCCCAGAAGGTTCCCTCCTGCCTCTTTCCAGGAAGTCCTATCCTCAGAGGCAACTGCTGTTGTGATTTCTGTCACCATGGATTCGTTTTGCCCTATTTCAGCCTCACATAAATCATTTTCCCACTTTGACTAAGACAAGGGGACAAGAAATACTTCTCTTTTCTCTTTGTTATAAAAACCAGAGCACTAGCATGATGACAAATGACAGCTGACCCTGGGCTGCAGCAAGAAGGAGCCAAGGAGGAGTGGGGGTGGGATGGGAGGGCTGTGGGGCCCTGGGGACTTGTGGCCTGTCCCCAAGGGGGCAGCCCCTCCTCGGCTCCAGAGGAAAGCTGAAAATACTGATCTTCGCGTAGAATCTCCTAAATGTGGGCATTTCAAAACCTGGTACAGCACTGCAGGCCAGTAATTCACATCTGTGGGCCAGACTTGACCTGGGGGGCTGCCAGTTTGCGAGTTCTGCCTTGGGCTAATCAGACTGTTGGCAATAATAATAGTGATATTTGTTAAGTGATTCTTTTGTTGGAGGTCCTCTTCTAAGCGTTTGATGTTATTAAGTCATCTAATCCTCCTAACAACTTATTAATAAATCCATTTTACAGATAAGTAAGCTACGCCAGAGAGGGATTAGGGGACTTCCCCCAGGTTACGGAGCCAGGACTTGGCTGGGCTTTGAACCCTGACTGATTCCCGAGACCATGCTCGTAACCCCTGCACGTCCTCCCCTTGGGAGTGAGAGCGGCCCGAGAGGCTGCAGGGGTCGGTCACACCACTTGGGGTGCAGCTTCGCCAGCTCCTGGGAGCACCACCACCCTGAACAGGCAATGAGAGCGTGCCTCAGCCCCGCCCGCTGGGACTGCCCTGGCACGGGCAGTGTGCAAGTTCAGACACCCCGGCTGTCTGTTGGTGGAGTCCTGATCCTAAGAAGTGCCGGGAAAGCAGCCAGGGGTGGGGTTGGGAGGCTAGGAGCCTGGCTGATGCCTGATGAGGCTCTCGGGGAGCACTGGGCAAGTGGGGGCAGAAGGAGCAGGAACCTGGCAGGGGGAGAGCCCAGGCCCGGGAGGGGGGCAGGGGAGAAGGGAAGGATCAGCCAGAGGGGCCCAGGGCCAGGCCAGGGTGCTGCTGTCGGGGGAGCTGGGGGCTGAAGCATTCCGGCCAGTACTCCCCCAGCCCCAGTCCCCCTGCTGCACTTCATCCAGACAAGCAGATCAATAAGGGAAGGTTGGGCAGAAGAAGATAAGAATCACCAGACAAAACAATGCTGTGTTTCTATCATCCCCTCCTGCCTTGGGGAGGGGGCCCAGGAGGAAATGGGCCCAGCGAGGGTACAGCCAGAACCCAGACCCAGACTCCTGGTTTCCACTCCAGTGCTCCTTCTGCTCCATTTGGCTGTGTTCCCTCAGGACGAGGCGTTGTGGGGAAAGAGGGTCTGTGGTCCCTGGCAGGGATGTGTCCCAGCAGCCTCAGGGGAATGGCAGGGACAGGCCCCCCCTCCCCTCTGGGTCTGCTCTGTGTTACTGAACCAGGCTGGCAGGAAGTTCTAAGTGAGCATTTGCCAATCTGTTTGGTTTTTTCCAATTGGATCTTCCCACCCACCTCTGCAATATTTGTTGTTATCATATATCCCTCATTTTACCAATGAGGAAGCCAGGCCCAGAGAGGTAGAGATCATCACCGAAAGTCGAGGGAGTAAATGAGTGATGTCTGTAGAGCGCTTCGCGTCATTCTGGTGTGCAGTGAAGGACTGTGGGCGTCGGCCAGAGGAGGGATGAGGTTAAGGAGGACCTCTCGGAGGAGGTGACAGGGGGCTGGGCTTTGGGGAGCCCAGCCTCTCAGGCTGCTGGTTCCCCTAGGGTTAAGGTTGTTTCCTGAGTAAGCCATGATGCTGGTTGGGTCTCCTCACTCCAAGGATGCCACCTCCCACCAGAAGACCCAAGTAACGTGGGCTGGTACCCTAGGCCCTCACAAGCCTTCTGGCAGCTTTCACACCAGGGGAGCCCTCCGGGCCTGGCTGCACATCCTGTGTATTGTGAAGGGGCAGCCTGGCCTTGGGATGGTCACGGCACCTCTGTGAGTCTCAGTTTGCTCATCTGTCAAATGGGGAGAGTGCTGCTTACCCGGCAGGGTTGTGGTGAGGGCCTGGCAGGGGATGGGTGCTCGGCAAACAGGCACCACAGAACCTCCAGGAAACAGCTATTGAATTGACTTGGATTTTTAAAGTCAAAGGACAGACAGATCCCCATCTAGCTTGATCCGTACTTGAGCACAGCACCAAAAAATCCCAACTACTGTGTCTGAAGTCGCATGCTTTAGAGGATCAGGAGTCACTCACCCCGCTTCAGCTGTGTCTGTCTATACTGGATGAGGGCCCTAGGGAGCAAGTTTGCCTTTAGTTATTGTTGGCCCAAACCCCAGCACTTATTGAGCGCTTGCTGTGTACCAGGCACTACGCCGAGCCCTTTATGTTGTCCTCTTACACAGGAGGCGGCAGGCTCCGTAACTGAACGCTGGGGACTCAGCCAGTATGTGGTGGACTTGAGACTTGAGCCCATGTAGTCTGGCTCCACACTCTTTGCTCTTAGGAAGAGAAAATAATCTGCTAGAGATAAGCAAAAAACATTAATTTGGGGCAGGCTTTCACGCTTACCAAGGCTTTATATGCCCTGTGATTCAGTTTTGTCCTGATGTCACCAGATGAGAA
Organism: Phoca vitulina; assembly: GCF_004348235.1. NCBI lineage: Eukaryota > Metazoa > Chordata > Mammalia > Carnivora > Phocidae > Phoca > Phoca vitulina. The sequence goes on from NW_022589705.1 coordinate 85,625,339, forward strand.
CAGTGTTACCGTTCGGTGTCTTATCGTGAGGCAGACAGGTGCCGTAACCTGCTCGAGGCCTCGTGGCTAGGCTGGAATGTGGGTCCCGTGCTCTTCCCCTGGCTCCTCAGCCACTTCTTGGGGAGGCCGTTGTCCAGCTTGAATGGCGGCAGCCAGCAGGCCCTCGTCAACTCCCCGTGGGGCAAGCACCATCCCAGCCCCAGGCTCCCACTCCCAGTATCCACCTCGCTTTAGGGACATCAGTTTGCGGGAAGCAATGTAAAGGAGTGATTTTCAAACTCCATTCCTTGGAACCCTTGAGGAAGCCAGTTTGGGGTCAGGATATGGGGTCATTGAATGCCTAAGTGGCAGCTCCACTTAGATCTCTTTTGTATTTTGGGTTGCCGTGTTAACTTTGTAATATAAAGGGCTCTGTAGGACTAAAAATATATGTGCTTGTGAACCACCATTTGAATCCAGCAACTACCTCCCCATTTTACAGATGGAAAAACTGCCGTTTCAAAGCCCGTACTTCCCCCATAAATGATAATAACATTCAGGCAGTGTTCTAAGTTTTTTAACTTGTTTAACCCTCCCACCCCTGTTAGGGCCACCCCACTGTCTCCATTGTACAGACGAGGGCGCTGAGGCTCAGATGGAGTGGTTTTCCCAAAGATTAGAATTCAGGGAACCCAGCTCCCAAGTCCACACTTTCAGCCACTCCCAGCCTGACAGGCACACCTTCTGTTTATGTTCTGGAGAGGGGAAGTCACTTGCCCTAAGGCCCAGCGGAAGGCAGCATGGGACCTGGAGCCAAAATGTAGATCTCCTGCCTCCCAGCCCAAGCCCAAGCCTGCTGTCCACGACATCACTGGGGCCAGATGGGGAAACGAGCAACGCCATGTGAATCCCAGCTCTGTTCTTCACTGGCTGTGTGACCTCGGACAAGTGAATGGACCTCTCTGAATCTGTCTCCTCACTTTAGAAAAGTGAGAATAGGGCCCACATCACAGAGTCATCATGAAAGTTAAACAGGATCATCCACATGAGTTGACTGGCATGGGGTCTGGCACAAACTGTGAGGGCCCCAGCCACCCTCAGTTCATGGATCCAAGGAGTCCCCAAAGCTTCGTGCCTCACCTGCTCCCTCCTCCCTCTTCTGGCCCTCACTACCCACCTACGTAACACAAATACTAATTACAACCATTTCCACAAGCTGCTTCCTGGCTGAGCCTAATTATGGGGTAGTTCAGGCATGACCATCATAAATATCAAGTGAGGCAGATTAACTTTGTCCTAAGTTTTATGTGATTAGATCAGCAAATTGTTCAGGCACACGTGGTGTCCTCAGCTTGGGACTTAACGCAGACGGGTCATCCTGCACAGCATAGGGCCAGCTGCAGCTTTCTGGTCTGTTTTGAACTTGGTGCTTAGAGAAGACAGAGTAAGTTGGCCCTTTAACCCAGCCAGGAGGCGATGCCTAAAGTGGGAAGGATGGACCAGACTGGGGCTGCCATCTTATTTGTTGTCATGGCAAAACCACAAGCTTTGGGCATTGGTACACCTGGGCTGCCATCTGGGCTTTGTGACTTACCAGGTGTATGACTCTGGGCGTGTTACTAACCCTCCTGTGTTACAGTTGTTTTGTACTATGCAGCGGGGAAGAGGCAAGGAGGGACTGTGTGCCGACAAGTGCCAGGCCCAGCGCCTGGCGTGTTCTAGGTCCTCCTAATTGTTCCTTCCTTTCCCATCTTCTGTCGTTCCCAGTAAGATGGGATCCCACGTTTTCTGTACCCACTGCCACCCACGCTAACGTTTCCTGGGCACTGCTTCTCTGCAAGCACTGGACTGAGGGGGCTTTATATGTCTTATTTTATTTGATTGTGTAAAGACCCTATGGAGTAAGTACCATTATCATCTCCACTTGATAGACAAGAAAACCAAAGCCCAGACAGGAAGTGGGATGACTATGTCAGGGTCCCATGGCTGCACTTGGCTGCCAGTCACTCTGTTGGGATGAGATGCTAGAAGGTCATGCAGGATGCTGCTGGGGAGGAAAGGTCACAGTGAAGTCCGAGAAGGCTGCCTGGAGGAAAATGCATCTGAGCTGAAGAGTTAGCCAGGGGAAGGAGGTGAGGAGAGGCCTCCCGGGCAGAGGGCAGTGGATATGCAGAGGCCCGGCAGCAGCGAGCATGGTGTAGCTGGGGGACCAACGGTACATATTTGACTGAGGTTTGAGCATGTGAGGGAGGACTGGTGAGTGAGAAGCTCAAGAGGAGCCAGGAGCCAGACCCCAGCAGGGAGGGGAGGTTGGAAGCTGGGCCAAGGCTCCTGCTTTTTTCTGCCAGTTCCACGGAGCTAGTGTGTGAAGGAGGAGAGTGACTGGACCATATCAGTTAGTTTAATTTTTTTTTTTTAAGATTTTATTTATTTACGAGAGAGAGAATGAGAGACAGCATGAGAGGGAGGAGGGTCAGAAGGAGAAGCAGACTCCCCGCTGAGCAGGGAGCCCGATGTGGGACTCGATCCCGGGACTCCAAGATCATGACCTGAGCCGAAGGCAGTCGCTTAACCAACTGAGCCACCCAGGCGCCCCCATATCAGTTAGTTTAGAAAGTTCTGCTTGGAGCCAGCTGGGAGATGAGGGACTGGCGTGGAGGTGGGGGCGGTGATAATCAGAGATCAAGTGGGTCAGGGGGCCAAACCCGGAGGCTTCCAGGAGGAGGAGGGGAGGGGCAGAGCCTAGGACACCCCCCCTGAGGGGCAGAGGTGACAGAGGCTGTCACATGGTGGGGGGTGGAGAGAGGCGTGGTCAGCAGTGTAATGTGTGGCCCGGGTCAGGGAGTAGGGAGGAGGTTGCTAGCCAGGTTTGGGGCTTGGGTGTGGGCTGGCCTCCTCAGCAGCACTGAGGCAGTTGGTTGGCAGCACTAGGTAAGGCTCTCAATGCCTCCCAGGGCCCCCAGGCAGGTGAGTCAACAGTGGGCCAAGTAGGGGAGTGTTTTCCAGCTCCCTGCATGTGTGGGCAGGTCTCCTCTGCCAGCACATTAAGGCAGCTCGGCCTGGGACTCTCTGGTCCAGACCAGGGTGATTGACTCATGGGCTGGCAAGGGATGGGAGCCAGGCCTCAAGGAGGTGGCCCAAGAAAAGAGGAAGAGGCCCTGAGGGGGTCAGGAAGATCTGGGTTCGAGCCCCAGTTCTGCTGCCAAATGGCAAGCTGCTTCCTTTCTCCGGCCTCGGTCTCTACATCTATAAAATGGGGGTCCCAGGGCTTATTCCACAGCGTGCTTATGAGACACAAAGAAGATCAGAGTATAGAGGTGCCGGGGTGGCTCAGTCGGTTAAGCATCTGCCTTAGGCTCAGGTATTGATCCCGTAGTCCTGGGATCAAGTCCCGCATCGGGCTCCTTGCTCAGCGGGGAGTCTGCTTCTCCCTCTGCCGCTCCCCCCGCTTGTGCTCTCTCTCTCTCTCTCTCTCACTCACTTTCTCTCAAATAAATAAATAAATTCTTTTAAAAAAAAGATAGAGCCTTGAGAACTGGGTAGTGCTGGGCTTGTGTCCATGTCGACGACACTGGACGACACTGTTTATGTTTTAGGGGGCAGCAGTTGTGGTTTTTAAAAAAACATTTTATTGTAGAACAGTTGAGATTTATAGCATTATTGAGAAGATAGTTCAGAGAATTCCCTTACACCACACACCTGGCTTCCCCTGTTATTAACATCTTAGATGGGACATTTGTCAAAATCAATGAGCTGATTTTGATACATTATTACTAACTGAAGTCTATATTTTATTCAGATTTCTTTCACTTTTACCTAATGTCCCTTTTCTGTTCTGGGATCCCATCTAGGACACCCCATTACATTTAGAGTCCTGTCTCCTTAATTCCTCGTGGCTGTGACAGTTTCTCAGACTTGGCTTGTTTGATGACCTTGACAGCTTTGAGGAGGACTGTCGGGTATTTTGTAGAATGCTTCTTCATCAGGATTTGTCTACCATTTTCCTCCTTATTAGGCTGGGGGAACGTGTGTTGAGAAGGAAGGCCAGAGAGGTAAAGTATCACTTTTGTCACATTATCAAGAGTACCTACTCTCCCTGGACTTATCGCTGTTGATGTTGACCTTGGTCAGCAGGGAGTCTGTTATTTTAGTCCTGAGCAACGCGGCACGGCTAGAATCAGGCCAGTGTTGGCTGAACAAAGGCCAAGATCAGGTGTGTGGGCAAGGGTAGGGGCACCTGGGTGGCTCGGTCGGTTAAGCGTCCGACTCTTGATCTCAGCTCAGGTCTTGATCTCAGGGTCATGAGTTCAAGGCCCACGTTGGGCTCCATGCTGGGCGTGGAGCCTACTTAAATAAAAAATTAAAAAAATAAAAGATCTATGGATAAGGGCAGAAGTAAATGGGAAAGGTGGTGGAGGAAAATAAAGAAAAGCAGGTATGAAGCACTGGGATGCAGTGCTGTGTACCAGATAGTCTATAACAACCCTTTCTCCAGATGAGGAAAATGAGGTCCCAGAGGGGAAATGACATGGGCCCAGGATCCTAGGGTTGGGCCCAGGTCCGTCTTGACTGCCTCACCCCACTGCTGAATAAGTACCTTGACACTGCATTCCCTGGAGAGTGGATGAGGGAAGGGGCGTTCCTGCTACAGGTTTCTTCTAATTTACTTTATTCTGCAAAGGATTCATGATGGGTTATGACCAAAACTCATTCAATAAGATAATATGCAATCGAAATGGAAAATCAGGATCAGAGAAAACAGACTGAAAAATGTGGACAAGGAAAAGGCTGAACATAAAGACCAGGAAAGTGTCCATAAATGAGTGTCTGATTTGGCTGTCAGTTTCCTGGCAGCCAAAGGAAAAAGGGATCTGGGCCAATTCCTAGGATTCCTGGTATCAAAATAGGAATGTTGTGGTAAATCTAAAACGAAATTAATCAAATGGAAATTTCTCCTCTAAAAGACCAAGCAATGTAATAGATGACATAATAGTAATAATAAATGTCACATGGTATCGCCTTTAGGAGTGACAGCCATACTTTTACTATCTTGTCCCTTGCCTGAAATTGTTCTATTTGATTTTACATGATTGTCATCAAGCAACTAAACTCTACTATTTCTTCTTTGTTGAAGTCACAGATACTAATGCCCTTGTGAAAACCCGGGATACAAGTTAACCAGTTATCTATATACCAGGTTGTGTGCTGGGTGCTAGGCCTGGAAAGTAGTAAGAAGATTGTTGCCCACCCCCCAGGTCCTCTCCATCCCAGGCGTGGAGATGCCCAGACAAGGCCTGCACATAATGCAGGTGCCGGGGAAGGAAGTAGGAAGGGCTTCATGGAGGAGGAGGTAGGCCAGAGATGGAGAGCAGTAGTGAGGAGGGGCCCAGTCTTGGGAGACAGGGTATCAGCTGCTGGTCCCTCGGGGGTGGGGGCCAAGGCCTGACGTGCATCAAGGACCCCATGGACTCCCATTGAGTGGTCGACCCCTGCGGGGCTGGGTAAGAGTCGGGGTGATGACCACACACCTGAGGGGCATATGGAGGATGGACCTGGAGAGGGAGGAGTTCAGAGTTCTTTCGGTGGTGGGGATCGATGGAAGGTTTTTGAGCCTTGCAGTGTATAAGTGATGATGGAATGAAGAAGAACAGCTAACACCTGGTGAGCACATGCTGTGTGTCCAGCACTTCTTCTGTATTAACTCCCTTAAGGATGACAACAGTCCTGGGGCGCCTGGGTGGCTCAGTCGTTAAGCGTCTGCCTTTGGCTCAGGTCATGATCCCAGGGTCCTGGGATCGAGCCCCGCATCGGGCTCCCTGCTCAGTGGGGAGCCTGCTTCTCCCTCTCCCACTCCCACTGCTTGTGTTCCCTCTCTCGCTGTGTCTCTCTCTGTCAAATAAATAAATAAAATCTTAAAAAAAAAAAAAAAGGATGACAACAGTCCTGTGAGGGAGGTACAGTGATTATCATCCCCATTTTCCAGATGAGACAGCTGAGGCACAGGGAGGATGCAGACCTCACTTGCGCAAGGTCACACAGCTGGGAAGTGGCCCCGTGGGCATCTGAACTGAGGCTCGGATCTAGAGCTTCTACCCACTCTGTTGTTGTGCCTATTGAATAACAGTATCGGACTGACACATAATGTGAGTGCGTGTGAGATGACCTATAAGGACTTCACGGATCCCAGCCAACCACGAGCCCCCAAGGTAGGAACTGACAGAGCAGAGGCTCAGAAAGAACGTGAAAACAGCTTGGAGGGTGTAGCCAAGGAGTCGCAGGCCTGTGAACTTCACTCGGGACTGCTCTTCTTGCCTGACACACTCCAAGGTTCCTTGAAGAACCCCCGCCTTGGGCAAACCGATGGCGAGAACCATCTGGGTGATTAACGCCAGTCGCCGCAAATAGGATCACACCAGGTGTCACTGGGCCAGAGCCTTTGTTGTCAGAAACGTGAACGTTTCTAATATTTCTCATTTCTGTTCACCCCAGGCCGTTGATTTCCACAGGGTGGGGTTTCCAGAGCGGGGCACTGTCACAGCCCCTCTGGTTCATACTACCTTCTCTGTGCAGCAGGAGGCCTGGGGCAGGGGGCCGAGCTGTGGTTCCCCCTTTTCCGAGCTCGGTCTCCACCTTCGCGTGAGCATCAGCCTCTGAGGGGTCCAGGGGAGGAACAAGCAGATCAGGGCAGACTCCCCACAAAGCAGCTGTGTTCTCCTTTCCCTGAAGCCCGCACTGCAGACAAGGCGATGGGAACGAGCGTGGGCTGCCCAGCCAGCTCGGTGCCTGGACTCCGTGAGGGCCCCGCCTGAAGAAGCAGCTCCCCCTTCCACAAAGAGCACAGGACTAAGTGTGCGGGACCCCGGTTCGAGGCCCAGCTCTGCCACTTCCTAGCCGTGTGGCTGGGGTACTCGGAGGGAGCAGCATGAGGTCAGGCGGGCAAAGCATTCACCTCCTGGGCCACTCACTCTCCAGCCAGGTGACCTGGGTGGGGAGGGAGGGGCGCTGTCGAGTCCTGCCTCCTCCCTCATCCTCAGTCTTCTCATTGGGAGCCCGGCAGAACGTCTTGGGATCACGAGAGCTACATTTTGTCACTGCCCAACACCTCCCTCCCACTTCTCCTGTGACATGGAAGTGATGAGGCTGAGGCCCCAGGTGGCTATGGGGACCCAACAAGACAGGGAATGGAAGGCCCCTTCCAGCTCTGGGTGGGTGCGGATAGAGGGCCGCCATTGTTGTTGGAGTGGCACTCACTCACGGACTGGGGCCGCTGCGCTCCTCACCGAGCCAGCCAAGCTGCTTCCGTGACTCAGGTGGGTTCAGTTCACTGCAGAGCCCGAGGCAGGCGTTTTAGGAGGGGCACCTCGTCTTTTGTGCCCTGAAAAATAAACAACTCTCCGTCTGAGCGGATTTCTGCTTGGGAGGTATGTGAGCTTCCTTCATCGTCTATCCACAAACAGGCTGCAGTGGGACGGACGGCACCGGTGGCCTGGCCTTGGCCCCCGGGATGGGCTTCCAGCCTCCCTCCCTTGCCTCCCACCTTTGCTCCAACACCCATGGAGGCTCCAGCTGCAGACTTGGCCCTGCGGGAGACAGGGCCTGAGGAGCCCTGGCCCCTGCCTTCAGGGTCCTCCCATTTAGAGTGCTGTGTGCTTCAACAGAAGGAAGCATGGGGTGGGGGCCTGGGTGGGAGGGGACACTGAGCCGGGGACAAGAAGCCTCCTTGTCTGGAGGGTGGTGAGGAGAGCTTCCTAGAAGGGGTGATCTCTGAAATGAGATAGAAGGAGGAGGAGCCACTGCCTCTGTACCCAGGCAAGTTACCTGCCTGAGCCTCAGTTTCAGGCTCTGTAAAAGGGGCCAATAATACTCAGAGGGAAGGGCGAGAGGCTTAAATGGGAGGATGGATGTGATAGAACTGACAAATGCCTCATACCCCTAGGTGTCTCTGAAACAATAGCTGCTGTGCAGGCTGGGAAGCTGTGTGGTGAATTGAACTTCTTTTTCAAGGGTCTTCCTCGGGCGGTTGACACCTGTTACTTAGTGTAAGCAAGTGTCCTGGTTTCAGAAAAAGTCCAGCCGTAACTCAGCGTGAAGTGAAGAAGCCTTCTGTCCCTCTGTCTCCAGTGGGTAATGGGAAGTCCCCTACCTGCTGGGAGTGAGGCAGGAGTCTCCATAATTAAAATTCTCCCCAAGTACCCCACCTCCCCCAGTCCTGTGCCTGTTCGATATGTTTCCTTTGTCCTTGGACATTGCAAAATTAGATTGTCAAGGACTTAAGGGCACTGCCCCAGGGTAATTTTCACGTCCCCTCCTCTTGTTCCACCATTGATTTGAACTGTTGAGCACCGAGAGTATGCGAGGTGATGGGGATTCTGTGTGCCAAACAAGGTCCTAGCTCTGATAAAGTTCATAATGCTTGCGGGGTGGGAGGGGTGGGATCAAGGTAAAATAAAAGAGTAACAACAGACTGCAGTAAATACCATAAAGGGGAAAAATGGGGTGTGTAACAGAGTATTTGAGGGGCTCCTTAGAGTGGTCAGGACAGTGGAGGAGGTGATGATTTAAGCTGAGGTCTGAAGCCAGAACTGGCCATGGGAGGAGTAGAGATGAGGAAAGAATGTTCCAGATAGAGGGGATAGCAGCTGTAAAGATCTTGAGGGAGGGGAGAAACTTGAGAATCTGAGGAACTGAGTGAAGGCCAAAGAAGTTGGGGCCTGAGTGAACGAGGTGGGGAGCAGCACAAGATGAGGGTAGGCAGGGGCCGTGGGCAGACTGGTAAAGGGCTGAGAGGGCCAGAGTAGAAGCAGGAGGCCTCCAGGAGCTGTCGCTGTGACCCCAGGCAGTCACCCCACCCCTCTGAGCCAGTTCCTGCACACACGTGTGTGGCCGTGGGAACCAAATATGGGAATGAACAGACGTGCACTGTGGGAAACTGGAAAATGTATAAATGAGGGGGATTCCAGGTCTCACTGGAAGTGGAGGGTCCTTCGGGAAACTTCTGGGTTAGACTTCTCCGAGGTGGGAGGCAGAGTGCTGGGTACCTAGAGTTCCTACCTGAGCACCTGCTTGAGACTCTTGCCTCCTGAGACTGAAGGTGGAGGGATGGGTCACCTTCCTGGTTCTTGACTAGCCCTAAGCCTCTGGAATTTTCTGAAATTCTCTGGCTTAAAATCCCTGAGCTAGAGGAAGGGGGAAATGAGAGGGGAGACACCTGCCTTTTTTATTCCACCTCCCCCCCAATCTTTCTAGCTCTGATGGGGAGGCTTACTTGAGGCACCTAAGGGCCACTGGTGGGTGGAACCTTTCTCTTGACAGTTGTGGTCCAAATTAGGGGCATCTTCCTAATCCTCGACTCCTGCTATCTGCCGACCCCCTAACTGAAGGGAAACGTGGGGCTTCCCAGGAGGAGGGGCTGCTGCGAGACCCCCTCCCGCCGGCTAGGGGCTGGCCGTGGGGGGCCTCCACCTACCCCGGGTCGGGTTGCCCCCATGGGGCCATGGAGGGAACCGGCAACCGCGCGCCGGTCAGGCCCCGCCCGCGAAGGTGGCGCGTTGTCCGGCCCTTCCCGGCCAGCCTGTCGCGCGGCGGTACGCGGTGGCGGTGGGGACCAGGCGTCGCGGGGCGCAGCATGCGGAGCTGGTGGCCGCCGCGCTGCGGGCGCTGGGGGTGAGGCGTCGCGTTGCATAAGCGGGATGGCGGGGGGGGGGCGGAGGGGGCGGAGGAAGGCGGGACCCCCCTCCCCTGCCGCGGGCCGGTCCGTGGGCCGGTCTCGGTGTCCCGGGCGGGGCGGGGCGCGCAGCGGCGCCGGGGCCGCTTCCCCATTCTCCCCATTCGCCTGAGAGCCATGGAAGCGCTGAGGGAGTCCGTGCTCCACTTGGCTTTGCAGATGTCGACCTACAAGCGGGCCACGCTGGACGATGAGGACCTGGTGGACTCGCTGTCCGAGGGTGAAGTGTACCCAAACGGCCTGCAGGTAGGAGCCCTGGCCGGCTGCGAGCCCCCAGGCAGCCGGGCATGCGCGCGGCTCCTCCCCCGCCCCCACCCTGCCAGCCCGAGAGGGGGCCGTGCCAGGCTGGCACAGCTCAGGGCAGCTCTGGGCTCCGTGAGGGAAGATGCCTTTCCGGGGCAGAAGTGCCTCCAAAGCACTGGGCTCCTTCCACCCGGGTCCCCTCCCCAGCTCTGACTGTCCCCCAGTCCTCCTGCCACCTGCCAATGGGACTACAGCCCCTTGGCAGAGTTGAAGCACCCTGTCGAACTGAACTGGACCAGTTACCTTTCACAGGAAAGGCAGTCCCTGGGTGCTGAGGGACTTGCCCAGGGTCACACAGTCCAATAATGGCAGAGTTTAAAACTGTCCCAGTTTTAATGTGGAAAGCCCTGTGTCCCTGGAAACCTCTCAGTGCTGGGCAAACCAGGCTGGTTGGTCACCCTATCTGGTAGGCATGGCCCCCTTCTTCCCCTTTCCCCCAATACCTGAATTTTCTGCAGGGAGGAACCCATCTTCTGCCCCCTCTTTCCCTGCCCCCTTGCAGCCTACTCCTGAAACCCAATTCCTCCTCTCCCCAGGGTCTGTCCCTGTGGGACTCAAACATGCCCACCACCTTCCTACCTTGTGGCAGAGCAGTGAGCATGGCTGCTTCCTGCTCTTCCCTCCCTGCAAGGCTGAGCTGGGACAGTGTTGAACAGGACCCCAGCCCTGTGGTGGGGTTTGGACCCAGGCAGGTGAGCGGGAGCGAGTCAGAAGTGTCAGGGACACTCAGGGGGGCCCTTGATCTAGCTCCTGAGAAACCAGCCCGGGGAGAGGAGCAGGGCATCTCAGTCCTGGAGAACTTCTGCCAGGTTGACCACGGGAGGCATTGGGGAACATGTTGGGGCCACCCAGTGAACTGACACCAAATCACAGTTCATCCAGAGAGCAAGCTTAGGGTGCTTGGAAATGCAGTCTGCCAGGCCCAGTCCTACTCAGGCATACCTCTTAGAAGCTGGAATAATAATACCAGTAAAGGAAAACAGCACTGATGGAGTCCTTCCTCCAGGCTAGGTAAGTAGCCCAGGGAGATCCGAACTCGACTCCAAGTGGTCTGCCCACTGGGATATGGAACCCTTACCTATATCATCCCACTTAACTTTCGGGACCACCCCTATGAGCTGTAGGGATTACTGTTCCCACTTACAGATAAGGAAACAGGGCCTGAATGGAGATACAACTCACCTTAGGTCTCAGAGCTAGAAATCTGAGAGTGAGATCAGCACAGTCTGTCTAGAACCTCTTCCCTGGGACCCTTCTTGAGAGGCTAAATCCAGCAGGAAATTAGATTTCTGTGGCAGGCACTTTTCCCTTCACAAATCAAAACAGAATCTAATCAGCAATCTTTTCAGTGTCATCTTGCACAGAAGGTTCTAAATATATCAGCACAAAAGCGTTTCAGAATTCACAACAAAATAATAGGCCATGTTGTCATCACCATAACATAACAGTAGCCCACATGAGGATAGCCTTTTTCAGGTCACAAAATGCGTTCATCTGCCTCCGGGGCTGCCTGGCAGAGTGGAAGCAGCCCAGTCTCCGAAGCTGGGGTCCCCAGTGTGAATTCTGACTCCGCCGATGGTCTTGGGTGAGCTGCTTAACCACTGAAAGCACAATTCCCTCGTCTGTAAAATGGGATTTAGAGAAAGTAAATGTAATGCCTCTTATGGGGCCTGCTAGGATTATTGTTGTTTTTATGACCTGTGAGGTCAGGGCCGCGTGGCTATGTTATAGATGATGAAGCTGAGTCTCAGAGAGGTTGGGGACAGGGGTTACAGAGCTATCATGTGTTTTGGAGTGCAGTGTTGCTGTCCCTACACCAATCTGCCAAACTGGGTGCATTGCCTACTTTTTATACAGGCAAAGCCAAAAAGGTTGCCCCAAGGAGTTGGGGCATTTCTGTGGGTACCCAATCCGGCTTCTCTTGAGCCACCATGACTTCCCCAAAGCAGGTATGAACGAGCCAATGCTTGAATCGAGAACTTGTTCACCTCAACTTATGAAGCTGAGTTTTCTACTAATTTTTTTTTTTTTATTTATTTGACAGAGAGAGAGGCAGGGAGAGAGGGAGCACAAGCAAGGGGAGCACCAGAGGGAGAAGCAGGCCTCCTGTGGAGCAGGGAGCCCGATGCGGGGCTCGATCCCAGGACCCTGGGATCATGATCTGAGCTGAAGGCAGACGCTTAACGACTGAGCCACCCAGGCGCCACCTCTACTAATTTTGTTTTTAATCATTGGAGTTTTTTCCTCCCAATATAAAGACTTTACGTGCTTATTTCTGGAAAAAAAAAAAAAAGTCAAATACTAAAAAAAAAAAAGATTTAAAAAGAAACAGTAATCCCAGCACTTGGAGATAACCCCTTCTGGTTTTCCACATTTGCACACGTATATTTATAAACAATTGAGCTCACTCTAAGTACACGATGTTGTGCTGTGCTTGTTTCATTTAATGCCCCTTCATGAGCATTTTTCCTGTTGTTTAAAAATTCCCAAAACATGCTGTCATTAAAAATTACAATGCCTCAGGGCGCCTGGCTGGCTCAGTCAGTAGAACATGTGACTCCTGATCTTGGAGTCGTGAGTTTGAGCACCATGTTGGGCGTAGAGGTTACCTAAATAAATAAATAAATACATAGATACATAAATAAACGTAAAAAAAATCAGTGCCTCACAGTACCAGTATGTAATAGTGTATGTACTTAATATGCTAAGGTTGGACAACAGGCCCAGTAACTAGCATTGTAGGTGACCATCCCTTAGCCCTTCGGATAATTTCCTGTGAGCTGATGCTGGAAACACAACTGCTCCTTCGAATTTAAGATTTTTTAAATGTCCCCCATCCCCTCCTCCCAAATCTCCCTCTTTGATGGGCAACTATAAAAATAAGCTACTTGACTTTTCATGATTTTGAAGCCCATTGGTTTTTTAGTATATTTTTTAAAGATTTTATTTATTTATTTATTTGTGAGACGGAGAGAGAGAGAGCACAAGCAGGGGGAGCGGAAGAAGGAGAGGGAGAAGCAGACTCCCCGCTGAACAAGGAGCCTGATGCGGGACTCGATCCCAGGACCCCAGGATCATGACCTGAGCCGAAGGCAGACGCTTAACTGACTGAGCCACCCAGGCGTCCTGGGGTTAATATTATTAATCAACAGTTGTTACAAAGATTGAAATGAGGCTGTGTAAGTGAAAGCCTTGTGCATAGTGCACAGAAAATGGATTTGGTTGCTGTTGGGATTGTTACCATGACTCACCAGGCGGGAGGTCTCAGTGATGCCCTAAATATAACCACCTTGCTCTCGGGAGCCTCTGCTCTGCTCAGACCGGCTGCCTGCCCCCCACCCCCCACCCCAGCACATACCATTTTGGTGGCTCAAAGGGAATCAGCTAAAGTGATACCCGCAGCCTAAGCTGGGGAGCAGGTGGCCATGACTGCTACTAAAGCCTTTGAAACTCATCCTTTTGCTTGTAAAAATCAATTTCTTCAAGAGAAGGGAAAGCTGAGATATTTCATTTCTTAGTGGTGATTTTTCTCATCCCCCCACCCCATGCCACACACAGGGCTGTCCTTCAAGGGTGATTTCAGGGACAAGCCCACTTAGTACTTTAAAAAGACCTCTGTGCTCACCAGGATTCCACCTGTTAGAGCCTTATACTCCTGGCTTTCTAGTTCTTCTAGAATCTGGGATGGTCGGACCTGGGATGGTTATCTAGCTTCCTCATTTTAAAGATGGGAGATTGAGGCCCAGAGGCGGCCCAGCGACACGCACAGACACACACACACGCACACACATGGGGTCTTGAAAGGTCAAGGCTGACCTTTAACCTCCCTTTTCCCATGTCATGGGCAGCTGGGTGTTCCTTCTGGGAAACAAAGAGAGCTGGAAAGTGCTTCTTCTAAATACTAGACTTTGGTTCCTGTGTCGATGGCAGGAGTCCCTCCCCCATAGTGGGCACTCGTGTAAGCTGTTACAGGTCATTGGGAGAGAGTCAGGCATGGGGGTCTGGGGGACAGGTAGGACTCAGGGAGGAGGTGGGGAGGACAAGAAGACATTATAGTTTTGCTCTGGGCTGGCCCCAGTGGCCTCAGCTGGAAGTCCACTGTTATAAAACCTTTGCTGGAAGAAACTCCCCCAGCCTAACCCCTTCGTGGTAGCTGGGTGCTGCCCTGGGCTGGGCTGGCATGGTCTGTCTGCTCTGAGAGGCTGACTTGAAGCAGGCAGCCTGGTCACCCTGCCAGCCCTCGTCGGGTGACCAGGCTTTTGGGTTGCAGGGGGTGGGCTCCCTGCCAAACCCTTGGCCAGACTGACTCCTGTTTGCCTCTCAAGGCAGCCCAGGTCGCTGGGGGCCCTGGCGGTGGCTCAGCAAGAACCTCTGCCTCCCTTCCCGACCCCCTGCTTCCTCTGAACCCCAGGCTTTGCCCCGCTCCCCACCCCTTCTCCTGCTGGCTTGTCTCCTGGGCCCCAGGCAGCCGTGTCCCATGTCCCGTCCTTGCCTGCAGAACTCGTTCTTGCTGTAAGCCTAGGTGAGCCAAGCACTCACTTCTGTAACCAAGTATTTATCCCTCATTAGGGCTTTGTTCCCTTGGCTGTGGAAGCTCTGGGAACCCCTAGGTTGGACAGCTCAACTGTTTCTCTCTCTCTCTTTCTCTCTCTCTCTTTCTTTGGCTTTGTCTATGTCTTTCCTCTTTTGTCTCTTTCTCCACCTCTCTCTTTTGAGGGCATCCTTTTCCTTCGGTCTCATTCTCTGTCTGCCTCACATGATGATAAATAGGATATTAAGCCCACCCGTGAGCTGAGCGTTTACAGTAATTCTCAGCTCCATCTCGCAAGCGTCGGCTCTGCTCCTCCGCTGATGGCCACTCCCAGTTACCTCTCCTGAGACAGAGTGGGCTGCCTGCCACTAATCCTCTCACCCTCCAAGCCACTGCAGACCAGTCTCTGGTGATCAACGTGCTCTCGTTTCCAAAAGGAAAGAGAAAGCACTCGGGTCCTCCCCTTGCTGTGACCTCAGCTTGCTGGATGCTCTGAAGGAGGCAGGGCCGGGGGGAACACAGGGCTCAGAGAGAAGGGCCTCGCAGCATGGCCCCATCCACTGCACCAGGAATTGGATGACTTCTCCTGGAAAGGCCTCTGGGGGGGACTTCTGCCCCAGGGGGATGCCTCTGGATTCCTTCTGCCCTCAGAGAGGAGGCTTGTCAAGAAACCAGCAGGCCCTCAGCCAGTCAGCACGAGTTGAGCAAAGAACATTACAAAGGTTAAAAACCCCATTTTCAAATTGTGTTTGCCATTTCTTCCTGGAACTGAATTTCTAATTTAATTCGGACTTAATTCTGATTCACTTTTGCAGTGAACACCATCTGTTTGCTTGACACTAAACAATGAGGCTCAGCTCGACTTTCTGCTCCTTGGGGGCAGCGTGGCCATGGGGCTGAGGCTGAGGGTTCTGGAGGGAGATGGGTTTTCTCACTGTTCCCCCTCCTCCCCCACCTCCTGTGTTTCTTCTGGAGCTGTTACTGGTGCCTACTCTTTAGGACGTTGTGAAGATAGAATGGCATCATCCAGCAACAAAACAGAATTAACGCGACGCCAGGCGCATAGAAAGCACTCAGGTGTTAGCTACCTTTATTCCTCCTTTTTCCTTCCCTCTGTTCCTCCTCTCATCTTCTCCCTTCCCTTCCTCTTCCCTCCCTTTCACCTGACTCCCCGCACCCTGGTGGCGCTCCTTCTGCAGATGCAGATGCAGACCATGAGGTGTGCCTTCTTCCCCAGGCCTGCCGGCTGTCCTCCCTGGCTTCCGAGAGCCGGCACCAGGCGGAGGGGTGCCTTGTAAACTGAGCCCCCCCCCCCCCGGCCTCTTTGCCTGTCACCCCCCTCCCCCTGTGCTGGGCCATGAGGGCCCTCAGGAGGAGGCAGCCAGTGAGGCAGGCCAGGGCCAGGGTGGCAGGAAGAGGGAAATGTCAGTGCTTGCTTCACATCCTCTGGGACTCCTCCGAATAGCAGTTCCCAAGGGGAACTGTGTGAGAAAAGGGATGCCGAGGAGAAAGCACTTTATAAACCTGCCAGCGCTGGGAACATGTTAGCACCACCCCAGGCTGACTCTGCACCAGGCCCTCCGGGCCCAGAGTTTTAACTTCACGGGAGTAGCATGCTCAGAAGCTTCGTGGCTCACTTTTTTTTTTTTTTTTTCCCCTCATTTCTCACATTTTTAAAACCATTCTTCAGAAAGGGGTTTTGGACGGTGGCAGCCTTCCTTCTACCTGACACAGCTCTTTGGGTCTCGGAGCCGCCTGGCCCTCCTAGGAAATATGACTAGGCCCCAAGTTCCTTTTGTTGGTTTTAGAACACAATTTTTTTTTTCCACAAAAAGTTCTCATGTTCCCCTTTCTCTGGTGCCACAATTCCCATTCATTTCCTGCCCAGAAATTACGCAGTGGTGACCATGAGGCTGCGCGGCGCCCTTCCCTAAGGTGACCAACCTCAGATCCCCACGTGTCAGCGTGAGGCTCCCTGAGGGCTGTGACCTGGCTCCCGGGGACAGGCACCCCCTCAGCTTTTGGGGGGGCACTTGCAGGTCAGAGTCTGAGTTTCCTCATCTCCCCTGGCAGCTGTGGGTCACCGCCCTGCATGCCCACACCCCAACAAGCCTTATTCCCTGCACCTTGGTCTTTCCAAAGGGGCAAATCCAATCTATGTCATCCCAGTCCTCCAGAAGAAGTCCACGTTCTTTAAAGGGGCTAAAGGGCCCCATAGGATCTAGACCTTGCCTCCTCTCCCCTTTCCTTCCCCATTCACCTGGCCAGCTCCTACTTATTCCTCAAGACCCAGCCCAGGCATCCCCATCTCCAGGAAGCCTTCCCTGACTGGACCCCACCCACCCTCCACCCCAGTCTGTTTCTTTATCTGCCTTCCTGCTGGACTGTGAGCAGCGGAAAGCAAGGGAGTCTGTCTTCCTCTTGGTATTTCCACCATGGTGGCACATGACCGCAGTGTCACTGAGCTGAGCCCCACCTTCAGGGACCCCTCCTGTCCTGTGGCCCAGGCTTTTGCAGGAAGCACCTCTTGCAATGGAGGGGAGCCCCGAACTGGCCTCGGGTGTGAAGGCCTGGGCTGAGGGCTCTGAGTGCCGTTGGCCAATATGTCCCTCCTCAGCCCCGAGGGCCCCGCCACGCCCTCTACTTCCTCTCATTGTGCCTCCCTTCCTGTTTAGCTAGACTGTTAGGCTGGGGACATTTTTCCTCCCTTTGAGGACCTGTCTGAATGGAGCTCTCTCTCCATTGCATCTCCCCTGACATCTCCCAGACACCCGTCTCTGATCCCCTGGTGGGCTCCAGAATCAACAGACTTGGGTTCAAATCCCAGCTCTCCCCATTTAGCTGTGTGACAAGAGGCCCTCACCTCTGTGAACTTGTTTCCTCATCTGTAAAAGAGAACTAATAACACAGCCCTCACGGGACCGTGAGGGTGTAATGAGCAAAGGATGTCCGCACTCCTGGGAAGTAGGAGCTGTGGCTATAACATCCTGGCCTGCTGGTGTGGGGGCTCTGAGAACAGCCCAGCTGGACGCTCACTGGATGCCTGCAAGTCCAAACATCCTGTTCTTTTTTGAACTCCTTACTGGAGAAACAGGGAAAAGCTGTTCTTTTTTTTCCCTTCTACCCGTATCGGGTAACACAAAAAACACAAGTCCGGCTGGGTTGAGCTGCTTGAGTCTGGTGTTTAGGAGCTAATCCGAGCTGCTGAGCAGGGTGGCAGTTCCTTTCCTGGATTAGGACCGATTCTGTGGGAACTGGACCACCCCTGAGGCAGGAGGGCGGCCCTGATGGCTCCCCGGGGCCTGGGCCTGCCGCGGAGCCCCTTGCTCCTGGGGAAGGGGGGCCCTGGGCTCACGTCCTCCCCACCCCTCCTGCCCCCTTCCCTGCAGGTGAACTTCCGCAGCCCCCGGAGTGGCCAGAGGTGCTGGGCTGCGCGGACCCAGGTGGAGAAGCGGCTGGTGGTGCTCGTGGCGCTTCTGGCGGCAGGACTGGTGGCCTGCTTGGCAGCGCTGGGCGTTCAATACCGGACAAGTAGGTGCCTCTGTGTTTTGTCGTGGGCTTGGCTCACTCCTGCCCTCGGCTCTGCCCACCTGGGCCAGAGGGCTTCCCTGCTCAAGCCAGGGCTGGCCTCCAGGGCCAAGGAGAGAGCGAGGTCCGGACGGCTCGGTGCTGAGATGGACTGAGACACGGGAGCTGGACAGTGTGGGTGGTGTAGAGGTTTGGGACATAAGTCCAAACAAACCCTGGCCCAGCAATTTATTGTCTGTGTGACCTCGGACAAGTCACTTCATCTCCCAGAGCCTCTGTCTTCTCTCCTGTGAATGGGGAAAATAGTGCCCGATTTGGGGCTGGCCCTGAGGATTAGAGATAATGTCTATCACGTAGCTGGTGCCTCCTGGGACTTCTTGAATCTTAGCTCTGGGTGCTATTATTGTGAGGAGGTGAGCTGATGAGACTCACAGTCTCGCACCGTCCGCCATCTTTAGTTCCAACAAAATAACAATAATAGCTTCTGTTTACTTAATACTTTCCATGGACCAAATACCACACCTCTTCTTTACAAACATAATCCTGTTTCCTCCTCACAGCAACCCTATGAGGTGTGGTTTTTTGCATCTGAGGAAGCTGAGGCGGTGAGCCTAGGTGACTTGCTCAAGGTTACATGGCTGGTGCACGAGGGAGGGGGCAGCTGGATTGCAACGCCTTTGTCATTGGGGTGCCCCTGTGTGTTAGAACCGCCGGAGGAGCGGTCCTGCCGTGGCCCAGCTGGCCTCTGTGTGCCTAATCTGTACACGTTGTAGTCACATCTCTGGGGCCGGCCTTGTTTAGCAGTATGACGGGGCCCGGCCAGTCCTGCTGTTGGCGTCTGAGGCTGGCTCTCTGTGTCTGGCTGAGAGTATCCAGCTGAGTACCTCGTGTAGAGTTGATGTTCAGTAAGCACTTGTGGACCTGGAAAGGGCAGAGCCAAGTTAAACAACAAGGATGGGGGGTCTGGCCAATTCCAGGATCTCTCACACCCTTGTGCCCCAACATCTAGCTTTCCGATGGCAGGTGGTCCATCTGGTGGAGCAGCTTCTGGGGCCTTTGCTCAGGGTCCAGCGCCACCAACTCAGTCACCTGGTCACTCATCCCATCAGAGAGATTATGACCCTTCCCATGATCCCAGGCTTCGCCGAGCCTTCCCCACTATGAAGTCGCTGGCCTGCATGGGTGGCCATGCTAGACTCGGAGGGGGAAGGAGTTTGAGGGTCTGGAGAGAGGGCAGGACGTCCCCTCGGTCACCCTTACGTCCGCCCGTGTCAGGCACTCCAGCAGCTCGAGTTGCTCTGAGCCTGCCCCGGGAGCTCCCAGAAACCAGAAGGGAGCCCCCAAGGGCTGGATCCTAGTGCTCGCGCCCACGGGGGGGAGGGGAAGCACAGGGAGCAGCCTTGCTTCAGCCTCTATCATCCCGGCCCCCTGTGGGCTGCAGAAGAGGTTTCCCCAGCCTGGACCAGGATGAAAGGAACTCTCCCCCCGGGTGACTCTGGGCCGAAGATCTCGTGAGCCCTGAGCCAATCCATGTGTCTTCATTGGCTGCCTTGGCCCGGGACAGCAGTGGCCACCCCAGAAACTGACAGTAGCCTCATGACTGTCAGCAGGTGCTGACGTTGGCCACACCTGAGCAGACATCAGGCTAATCAAAGCACATTCTCCGATGATTCTGAAAGACCCATCTCAAAGTCTTGTCTGGGCCCCTAAATACATATTTGTCTACTTTCCCACTGCACCCCCTTTCCAGAGACTTGCAGGCGCTTTACAGACAGCAGCAGTAAAACACACAGATTCTCCCAGAAAATATTCTTAAGTGACTTACTCAGTGTTGGGGCCCCGCACCATGCAGATGAGCATCTGTGAACTAGATTTTGGCTGTTCCTGCTTCTCAACTGGTCATGCACATCCGCAAAGGAAGAAATATTTTCTGCCTCTGCAAGTGGTGACCAAGTGCTGGACAAAGCTCACTTCATTCACTCACTCATTCAACACACACATACTGGACCGCTGCTAGGTGCCAAGTACATGCTGGGCAAAGGAAATAGAAATGCAAGTAAGGTGCTGGCCCTACCCTCAAGCTCACGTTCCAGTCGGGGAGGGGGACAGGGAGACAGCCACGACACAGCATACTCTGCCCTCAGAGAGCACACAGCCAGGCAGCCAACCGAGGGGCCCAGCGAGGAATGAGGGTCTGGGAAAGTTTCCCTGAGGAGTTGGAGCCTGGGCCGAGTTTTGAAGGTGTTGACCTCCATGTTGATGAGGGGGACCTGGAAACAAGTAATTGATCAAATATGTGTTAAGTCCCTGCCGGGTCAGGAATAGCTGGTAAAGGATTTACCAAGCACTAAGCGGTTAAACAACCAAGCATTGCTTAAGCACCACCTCGGTGCCTTGCCCTGTACCTAGCAGCTTGGGGGCTTAGTGACCCATCAGGCCTCTCAGGAGGCTGGTTTCTTGTTTTGTTTTTAAATCCCAGTCCCCTTATGATAACCTCAAGAATCAATCAATCCTGGGGCGCCTGGGTGGCTCAGTTGGTTAAGCGACTGCCTTCGGCTCAGGTCATGATCCTGGAGTCCCTGGATCAAGTCCCGCATCGGGCTCCCTGCTCGGCGGGGAGTCTGCTTCTCCCTCTGACCCTCCCCCTCTCATGTGCTCTCTCTCATTCTCTCTCTCTCAAATAAATAAATAAAAATCTTTAAAAAAAAAAAAAAAAAGAATCAATCAATCCAAATCCCTCCCTGTCTCACGCACACACACGCTGTTTCTGACAGGCCTTGTTCCCTGAAGACAACCCTCTTGCAGTCTGTCTCCAGGCATTCCCAACAGCCAAGGTTTGGTCAAGCCCAACTTCCTGCAGTTTGTGGTATAAAAACAATAGGTATTCTTTTCCCTTCCCAAATATGAAGTTCTCTCATAATAGTGAATAGGTTTTTTAAAGCTACACAGAAATCCTCTTCCTCCCACCCTGAAGATTCTGGTACATTTCCCCAGTTGGGGAGTGGGCCATGCAGCTCGGCTTGAGATGGCCTCCTATGGAGATGCTTAAATGGCACCGTAGCCCTGCCAGTTCCTTTCTGTTTTCGAGCCTGCCAGCTCAGTAATTTGTGACTGTTGTACAGTCCGCTCCAAACAAGTAATCCCCTCAAAGCTACCTTGGTTTTTGTGCTGCCGTGAGACTCCTCTAAGCCCTTCGTCAGCCTGCCAGACATTGTGCCCATCATCCGACGTGAAAAAGCCCACAGGCCACCCCAGCCCGGGCTGGTGCCGTGTTCCCCTGCCAGAACTGTGCATCCTTTCCTGCTTTCTGAAGGTTGGCCTGGGGACGTCGGGCCCAGCCACGAAGGCGTCCACCATCACTGTGACATCAGGCCTGCTGTGCTTCCTCGCTTCTAGATGGGGAAACCGAGGCTCGGGGAAAGGAGGTCACCTGCCCAAGGCCCACAGCCAGAATCAGAAAACTGGGATCTGAACCCAGGTCTAAGAGCCTCCAGCTCCTGCCCTGCCACACACCTCCCTGTGCGGTAGGGACGCTGAACTTGCCAGAAGGGCCACCCCAGCTCCCGATGGGACTGGCAAGGAGAGGGAGAGGGAAAACAGAGGGAACCCAGCCTTGGAGTAGCTGCAGCAGGCCAGAGCTACTTCAGCCTCCACTCTCCCACTCGGCCGTGTGGCCCGGCTCTGTTCATGCACACAGAGCCTCCGTCTCCCCCTCTTTAGCCTGGGCATCACACCTGTGTCTGATATCTGCAGTGAGGCCTGAGTGAGATAACAAATGTGAGTCAAGTCCCTCTTGTTGCCTATGTCAGCCAGGGCCCCGGCTGGGCCTGCGTTCCTAGTCACGAGGCTGGATCTCCAGCCACCTTGGGCTGGGCCTCTGTCAAGGCCTTGCAATTTGGTTCCTTTGCTGGAGCCCACTGACCAACCCCGAGACAGGAGTCTGGCCCCTCTTCTTGCCTCTGGCCTTCCAAGAGCCCTCATCGCCTCTGCCCCATGTCCTGTGAGAACCGGCTCAGAGGAAGTGGATTCATGGGGGGCACTTGTAGTATTTGGCAGCCCTCCCCACTGCCCACCTGCACCGACAACCGGAATCCCTCCTCGGGGAGGCACCTGACAGATGGGGCCGCCCGGGGCCCACCGTTACCGCTGGGATAGCGCCTCTCCAGGCTCATAGGAGACAGAGTGGAGAGAGGATGGGGCTTGTGCCCCACTGGCCATTGAACAAGCTACTTAGCTTCTCTGTGCCTCAGTTTCCTGCAGTATATAAAATGCAGTATATAAAAATGGCTTAAGCAAAATGGTCTGTTCAGTTTGTTTCATTTTTATTTCTTTGAGAGTCAGTGAGATAACACTCCTGCCCTGTACTCAGAGGGAATGATTTTTCATAGTTTCTTCTGTTCATTATAGGCTGTCCTTTGCCCTAAGTCCTGGCACCAAATTGTCTGCATCACCCATTTGTCATGGACTAAATACAGTCAATTTATGTTTGCAGAATGACAGACATTTCTCCTCCAGTTGTTATTTAACTTTTCTTATAAAATGTCTGTCTCTCCAGCTAAATTATTAGCTCTTGAAGGAAAGGACTATACCTTTTATATCCCTCACCACACACACACACACACACACACAATCACCACTCGGTAAAGAACCTGGAAGATACTCAGTTATTATTTTGTTGAATGAATGAATGCATGAACAAGTGAATCAATTTGTTGAGCATCAGGGAATAATAAAAAAAACCAGTGAATATTTGTGGAAGGAAGGACTGATTAAGAGAAACACCTTGGTTCTGGGTACTTTTCAAGCCACAGAAAGGACTTTAGGCAGCTAAACAGAAGTCTTACTTTACAAGCCAGGAAATTGTAAATCTACTGAAATCATTTCTCGGTAAAAGTCTAGCGACCATCCAGCTCCAGATCTGTTTGGTCAGGGCTGGGGCAGGGGCATGGCACCCCAGGCCACCCATACTATATTCCCACAGCCTTCTCCCTGCCCTTCACTGGCCTCTTGTCCTTGACCCCTGCCAGGAACCCCCACGGTGTGCCTAAGTGAGGCCTGCGTCTCAGTGACCAGCTCCATCTTGAGTTCCATGGACCCCACGGTGGACCCCTGCCAGGACTTCTTCACCTACGCCTGTGGCGGCTGGATCAAAGCCAACCCCGTGCCTGATGGCCACTCACGCTGGGGGACCTTCAGCAACCTCTGGGAACACAACCAAGCCATCATCAAGCACCTCCTTGGTAAGCACCCCGCAGGGAGCCCCGTGAACGAGCCGCAGAGGAGAGCAGCCAGCTGGACCCACCTGCTCAGGTCTGGTGAAAGGAATCGCTTGACAGAATGGGAAAAGCAGAGGCTTTGGAGTAGGTGAACCCGTCAGTCATTGTGTGGCCCTGAGTAAGTTACTTGTCTCTGAGCCTCAGTCTCTACAAAAATGGGACTAATACACGGGGAAGCAAGGCACAGCCTAGGTGGCGTAGTCAGTGGTGGTGTAATTGCGTTGTGTGGTGACAGGCGCTCGTGGCACTTGCAGTGAGCAGGGCACAGCGTCTGGGCTTGTGGAAGCACCGTGTGGTACCCCTGAAACTAATATAATGTGCTGTGTCAACTATACGTCAATTTAAAACAAATTTTTTTTCAATGGGACTACGACTACCCAAGCTTGAGAGTTTTGAGAACCGTGAAGCACACGTGTAAAGGGTTCTCACGGTGTGTGTGGCATAGGGAGGTACTAAGCCCTGGTCACTGTGGTCCTTGCTGCTGCGGCTTCAAGCTGTGGCCTGGTTTTGCCCGGCATGGACGGTGAGCTCTGAAAGTTGTGAGCCCAGGGAATCAATGCTGAGCACACTTGATCGGATTTTAGGATCGTGAGCAGATGAAAGTTATAACAAGTTTATCGGAGGGTTGTCCATTGCAGGCAGGAACATCCCATGGCCTTGCGCTGATTGGACTTGCACGATCAACCGTCTAAGTTAAAGTTCTTCTCTTTGCACCTTGTTAGGCCTTCGGCACTTCTAGTTGACCTTGGTGTTGGTGGTTTTATCCTTAGATTAGAGCCCCATGTCTGTCTTGTTTGCAGGGTTATCCCCGGTTATTGTTTGTTGAATTAACACCTGCCTGTTGGGGTCGTCCACCGCGTGAATTCACAATACCCACCACAACAAATAGAGGTCCTGACTTGAGCCCCTTGGCAGCCAGGACCTTCTCCATCCCTCTCCTGCTGCCCTGGCCCCATCCTGGGACCCTAAATGCTGGGAGAGGCTAGATCATGAAAAGCCATCAGTGACAGAACTTAGATTCAACAAATCCTTACTAAGTTTTTTAAAAACCTGCAAGATACTCAAAAGTACGTAAAATATCTGAAGATACCCCAAAGGGGACAAATCTTCTCAAAGGGACAGAAACCAGAAACCTTCCTACGAGACAGGAAGAGATTCCAATTTGACAACTGCAATTTCAGGCAACTGTGTCTTTTAGAGGACAGTAGAAATGAGCAAACCAGGTTAGGTGACCTCTCCTTTCTTTCCGACCCCAGCCCCGGGTCCAGGAGGGGGAGGGGCACGGCTGCTGGGTAAGACCCATCCACCATTCTCTCTATTCCCTGCAGCCTAGCCTGGGGCTAGTCTCCCTGAGGATCAGAGCTCAAGGGAGGGCTGTCCGGAACAGCAAGGGCTCTGCCTGCTTTATGTTATCTAGGCACCTTTGAAAGGGGACAGAGCCTTTCATTTCAGAACTAGAAGCTTAACAGGCAAATATGTCTGGGGTAGCCAGACTGGAACTCAGGGATGTCCCTTCTCCAGCACCTGAAGACAGCCTTGGCAGGGACCAACAACCAAAGCGGAGGACAGTCCAAGTAGGATGACAAGGGACACCTATGTGGCTCAGTGGGTTAAGCGTCTGCCTTCGGCTCGGGTCATGATCCCAGGGTCCTGGGATCGAGCCCCGCATCGGGCTCCCTGCTCGGCGGGAAGCCTGCTTCTCCCTCTCCTACTCTCCCTGCTTGTGTTCTCTCTCTCTGTCAAATAAATAAATAAAATCTTTTAAAAATAAATTAATTAAGTTTAAAAAAAGGAATAATGACAAGTAGGATGACAAGATGGGGCAGAGCCTCTCCTTCGGCCACCAGGGCCCTGGGTTCACACCCTACCTCCGCCACTTACTGTGTGATCTCAGGTCACATGACCCCTCAGGACTCCTCTCATCAGTGGGATGGGTACCGGGCCTCCCCCAGGTTATGAGAATAAAATGGGAAAAATGTATTTAAGGTGCGTTGCCTGGGCCTGGCGTATCGTGCCGGCCGCTGTGCATTCGAGTGTTATGGCTGTTGCTCACCTTTGACCTTTGTGCAGCACTTTACAGTTTACAGAGCTTTTTGTGGACGTCATCCTATTTGATCCTGTAGGGCAGGAGCGAGGAAGGTATCGTTCGTCCCATTTGAGAGATGAGGACACTGGGGTCCAGAGCCGTTCTCGAGACAGACTAGCAGGTGGCACCGCTGGGACTTGTCTGACTCTGTCCGGGCCGTGTGTCCTTTCCCCATCTCACACCACCTCCTCGAGATAGATGGGCACGCGCGGCCCCCCTCCCACCCTGCCGGCAGCGTGGCGCCTGGGGATCTGAAGGGAGGAGGGGAAGAGACTGATGTTTGTTGAGTGGGTGCTACTTACCATGCTCGGTGCCAGTGGGTGCTACTTACCATGCTCGGTGCCAGGCTCTTTCTATCCACTGCCTCCTTGATCCTCACAACCTCTCTGGGACTCAGGAACTATTGTTCGCATGTTATAGGTAAGGAAACAGGCTCAGAGAAGTTAATGGACTCTGCTGAGAAGACACTACCAGTCCTGAATGGAGGGGGGCTCCAGCCCTGGGGAGCAGTTAGCACCGAGAGGGGATGGAGAAGACAGGCAGACGGGCCCTCTAACTTTCCAGTTAGGCCCAGGACTGGCCCTTGTGTGTGGTACCTGCGGATCCTGCTCCAACAAGGACCTTGGGTCTTTGCCAGGACTGAGTCCTTCCCCCTGACCTGCCCCCCAGCTGGCCAGCTGGCCGTCTGGCAGGGCCCAGGAGGAGTGGGCTCCAGTCCTGGCCTCTGGCCTTACATCCATCCCGTCCCTGAGGGTCAAGGTGTAGGTAGGAGCTGTGCTGAGCTGGGCGCGGGACAGCCAGAACCATGCATTGGAGCCCCTGCCCCTGGGACCGGGGTCTGGTGGGAGCAGGAGGCCAGACTGCAGGGTTTGGAAGTCAGGCAGCCCTGGCATGCTAGCTTCTCACTCGTGTGGCCTTGGACAAGTAACCTGGCTCCTCTCCAGCTTAGTTCCATTATCTATAAAACGGGGATAATAGTGCCATCAAATGCAAGGTTGCTGTGAGTACCAGCTTGTATGTGCGAGGCCCGTGTGCTTAGCACAGAGCCTGGCACCTAGTAGGGGCTCGGCAAAGCACAGCCACCCTGCTTGGTGTACTGCGTGAGCTCCAGCCCAGCCCTCTCCCTGACGAGCTGTGTCCTCCTCACCCGGGCTCCTCAGCTCTTCGTCTCTAAGGTGGGAACTAACTCAGAGCATTGAGTGGGGATGTTCTAAGGATTAGTGAGGTGGTCGAAGAAAGCCTAATTATTGATTGTTTCTCATAGAGGCACTGATGTGGACCTAGTTACCAGGGAAGGAGGTACAGCATATCCATGACCATGCTAGGCTGTTTACTTGTATTTTATTGGAGCCGTGGAGGTATATCCCCATTGTACAGATGAGACTCACAGGAAGGAAGTGATGAGACTTAGCTGAGATTTAGCCCCAGAGCTATGGGACCTCAAACTTATACTCTTTTTCTGCCGACTTCCCTGAGTCAGCTTCACCATGCAGAGGCCACAGAGCGGCTCAGAAGCATGATTCGCCAACCTCCTTTCCCCAGGAGCTGCTTGATTAAGCTCTCCAGTTGAGATGGGATCTGGCCAGGGCCTGATGAACATAGTAGGTGAGGTCAGCCCCAGGTCATACTGACCAGGAGCTTCCCCAGAAGGCGTATCCTAGAGTCCCCTCCCTGCCAGGCTCACCCTGGGAACTAGTCTGGAAATGGCCCCTCACCTGTGGGCCTTGATACCTGGGACTTTGGCACCTGGAAACCCCTGAAGGGGCAGGAGGCAGGTGAGTGGGTGACAAAAAATGCAGGAACACAGGCCAGTGCATTCCTGGGCTCAAGGCCAGGCTTGTTTCAGCTTCCCCAAAACATAGGCGTCAGCCAGCAGGCCTCGCGGGAGAGGGGGGAGGGCTGGAGCTGGTGGGGGTTGCAGCGTGCCGGGGGCTACCCAGGCTGTCCAAGCTGGCCTGGGGTGGGCTTCTCTGGCAGGAGAAGGAATGTTCAGAGTGCTGGTGAGGACTGTGTGACCAGGCCAGGCAGAACAGCTATTACCACCAGCCGGCTGCAGGGCCTCAGACGAGCCACTCCTTTCTCTGAAAGGTGAATTCACAGGGGCCCCCTCAGGGGAAATCCAGGCGGATCTGTCGCTGGCGGATTGAACTCTGCCAAGTGCCACTGTGGCCCATCCTTGCAGCCCAGTGGCTGGGAGACGCGACCTCAGCTGCACGAGCAGAGCTGCCTCACCCAGGTTGCTGGCTTGGGCCTCGGGGGCCTTGGGGAGACAAGAGTGTGGCCTCACTTCATCAGGGCAAGGATGCAGCTGCACCTCTCACCCCTAGGCTGGGCCTCCCGCAGGCTTTCCAGCTCGTGCTCTTAACACAGACTAATCTGCCATCTAGATTACCTGCCTCACCCCCTTCCTATCCTGCAGGACTCTTCTCAAACCTGCTTCCTCTGTGATGCCCTCTGGGGCCACCAAAGGGCTTCTCTGGGCTTGCGCTACAGTTGCATTTTATGTGTCTGTCCTGTGTACTATGTTTTTTTTCCTTTTTTTTTAAAAAAAAAGATTATTGGGGCGCCTGGGTGGCTCAGTCGGTTAAGCGTCTGCCTTCGGCTCAGGTCATGATCCCGGGGTCCTGGGATCGAGCCCCGCATCGGGCTCCTTGCTTTGCGGGAAGCCTGCTTCTCCCTCTCCCTCTGCTGTTCCCCCTGCTTGTGTTCCCTCTCTCTCTCTCTGTCAAATAAATAAATAAAATCTTAAAAAAAAAAAAATAAAAAAAAGATTATTTATTTGAGATAGAGAGCACAAGCAGGGGGAGTGGCAGGCAGAGGGAGAAGGAGAAGCAGCCTCCCCGCTGAGCAGGGAGCCTGACATGGGGCTCGATCCCAGGACTCCGGGATCATGACCCGAGCCGAAGGCAGACGTTTAACCGACTGAGCCACCCAGGCGCCCCTTTACTATGTTTTCTAGTACAAGATTAATGCATGCAAAATTAATGCCCGGTTTTTATAACAATTTGAGCATCATGGATTCTACAAGGAATTTGTGGTCTCCCTTCCTTGTACCCCAGCGCCAGTCTGCTGGAGAAATGGAGACAGAATCATTCCATCAGCATTAAATTTGTCCATGTCAGTGACTTGGCAATTAATCATGTAGCCCTGTGCCATCTCTTGTACTTTTATTCTGATTTGTTTTTCTAGTAGTCGCTGTCTAGCTTCGTTTCTTCTCCCCGTGCACATTGGAAACCCTCTGGACAAGATCCGGGTCCACCGTGCTTTCTGTTCGGTACCATGTCTACAGCAGTGTGCCCATCTTTCCCGTTCCGGGGAAGGCAGGGGGTGTCCAGGGGCTTCTCCGGGGTGGCTGGTCTGCTTTAGTGCTACCTCCAGTTTTCCGAGCCAGCCTGCAGGACAGGAAAGGAGCACAGAGAGCGCTCAGCCCCTGTCCTGGCCTCAGCCACTTACTCGTGTGACCTTGGACACATTACTCAACCTCTTGCCTATAAATTGGGCGTGATGCTAATAGCACTCGATGGTGGAAACTGTTAGAACAAGGTGCACACACACAGCCACACCCACACACAGAGAAAGCAGTTCCTTCTCTCAGGGAGGCCTGAGAATGCTTGAGATCAAATTCCAGCATGTGACGTGTTAGCTTTGCCTCCCTAGGCAAGTTCGTTCCTCTCCCTGGGCCTCGTTTTCTTTCCCTGTGAGATGGGGTGATAGTCTGACCTCGGGGTGCTGGTGGGGTGCTGAGAAGAGCTCAGCCAGGGCTGGGCCTGCGGTAGGCATCATAATGGTAACGGTCTTAACATTATTTTCGTTCCTCTGCGAAAGAAGGTGCCTCGTTTATCAGCTCCCCCACTTCCCCTCACAGGATGGGGCTCCTGAGGCTTGTGACTGCCTGAACCGAGTCTGTGGTTTTATCTAGAACAAGGGCTGGTCATGCGCTGATGTGGAGTCCCACATGCTCCTGGCCAGGCAGTGCTGGTGCAGCACAGGGACTGCAGAATTCCCAGGAAGCCCCATACCCACAGCCCGCTCAGCTGCTGGGGATTTTGTTTCCTCCCAGAGAGTGGTGTGGAAGAGGGTGTTCCAGTGAAAACTCCCAGAGGAAGAAGTGGGCCGATTAGATGGTAGGCTGTCTTTCCTCTTTGGGACTTTGGGGATGTGACTGAGGAAGTTTCTGGAACTCAGGGGCCCTGCAAGGAAGTACCCCAGGCAATTGGGAGCCCTGTTGTCTGGCCCTGGGCTGCCAAATTATTTTCATACCCTGGGGACCCTGGAAGTGCCACCATATTCAAAACGTGGCCCCCGCCTCAGTCAGTCCTGGGAGCTGCGCTGTTGATGGCGCCTAGCCTGCTCCCATGGAACCTTCTCCTGGGATGTAAATGCAAGCGGGGACGTCTCCAAGGAGACCAAGGTTTTCCTCACGAGAAAACTGTATGTGGCTGATTTCGCTTTGAATCAAAGCCTCCTCCTCAGTCTGATGTGATGGGTATCTTTCTCTGTGGAGCTCCCAGAACATTCCGTCATTCATTCCTTCGTTCCGCAATTATGTATGGTACACTGGCTATGGGCCAGACATCACTAGGTGCTGGGATGGCGTGAGCAATAAGACAACCTTTCCTTGTGGAGCTCACATTCCAGCAGGGGAGACAGACAGTAAACAAATAAATGGGTAAATAAGTAAGACGGTTGCGAAGAGTTAGGGCTTTGAAACGAATCGAGTAGGATGCAGGGCTGGGAAGGGAGGAGGCCACGGCGGCCACGGCAGTCCGGGAGGGATGGGCTTTCAGAGCAGGAACACTGGAGCAGAAACTTGAATTAGTTGTGAGAGAATAGAGCACGTGGATGTGGGAGGAGGTTTACGCCCAGCAGGACGGTGAACTCAGTGGCAGGAGCACGGGAGCAAGGGGGAGAGGGGCAGGACGCAGACGGGAGCTGGAGGCCCAGATCGAGGGCGGTGTTTCTCAACCCTTTTTCATTATTGCCCCCCTCCCTAAAATTCTTTTCTGTTTTACATTATTTTTTTAATTCAGTTTATTTAAAGAAGTAAAAACAGCTCACCATTTTTCTCACCCCCTACCCACCAACTCTGGCAACCGCTAATCTTTTTTTACTGTAGCTTTGTGAGCTTGGTTTTTGTTATATATATATTTTTAAATTCCACATATAAGAGAGATTATACAGTATTTGTTTTTCTCTAACTTCCTTCACTTAGCATAATATCTTCGAGGTTCATTCATGTTGTTACAAATGGCAAGATTTCTTTCCTTTTTAGGGACGAATAATATTCCTCTGTGTGTGTGTGTGTGTGTGTGTGTGTTTTGCATGTACACCACATTTTCTTTATCCATTCCTCCATCAGTGGGCACTTAGGTTGGTTCAGTAGCTTGGCTGTTGTAAATACTGCTGCAGTGAATATGGGGGTCCAGATATGTTTTTGAGTTCGTGTTTTTGTTTTCTTTGGGTAAATACCCAGAAGTGGAATTACAGGATCATAGGGTAGTTCTATTTTTAATTTTTTGAGGCACCTCCATACTGCTTTCCATAGTGGCTGTGCAATTTACATGCCCGCCAACATTACACAAGGGTTTCTTTTTCTCTACATCCTCGCCAACATTTGTTGCTTGTCTTTTTGACACAAGCCATTCTAACAGGTGTGAGGTGATATTTCACTGTGGTTTTGGTTTGCATTTCCTGATGACTAATGATACAGAGCATCTTTTCATGTACCTGTTGGCCGTCTGTATGTCTTCCTTGGAAAAATGTCTGTTCAGATCGTCTGCCCATCTTTTAATTAGATTTTTTTCTTTGCTGTTGAGTTGTATGAGTTCTTTATATATTTTGGATACTAGCCCCTTATCAGACATATGATTTGTAAATATTTTCTCCCACTCGGTAGGTTGTCTTTTCATCTTGTTGATGGTTTCCTTTGTTGTGCATAAGTTTTTTAGCTTGATGTAGTCCCACTTGTTTATTTTTGCTTTTGTTGCTTTTGCTTTCGGTGTCAAATTCAAAAAGTCATTAGCAAGACCGATGTCAGGGAGCTCACCACCTATGTTTTCTTCTAGGAGTTTTATGGCTTGAGGTGTGATGTTCAAGTCTTTAATCCAGTTTGAGTTCATTTTTGTGTACGGCATGAGATAGTGGTCCAGTTTCATTTTGAGTGTGGCTGTCCAGTTTTCCCAACACTGCTTGCAGAAGAGACTGTGCTTTCCCTGGCATATATTCTTGGCTCCTGTGTCATAAATTAATTAGCAATATATGCATGAGTTTATTTCTTTCTATCCTATTCCATTGATCTCTGAATGTGTTTTTCTTTTTTTTGTTAAGATTTTTTTTTTTAAGATTTTATTTATTTATTTGACAGAGAGAGATAGTGAGAGCAGGAACACAAGCAGGGAGAGTGGGAGAGGGAGAAGCAGGCTTCCTGCGGAGCAGGGAGCCCAATGTGGGACTCGTTCCCAGGACCCTGGGATCATGACCTGAGCCGAAGGCAGACGCTTAACGACTGAGCCACCCAGGCGCCCTCTGTGTCTGTTTTTATGACAATACCACAACGTCTTAATTACTATAGCTTTGTAATATAGCTTGAAGTCAGGGAGTGTGATGCCTCCAGCTTTGTTGTTCTTTCTTAAGATTGCTATGCCTAGGGGCACCTGGGTGGCTCAGTTGGTAAGGTCATGATTGCAGGGTCCTGGGATCAATACCCCACCCCCCACGTCGAGCCCCACATTGAGCTGCATGTTCAGCAGAGTCTGCTTGTCCCTCTGCCCCTCCCTCAGCTCGTGCTCTTTCTCTCTCTCAATAAATAAATAAAATCTCTCTAAAAAAAAAAAGATTGCCATGGCTATTCAGGGTCTTTTATGGTTCCACACAAATTTTAGTATTGTTTGTTTTATTTTTTTTTAAGATTTTATTTATTTACTTGAGAGAGAGAGCACAAGCAGGGGGAGGGACAGAGGCAGAGGGAGAAGCAGGCTCCCCGCTGAGCAGAGAGCCTGACGATGATGTGGGGCTTGATCCCAGGACACTGAGATCATGACCTGAGCCGAAGGCAGATGCTTAACTGACTGAGCCACCCAGGCGCCCCTGTTGTTCTATTTCTGTAAAAAATGCCATCAGAATTTGATAAGGATTGCAGTGAATCTGTACCTTGCTTCAGGTAGTATGGACATTTTAACAGTATTGCCTCTTCCAATCTTTGAGCACAGAATATCTTTCCATTTATGTGTCTTCTCCAGTTTCTTTCACTAATATCTTGTAGTTTTCAATATACAGGTCTTTCACCTACTTGGTTAAATTTATTCCTAGGTATTTTATTCTTTCTGATGTAATTGTAAATGGGATTGTTTTCTTCATTTCTCTTTTTGATAGTTCATTATTAGTGTATAGAAATACAACAGATTTTTGTGTATTGATTTTGTATCTTGCAACTTTAATGGATTTGTTTATTAGTTCTGACAGGTTTTTGGTGGAGTTTTTAGGGTTTTCTGTATATAATATCATGTTCTCTGCAAATAGTCACAGTTTTACTTCTTTTCCAATTTGGATGCCTTTTATTTCTTTTTCTTAACTAATTGCTCTATGACTCTCAGTGCTATGTTGAATAAAAGTGGCAAGAGTGGGCATCCTAGTCTTTTTCTGATCTTAGAGGAAAAGCTTTCACCATTGAGTATGATGTTAGCTGTGGGCTTCTCATATATGGCCTTTACTATGTTAAGATACATTCCCTTTATACCCACTTTGTTGAGAGTTTTTATCATCAATGGATGTTGAATTTTGTCAGATGCCTTTTCTGCATCTATTGAGCTGATCATATGATTTTTATCCTTCATTTTGTTAATGTGGTATATTACATTGACTGACTTGTGAACACCGAACCATCCTTGCATCCCTGGAATAAATCCCACTTGATCATGGTGTATGATCCTTTTAATGGTTTATTGAATTCTGTGTGCTAATATTTTGTTGAGGATTTTTGCATCTGTGTTCATCAGAGATATTGGCCTATAATTTTCTTTTCTTGTGGCGTCTTTGGTTTTGGTATCGGGGTAATGCTTTCCTTGTAAAATAAGTTTGGAAGAATTCCCTCCTCTCCTGTCTTTTGGAAGAGTTTGAAAAAGATTGGTATTAACTCTTTGTTGAATGTTTGATAGAACTCTCCGGTGAAGCTGTCTGGTCCTAGACTTTTATTTGTTGAGAGGTTTTTGATGACCAATTCAATCTCCTTACTAGCAATTGGTCTATTTGAAAATAGATTTTCTATTTCATCATGATTTAGTCTTGGTAGGCTGTATATTTCTGGGAATTTATCCATTTTTTCTGTGTTGTCCGAGAAGAATACAAAAGATAAGGCTATATATCTGTTAATGTACTGTATGTACACACGAAAGGGAAGGTGTTTCTGCTTCCTAAGAGCTAATTCTCTCCCCCTTTGGGGACAATATTATCCCTGTTGAGAATGCATGATATAGGGCCTTATGGGTAATTTTAAGGAATTTGTATATTCCAGAGCATATTAGTTTTTTTTTTTTTAGATTTATTTATTTATGTTAGTGGGGGAGGGGCAGAGGGAGAGGGGGAGAGAGTCCCTGGCAGACTCTGCACTGAGCATGGAGCCTGATACGGGGCTTGATCCCACAACCCTGAGAACATGACCTGAGCCGAAACCAAGTCAGACGCCCAACCAGCTGCGCCACCCAGATGCCCCTCCAGAGGGTATTTGAACTCAAAGTAGTTCAAGACACTAGCTCTATAAACTCCACACCCAGGGTTCCCCCAGTGCCTGCCAGGCCATAGGTGTCCTGTGGGAGAAGATGAAGGAGAGGCGGTAGGAGGATATGCTGGGGATTGTCCCAGCGGGCTCCATGAACCAGAGAGAAGCAAGGGGAGCATGGAGGAGCTTGACCTCCCAGAGCTCCTGCCCCAGCCAGTGTGTGTGTGGGAATACAGGGGTGTGAACGCCAGTTCCTGATGAGGCCTACACTCCTGTCCCTTCCTGCCCCACCTGCCTCATTTCCTCCCCATGCCAGTCTCTCTCAGGCACTGACCTCGTCACCCTCTCAACGCCCAGAAATGGCCTCCTTCCTCGTCAGAAGTGACACTGGGCTCTGTTCTTCGAGCAAACGCTAGTGAGGGCTACCCTGTGCCCTCCGGGTACAGGCAAAGAAACAGGGACGACTGGGACGCGAACTAGTGGGTGAAGCGGCCCAAGTACAGCCCCCCACGTCCACTCCACGTGGAGCTCAGCTTTCAGCCCAGAGTTCAGGCAAGGGTTCCCTGGCCTTCCCCTGCCATTCTTTCTCAGGCCCTCCTGGACTTTGTCCTCAGAGCTCTCGCCCTCCCTGCAATCAGATGCTTTGTGATCATCTTATTGCTGTCTGTCTCGCCCACCAGGCCTCATGTGGACAGCCATCCATGTGGCCTGCTGCATTCTCCCTCCAGCCCAGCAGCCACCAAACCATAGGAACTCAATAAACCTTTGTGGGAAAACAAGTGGATGTGAGATCCAGGGTGTGGAGCTCAGAGGAAGTTTGAACGGATCAGGAGCAGCTTCTCAGCTAAGGAGAGAGGGGGCGGGTGCTTGAAGGACACATTCAAGTGATAATGCAGGGATTCTCTTGGGGAAAGATGGATGCCTGGAACTCCTAATGAGCACAGCCAGGCCGTTCCCCGGAGCCTTTTTTGGGCCTCTTATCTCAGTGGCCTTGGGCAATGGGGGAGGGAGATGCCAGACCATGGGCCAGAGCACACAGAGCACACTCCCCCGACTCTGGCCCTGGCATTTCAGGGTCATGGCCAGAGCCGCATGTGGAGGGTGAGATGCTGCTTCCAGGCTCGGGCAAGCAACGATGATTCTTGTGCTTTCCCTTCTAAGAGCCTAGCTGCTGGGAGCCATTGTCAGAGAAATGAGGCTCCTGGGCGGGGGTTGGAAACTCCTCCTTTGCTTTCCCTGCATCTCTGCTTCCTGAGTCTGAGGAGCAGGGAGAAGTCCAGCTCTCCCCATTTCTGCCCTCCCCTCCGGGAGGCCCCCTCTCATGCTCTGGAGGAGCATGGGGGACACACAGGTGTTTCCAGGCCTCAGCAGCATGGCAGCCTGTGGTCCCCAGGACTGTGTGTGCCCTCCAGAGCCCCTTGTCACTCAGGCCCCTCGACCTCTGTCTCCCTCGGGATTCTCCTGTCTCTGCATCTCCCTTCAGACTAGCCCAGGCTGGTCCCAGGCCCTCTTTAGGGCTGTCACCCTGACTTCAGCAAGATGGGGGTAGATGCTCTCTGCCCAGAGAAAACCATGATGCTGGTTATGGTAAGAATTGGGGGGAGGGCAGGCGGCTCTTGGGACAAGGGCTGGGAGAGCCGAAGTGACCTCATGTCCTTGTACCACGAGTCACACCGAACGGGTATTTTTTCTCCAGACAGCATGCCCTTCTATGCTTCTTGTGTTTCCCCAGACTCTCCAACTCCCTCCAGATCCGGGGCCCTTTCCCTGCATTTCTACCTGGTGAATAACTTCATATCTTTAAAAGAACTGCCTTGGGGTGCCCGGCTGGCTCAGTCCATGGAGCACGTTAACACCTGATCTGGGTATTGTGAGTTTGAGCCCCACATTGGGCATAGAGACTACTAAAAATAAATTTTAAAATTAAAAAATAAATGAAAGAACTGGCTCAGAACTAGAGCCCCCCTGACCCCACACTGTGCCACCGAAGGGTGTGACTTTTCTCTGGGTTCCACAGCCATTTGCGTTAACCAAAGCATTTTCGTGTCTCCGGGTCATTTCTTTGCTTGACTGTGTTCACCATTAGACTCTGAGCTCCCTGGAGGCAGAGAACAAGCAGGTCTTTTTCATGTCTATAAAACTCCTAGCCCAGCCCAGTGCCTGGCACTTGGTAGGTGCTCCATGCTGGGGCCCCTGTGAAAGAGCATCCCAGGAGAGGCTCCAGGGGAAAGATGGCCTCTGGGAAAGGCCTTGAAGACTGTAGGGTTTCAACAGTGTCCCATACAAGAAGGGCCAGGGTAAGCTTTTCCTTTATGTGTTTGCTTGTTTGGTGTCTGTGTCCTCACGCTAGAAAAGAAGCTCCGTGGGGACAGGGACGTTGTCTTTTGTGTCCCCGAAGCCTGTGCAGTACCTAGCACAGAGTAAGCATCTGGTATCTGTTTAGTGGATGAGTGGATAAGGTTCTGCCAGAAAAGTCTTTGTGGAGAAGGTGGGGTTTGGCGGCGGGGGAGGGGGGGTTCTTTGAAGGAAGCAAAGGAAGGAATTTCTGGGTCCAGGAGAAGTGAATTTGAAATGAGGAAAAGTGGCTGGAGCAGGGAGGAAGGAGGTCGCCAGGGAGGGAGCAAGTGGACAGAATTGAGGGGGTCAGGGACCCAGGCATGACCCGGAGCAGAGCCCTGAGACAAAGGCTCAGGCACAGGAGCCCCGGCACACAGTAGGCCCTCCATGGCCTGAACAGGCATGTAGTAGGTCCTTCGTGACCTGAACAGCAGGAAGTGGTCGCCTTCACTGGGCACAGGCAGGACCCTGCCCTGTGCTGGTGCACGTATAGGAGTGTGGCCCTCAGCGGGCGGCACCTGGACCAGAACACCAAGGACAGGGAGAAGGGGATGACCGAAGTCTCCCAGGTGTCCTGGTGTAAGGATGGGGATGCTGGCTGCTGAGTTAGGAAGAGAAATGGCAACAGCACTCTGAATCAGCTGTAAGTCTGATGAACAAGGCCGGCCCCCTAGAGGAAGAAAGGCAAAGTAAACTAGCGCATGAGGCCTTGGAAGCTTCCATTCAGCTCCAATCTATCGCAAGAGAGGTCGTCTGGGATCTGAGAACCAAGACAGGCCTCCATCCTGCACATCAGGCAAGGGTGTCTGGGCCACGCCCTGGCCAGCAGGGGAAGCAGGGCCGTCCAGCTGGGTGGCCCGTGCTGCCAACCAACGGACACATCTGCAAACCTGACTGGCAGACAGGGACAAACATGGTATGCTCTTCTTATTTGCACTCAGCAAAAATTAGGAAGCACCTCAGTCTGCCAGGCTCTGTCCAGGCAGTCACACCTGCTGTGGCTAAGGCCTTGCCGCTATCCCGATAGGCAGAAATCCTCAGGTTTTTTTACAGCTGAGCACACCGAGGCTCCCAGAAGGACTCCCCCAGGGCCACGCACTGAGCAAATGGGGGCAGGTCGCAAACTGCTATCTCCTGTCATTCCAGAAAACTCCACGGCCAGCGTGAGCGAGGCAGAAAGGAAGGCCCAAGTATACTACCGTGCATGTATGAACGAAACCAGGATCGAGGAGCTCAAGGCCAAGCCCCTGATGGAGCTGATTGAGAAGGTGAGTTCCTGGAGCCGGCTTTCCTGGCTCTCTCCTGGCCTGTGCCACCTGCCTGCCCCCCTCTCAGGAACCGCTGGGGCCGGGCTACCTCACACCCCCAGCCGCCCCACCCAGCTGCACTGTAGA
This sequence comes from Phoca vitulina, assembly GCF_004348235.1. Classification (NCBI taxonomy): domain Eukaryota; kingdom Metazoa; phylum Chordata; class Mammalia; order Carnivora; family Phocidae; genus Phoca; species Phoca vitulina. The sequence goes on from NW_022589705.1 coordinate 85,663,210, forward strand.
ACCTGTCCGGGCTGAGTGTGTCTGAGTGCGTGTGTGTGTGCGTGCATGTGCGTGTGCTCACGTGCACACACACGTCTCTGCAGGTGGGAATCTCTGTATTTGTGGGCGGTATGTGTCAGCATCGTTGTGGATGTCTGTCACGTGTGTGTGTGTGTGTCTCTGCATCTGTGTGTGGGATAGAGACCATATTTACAGAGAAAATGTTTCTCTACCTTGCTGCTTCCTTTTCCTTCGAGGGCGTGTCTGTGTGTAAGGAGGGGTATGTTCCAGGAGGACCAACAGAGAATCTTGGATCGGAAGCAGAAACTCCCCCTGTGAGGAGGACCCCACTTACCCCAGGCCTCCCCATCCTCCCGCAGGGGAAGAGTCGTTCTTGCCGAGCATCTCCCAGTCGGCCTTGGATGGACTCTTGGGGGGGGGCCCCACAGCTGGCCACGCAGCTGGCCACAGAGGGTGGCCGTGGATGTTTTCTGGCTGTCCCATGCTCCCTCAACGCCCCACCTTGTAGCTTGGCTCTGGGAAGGCATCGCAGCAGGGTCGGGAGCTGTGGGCACTGGGGATTGGACAGTCCTCCCCTCTGGCATAGGCGCCACCTGCCAGTGTGTGCCAAGCCAGGGAGACTGAGGAGATTAGAGAAATCCCAGCTCCGGGGCTCAGTCAGTAGAGCCAGTGACTCTTGATCTCGGGGTTATGAGTTTGAGCCCCACGTAAGGTGTGGAGCCTACTTGAAAAATAAATCCCAGCTCTGAGAGAAACTAGCGACCACTGTTTATCAACCTTTTATTTTTTTAATTTTTTAAAAAAAGATTTTATTTATTTGACAGAGTGAGCATAAGCAGGGGGAGCGGCAGGCAGAGGGAGAGGGCGAAGCAGGCTCCCGTTGAGCAAGGAGCCCGATTCAGGACTCAGTCCCAGGACCGTGGGATCATGACCTGAGCTGAAGGCAGACGCTTCACCGACTGAGCCACCCAGGCGCCCTTTTATCAACGTTTTTAAAAAAATATGGTGCTCCTATAAGCACAGTTGATTTATGCTTTAATAGAAATCATATCACGTGATTCAGTATGCGACCGGTGAACAGGGTGTGGGAAAAGTCTCCTTCCCATCCCATCCCCGAGAGCCGCTGCTACATGGATTCCTTGGCTTGCTTATTCAGGATCGGTCTCGCTCCAGGCAGCGTCTCCTGTGTGCTGGTCAGAAACTCTGATGAAGACCATCCCTTTCATTTGCTCTTGAGACTCAGAGAGGTCAGATGACCGCTCCAGGGTCACAGAGCCGGTCAGTGGCAGGAGCAGAATTCACGCTGGGGTCTCCCTGCCACCTCATCACCTTGCTGTTCCCTCTCCCTCCCCACAGCTAGGGGGCTGGAACATCACCGGGCCCTGGGACAAAGACAACTTCCAGGACACTCTGCAGGTGGTCACCTCTCACTACCGCACCTCCCCCTTCTTCTCTGTCTATGTCAGTGCCGATTCCAAGAATTCCAACAGCAACGTGATCCAGGTGAGCCGGCCTGGAACCCTAGGAAGAGGAATGGGCATGTTTTGAGTTTCCCCTCATGACCTGTTTTGAGTTTTGCAAGTGCCAGAGTAGGGGCAGACTTGCCCTGGGTGACAGGCTCCTGGTTTCTGAACCTTGGTTATTTCTGGAGTCTCTGAACCATGAGATCTTTATAGGCGAGAAGTCATGAAAGAGCAGGCCACCATTTTCGGGGGTGGGATGGGGAGCAGGGGGGGGGGGGCGGTCACCACGGCACAGGTGCATCTCCGGGATTCTGATTGGTCACTGTGGGCCCCAAGAGTGATGTCAACTCCTAGACACAGCTAAAGCCACCTCCTGGTCCCCCAGCCTCAGCCCCCAGCCTTTGTGGCTCTGCTGGGAATGGCTCTGAGTCCGTCTCTTCTGGCCAGAGCCTGCCCTACTTTGTGTCGGCACACCCAGGGAAGCCCCCGAGTGCCCACCCTCGGATGCAGAAGCCAGGAGCCCAGGCTGGGCTGAGGTTCCCACCCAGCTCTGTGTCTCCCTCATCGTGTGACCTCAGACAAGTGCCTCCACCTCTCTGAGCCGCAATTTCCTTACCAATCACAGGAACTGTAGTAGCACCAGGGTGTGGCCACAAGGCTCTGCTAAGTTGCTAGTCAGGAATTGACCCTCCCCTACCTGCCAGACCCTCAGCACATCCTCTCCTGGCAATCTCCCCTTGAATCCTCGTTCCAGCTCTGAGGGTGAGATTCTAGTTCCCCAATTTTCCAGAGAAAGAACCGGAAGATCAGAAAGCTTCAGTAACTTGACTAAGGCTACGCCGGGTGTGAGTGGCTCTTAACCACTGCACCATCTTGGGAACTGTTTTGTTAAGTGGAGGCGCGGTGCCAAGCCTAGGAGGCGCTTAGTGAGGAGGGTGGCTCTGACCCTTCGGAAGGGCCCAGAATCCCTGTGCTTGGGCAGGTATGCAGCCAGACATGTGCCTGTCCCCGCCCTGGGGCCTCCGCAACCACCTTCTGTTTCTGCTGGGGCCAGGCTGGTCCCGCGTTGCCATGTACCGGCTGTCCCCACAGTGGACCGTGTACACGTGTGACAGGAGCGCCCCCTCACTCCTGTCTTCCTCTCTCCAGGTGGACCAGTCCGGCCTGGGCTTACCCTCAAGGGACTATTACCTGAACAAAACTGAAAATGAGAAGGTGAGTGTGATTCAGAGGGAGTGGCTCCCGGCCCACACCCCATGACGTTTTACCCCGTTGATGTCCCCTCAGTGCCCACACCTGTGTGGGTCTTCAAAGCTGGAGTTGCACAGAGGTGTCACTTACCTGGTGGTGCTGGGCAGTCCCTGGCAGGGGAGGGGACCCCCCCCCCCCCCCGGCTGGCTGTTTCACATTCAGGCGTCGTGGGCACAAGAGGCAGAGACAGGTGTCAGAGCGAGACAACAGTAATGGCCACTGTCATTTCTGGGTGCCAGGCCTCTTATATACTCACCTCTGGCCCTCCCGGTAACCCTTCAGGTACAGAACATCTCTGAACCTCGTTCACCTCATCTGCCACGTGGGCATTATCTTTACCTTGCCTTTTACAGAAGAGAGAGAGCAAGGCTCAGAGACGCTAAGTGACCCACTCAAGGTCCCACAGTGGTGAGGCTGAGATTCTCGTCGAGACCCGCTAACTCTGAAACCCATGCGTCTCACGATGTCCCGGGGAAACCTCTCCTGAGGTTCATCGTCTCTCCCTGCACTGTCTGCCCACTTGTACTGAGCAGGTAGCTGCTCAGTGCCCACTGCTGGGGGGATAGTGGTGACTAAGACGGGCATGGTCCCCGCCCCACGGGGCTTGGAATCTAGCAGGGGCGGCAGACGTTAACTAATTAACCACCCAGTAAGAGGCATAGTGACAAATTGTGATCGCTCAAGGGTGAGCTGAGAAAGTTGAATACGGCAACCTAATTCAGATCTGGGGACACAGTAGAGAAGCGCAGCTCAGAAAAAATGTGTTCTAAGAACTGAAAGATGGTCTGTTGGTAACTTTCACGTGCCGAGCATCCGAGATGGGGTGTGGGCCGGGACCACAGGGACCCACCTGCCGGGGACGTGTGGGCTTTGTCCTGAGTGCCAGAGCCAGGACCACCCCTGCAGTGGGTTGGCAGGGGCTTCCTGCGCTGGGCCGGCCCTGCCCCGCCCGCCACCCTTGTCCAGTAGGCCGTGGCTGGCAGCACTGACATAGAGTGGGTGCTGGGCCCACAGGTGCTGACGGGATACCTGAACTACATGGTCCAGCTGGGCAAGCTGCTCGGTGGAGGGGACGAGGACGCCATCCGGCCCCAGATGCAACAGATCCTGGACTTTGAGACGGCGCTGGCCAACATCACCATCCCCCAAGAGAAGCGCCGGGACGAGGAGCTCATCTACCACAAAGTGACCGCTGCCGAACTGCAGGTAACATGGAGCCCGGGGCGGGCCCAGGGCTTCGGGACATAGGGCACTGGGCTGGGGCTTTTGTACCCACTTCATCAGATCCCCGGAACAACCCTATGAAGCAGGGATGGCTGTTAGCCCAGTTTGCAGATGGGAAAACTGAGGCTCAGAGAGATTCAGTTACCTGCTGGAGGCCACACAGCTTTTCCGTAACAGCATTTACCTGGGGAGGCTCTATCACGATGATAATCGCTCACACTGATTGGGCATTTCCGGTCTCAAGCCCCAGCCCCAGTCACATTGAGCCTGGTGCACAGCAAACAATAGCTGTGAGGGGTGGGTTCTATAGTCACTTCTCCCTTTTCCAAAACAGGAGGTTGAGTGACATGTTCAAGGCCCTGAGGCTCCCTGAGTATCAGGGGAGCTGGACATTGGACTCAGGCTTGGCTCATGGGATCTCTGCTCTTGACCTTGGCCCCTGGCAACCTCCTGCAGGTGTAATGGGGTTGCTCCCTGTCACTGGGTGTAACCCAGCGGTGAAGCCAGTGGCCCCTCTGCCAAAGCCAAAGGCTGCCCCCTGGTGGCTCCTTGGGACTTGCAGGTGGTGAGTTGAGGTGCTCGCCTGCCAGTTCCATCTTTCCAGTTCACCGTGTGTCGGTGTCTGGTCTTAGCCCAGGTCCCCAGGGTCACAGAGGAATCAGCAGAGTGACCTTGGCCAGTCTTCCCGTTTCCTGCCATTGCCTGGGAATGCCTGGGGAGGCCTGCTTCCCCGCTGGGGAGGACGATAGGCCTCTTGTGTCCCACTTGTGTTGGGGTTCCACCAACCTGTTTCCTCCCTCCTGCTCTTCCTTGACCAGCCAGGTCCTGCCCATCCATTTGAGTTGGCTCATTTCTTCTCCTTTCAGGAAGAATACCTAGGTCCCTACCCTTTTTCTCCCTCCATCCCTCCCCCTGACAGGTATATATGGGGCCACCCTCGGGCCTCGCTCTGGAGGTACTTCCAGGCTAGGGAGGCACACCAACGAGCAGACAATCCCAGACTCATTGCTGAGTGCTTTGGGGAAAGGAGGGCCGTAGGACAGGGATAGGACGGAGCCAGGGAAGGGGAGTCTGATGAGTGGGTAAGCAGTCACCAGGCCGGCCGGCTGTCCCAGGTGGAGCGGCAGCCCAGGCAGAGCTGGGGCTGAGGGCAAGAGGGCCGCTTGTGGGTGTCAGCTGCCCCTGAGGTCCCCAGAGAAGTTGGCATCGGGGTGAGCAGTGCCGGGTGGTTGCTACAGAGATCAGCAGACCGTTGGCTGCCATCTGGCACTGTTTTTCCGCCCTGAGGCCCAGCGGTTGGAGGAGATGCTGTTTGTGCCATGCAGTTTGGTTTGCTCGAGCCGCCTGCTTCTCAACCCAGGAAGGGCCCCCGCGGCCGCCCAGCCCCCCGCCCCCAGTGGCCATGGTGCCGGCTGACTACCCCAAGAGTGGCAGAGAAGACACGGTAGCCCTGAGCACCTCCGCCCCGGCGTGGCTTCCAGCTTCGACCCCTGGGCACCCTGTCACATGGCTTTTCTCTTTCCCTCCTCCCTCCCCGCTGCAGAGCTGCCGGGATGGGGAGGGCATTAGCGGAGGGACGAGCCCTGGGCTTGGGGTCAGAAGACTGCTCTGGCCCAGCCCCACAATGAGCTGTGTGACCCTGGGCAAGTCACACGACCCCCCTCTTCGCACCTCGACTTCCTTCCTTGTAAAATGGGGCTTTGCTCGCTCCTTCACACCTGCTGTGTTCCAGAACGCAGAGACAGATGAGGGGCAGCCCCTGTCCCCATAAGGGGCAGTGGTTCTTTACTCTGGCCACAGGGTTCTTTGAGAACAAGTTGAAAACTATGAAGTGTCTCCCAGAGGAACTGGGCATATGTAGATATGTAGATATAAAAAATTATGTCTAACATCTAAAGATTAAGGCCTGGATCCCTATCCTCCAAAAGAATCTCTACCTAGGATTTCATTTTATAAACTGACATGCACAATTCAAACGTATTATAGTAATCATTATTAGTATTATTCCTTTGTTGTTGGTGATGCCTGCCCACGTCTCCAGCACTTAACTTTATTTGATTCCTTCTAACCTAGGGCAGAGACTATCTTGCTGTTCCCTGGTATCTGGAAATTTGTTCTCTTCCTATACCCCAGGTGACTCTAGGAAAGGTGCACCAGCCTTCCCAGTATGGCTGGCCCCACCAAATACAGAGTGGTTCAAGGCTAGCCCTCAGCAGAGTCTGAATTCAGAGCCCTGAATCAAACATCCTTCTGTTGCTTCTCTGGAGGGGCCTGAGGACCTTCTCTTTCCTCTCTAGGACCTTCCACATCAGTAGTTGTTTGGGAATGAGCCCTATTCTCTGCTCTAAATTCTCCAGCTGAGATAAAGTCTGATAGCATCTTTCTTTTCTCTTATTTGCAAGCCTACTTGAGCTGGTTGGTTGGTGACCAGCAGTACCCTTTGGCTGCAGGTCTGGAAAATAGAGCTGACTGGTGTGCCCCAAAGGATTTGAATCACAAGTAGAATGTCCTGGTCAGTTAAAACAGCCATTTCCATGGAGACAGATCGAGGCACACATGTCTAAGTTAGGCGTTCACTAAAGCAAGATTGAAAATGTGAACATTCTGGTATTCAACACGCACCTTATCTGGGGTTGTGGGAGTTTACCTGCACAGAACACCTGTTCTCCCTAAAGAAACAGGCTGTGTTAAGTACACAGGGCTTTATCACCCCCTGATGGCTGTGCCCTGATTAGAGTGTTCCAGTCGCCTGCAGTTTGTAAAGCTCTCATTAAATGCATAAACAATGACATTCTGTAAACTTGGTGAATTTCCCAGGTGCCTTTGCCAGCAGGTCATGCAAGCAGGTGTCTCTCAGTGCCGAGCCCCATTTGACTATCTCACCTGGACCCCCGCCCCCCGTTTTGCAGCCCCGGAAATTTATGGAGAAGCCCCAGAGGTTGACCTGCCTGAGGGGCTCCTGCCAGGAAGAGAGAGCAAATGGACAGGCTAGGGTAGGGAGAGAGGCAGCTCACGTTGGATGAGCAGGCCATCCCCACAAGGTCCAGAGCAGCTGACCGTGGGGGGTGGGGGCCAGAGAATTATCGTCCCCGTCTCAGGGAAAGGCTCCAGAATGGCTCGAGCTCCCAGAACTGGTTCACGGTGGGGACTCATCCAAGTCTTCTCGCTCCGAGACTCACTTGGGTCATCTTACTGCCGGGCAGGCCGGGATGTGCCGGGCCCACTGGGCTCTGCTCTGCCCAACCGTGTGGGTAGTTTGCGGTGGGTCACGGTGTGAACACAAACACCCCCCACCCCCGGCCCCACCAAGAGCCAGCATGTCACTGCCTGTGGGAGCTGCCCTCCTCTGTCCTCTGAGGTCCTTGCTCCCCAGCAGCTGAGCTGCCCTTTGAAACCGGAGAGGTAGGTGAGCCTGGCTATTAGACACGCCCAGTCACTGGTTAACTATGTGACCTCAGGAAGGGTCACCGTAGCTCATCTGCGGAGTCGGTATCTGGTAAGTGGAGGGTTTTATGACTGCTCTCACTGAGGACATCATAGGGATTTACCAGCAGGTTATAGGTTCATCTGATGTTATGGTTTGATTTTACATTATTGATCGATATTACCATCTGAAAGCCATGTCTAATGTGTCTCTCACTGCCTTTGTCTTCCGTTTTGCCCTTTCTCAAGGGAATAGAGAACAGAATTTGGAATCGTTCAAGCCAGACCCACTGTTGGGAGACCTTGAGAATGATGACAATAGCTAATATCGATTGAGGATTGAGTGGTTGTTACGTAGCAGATACCATTCTAAGTGACTGATGCAGATAAGCACTTTTGCTGTATCACACAGTGTGTGTAGTTCGGAAAACACTGCATTCTGGAGAATCACAGGACAAGAAATTTACTAAAAATAACAAGACATATGGGGAAAACAGGACTTAGAGTTCCGGTCGCCTGCAGTTTATGAAGCTCTCGTTAATTGTATAAGTGCTCACAATTAGATTCAAAAGTTGGGCAACTTTAAGGACATGACGCTCAGTGAAATAAGCCACTCACAAAAAGACAAACACTGTATGGTTCCATTTATATGAGGTAGCTAGAGCCGTCAAATTCACAGAGACAAAAAGGAGAATAATGCTTCCTGGGGGCTCAGGGGAGGGAGCTGGAGAGATTATTGTTTAATAGGTGTAAGTTTCCATTTTGCAAGATGAAATCTGGATATGGATGGTGGTGGTGGTTGCACAAGAGTGTAAACATACTTAAGGACTGGACTGGGCACTTAAAAATGGTTAAGAGGGGGCGCCTGGGTGGCTCAGTTGGTTAAGCGACTGCCTTCGGCTCAGGTCATGATCCTGGAGTCCCAGGATCGAGTCCCGCATCGGGCTCCCTGCTCGGCAGGGAGTCTGCTTCTCCCTCTGACCCTCCCCCCCTCATGTGCTCTCTCTCTCTCTCTCATTCTCTCTGTCTCAAATAAATAAATAAAATCTTTAAAAAAAAAAAATGGTTAAGAGGGTACATTGTATGTTTGTGTGTCTTATCACAATTAAACCCAAAAGTTGTGCAAGTTTGTAATCAAAGCAATAATTGGAACCTGGAGAGAGAGCTCAGCGTGAGTGGAGGCTGCCCGGTGGGAAGGGGAAAGTCTGGCTGTGGACACAGAGACTCTGCAGACAGATGAGCCCTGGGCAGTGGGGCCGCCATTAGATGGGCCGAGAGCAAGCTAGCTGTTCCAAGCTGCGAGGTACCCCAAGCCCGCCAGTGCCTCTTTGGGGGGGCGAGCTCCGTTGGCAGGCGCTCATTTTAAATTATCTTAAAATAGAGCTGACCAGGGACATCTGGGTGGCTCAGTCAGTGAAGCATCCGACTCTTGATTTTGGCTCAGGTCATGATCTGAGGGTCAGGAGATCGAGCCCTGCATCGGGCTTCACGCTCAGCGCTGAGTCTGCTTAGGATTCTCGCTCTCCCTCCCTCTCTCTGCCTCTCCCCCCCATAAATAAATAAATAAAATCTTATTTTAAAAAATGGAGTTGACCAGCTTCGTGTGCATCAGCTGAGCTGAGGGCTTTTCCTTTCTTGCTGAAGGTTGTCCTGAGCTTGCTTTTTCAGATCCCATGCCTGAGAAAAATCACCTGTGGACCAAAGCGTTGACACTTTATACTGCTGTCATTCTTGAATTTAGCAGTCATATAGACTAAATCGCATAGAAGCTAATTGGTGTTACAGAAGGACATGCTGAGTAGAACAGACAGCATTAGCCCGTTTAATCCTTACACCAAGCCTCCGAGGTGAGTTCTATTACGATGAGGCAACCACTTTTCAGATGTCACCCCGAGGCACAGAGAGGTTCATCCACTTACTCAAGGTTACACAGCGAATAAGTAAGAGAGCTGGAATATGAACCCAGGCAGTTTGGCTCCAGATGCTCCACAGTTTTCCATTATAGGCCTGTCTGGACTCAGTTTCTTCATCCCTAAAGTGGGTATAATGGTACCTACCACCTAGGCCTGTCCTGAGGTCCAACTCAGAGAAGACGTGGGAGTCCTTTGCAATGGCGTCTGGCACAGGAGGGCTTGATGAACGGGCAGCTGCTGCTGCCGTCCCCGTGTCCCCTGTGTTCCGTCCCAGCTCCATTGCAAGTTGAAGTTGGTGTTTGGCTCCTTAGAGTTCTGTCTCCAGCATCTCTGATGGAAGCCAGGCAGCCTGAGTGTGGTATCTGCCCAGTGCCCGGTGCCCTGTTGGTGCCCAGCTCTTTGGAGGCATGATGGCGCCTTCTAGGGAAGAGCGCCCCGGAGGCAGCTCAGCTGCAGTCACCCTGTCTCTTCCCTTCCAGGCCTTGGCGCCCGCCATCAGCTGGCTGCCCTTTCTCAACACCATCTTCTACCCCGTGGAGATCAATGAGTCCGAGCCCATTGTTGTCTACGACAAGGAGTACCTGGGGCAGGTGTCTACCCTCATCAACAACACGGACAAATGGTAAGGGGCGGCCAGCGGCCTGGCACCCCGCCTCTCGCAGCCAGCCCTTGGGGTCCCACACCGCCCTGCTCTTCTCGGGGCCAGACGGGCAGGGGCAGCGGGGGACAGACTGACTCAGGGGAGTGGGCCCTGGGGAGAGGCAGCCCGTTCGGATCCCAGCCCCTCCGCCCACCAGCTCTGTAGCCTTGGGCAAGTCTCTCGCCCTTTCTCGGGTTCAGGCTCCCGTCATAAACTGGGGATGGAAATAGCACCTACCCTGTGAGGATGTGAGAACCGAGTGAGGGAATGACACGGAATGGGGCCTGATGTTCGCTGATATTTGTAGGTACTATTTATGATTTTTTAAATAATTTTAAAGATTTGTTGTGGAGGTTTTTGAAAACTACAGACAAAATAGGAAAAAATTAGTATTACCCAGACACTACTGTTGATTCTATGGGGTGTGTATGTGTGTGTTTGTAAAGAAGAGAAAGTGTGTATGTGTGTGTGTATGTGTGAGAGAGAGAGAGAGGGAGGTGAATTTTCTAATACGTGGGTCCTTTTTGTCCCCATCCTTGTGACCACATGGGTAATCTGCTTTTCCCTTGACCTTCAACAAAAGCATTTTCCCCATGTTACCCCGCACTCCCTGTGGACCTCATTCCGCGTGGCTCTGCATCCTTCCATCAAGTATACGTGTGATTATGGACTCACTCCTACCCCTACTGTCACACATTTAGGTTGGTTCCAGTTCGAGGCTAGATGTTCACTGTTGTGAGCACCTCTTGGTGCTAAGGTGATTTCCTTGCAAAGGTGACAATAGCCACGGATGATTCTCTGGGCCCTGAGGGGAGGGGGCAGTGAGCTCACTTTCCTGCCCCTCCTGTTCTGAGCCCCCCCACCATCTCTGGCCTTCTGGCTGGGACATCTCAGAGCTCCTCCCTGCTCCAGCCCAGTAGCACACCCCCGTCTCCATGCTGCCTCACGGCTCCCAGACAAGAGGCAGCTATGTGACAAACACAAGTCACTGCACTAGGCACCGAGGGGTGTTCAGAGAGGACCCAGGCTCTGCCTTGAAGAGCTGACATTCTATGTGCTTAGTGAGCAGTAACCCATCAAACTGGGGCAGGGGAGGGGAGGGAAGAGCCTGCGATCCAAAGGCCAGGTTTGAGCGCCCCCTAAAGGTCAGTCTGGGAAGTGCTGTGATGCTTCCCCGCTCTGGGCCCTTCTGAGCTGTCTGATCTCCTCTTGCCCCAGCCTGCTAAACAACTACATGATCTGGAACCTGGTACGGAAGACAAGTTCCTTCCTTGATCAGCGCTTTCAGGATGCCGATGAGAAGTTCATGGAAGTCATGTATGGGACCAAGAAGGTGAGCCTGTTCCAGTGCATTCCCTTTCACCTGCTGAGCACCTACTGTGTGCCAGGCCCTAGGTTGGAGGCTCTTGTGACCTCGGTGTCCCCCAGAGCCGTGGAACTTGTGAGGGAGGTAGAGGGTAGGCAGAGAATGGAGAGGGCCTCTGAAGGGGTCCACTCGGATGTCCCTGGGCACAAGGGCTATCTAAGCTAGTTGGAGGTGGACAGAAGCTTCCAGAAGGAAATGATTACACTGGGTCTTACTGGGTAAAGAGGAGTCTTAGAGGGGCACCTGGCTGGCTCAGTTGGAAGAGCGTGCATCTCGGGGTCATGAGTTTGAACCCCAAGTTGGGTGTAGAGATTACTTAAATTTAAAAAAAAAGAGGAATCTTAGAGATTTAGCTTCTTTACAGCAAAAGGTGCCTTCTGTTCTCTCTCTTCCAACCCCTTTTCAATGATGTTGATAATAAACACTTTCCTCTAACTCATGTGATCTTCATATCCCTGTGAGCTGGATGTGATCATCACCCCTGTTTTATACAGGGGACCCCCAGTCATACTGCTCCTTCCCCATAAACACAAAACCCTTGGTGTAGCCCCTGGTTCGTGGTAAGACTGCACAGGTGCTCCCGGCTGTTACCCTCTTAGGCTGACCAGGTGGTCTCCACTCTCCTTCAGATGCCCCCACCATGACCCCTGGCAGTCCATTCTTCCAGAGGTCCCAGGGCTCCAGGACCCTCACTCCCTCCCTCAGGACCCCGCCCCAGATAGGAAGCTCCCGGGCCACTTCACTCTTTCTCCAAGAAGGTGACTGTCCCCTCTCATTCGTGCAGCCAACAGACAGGACAGGAGTCCCGTGTGGGAACACGGAGACAAGTGAGGTGGGGTCTGTGCCCCAAGGGCCCACACCCCTGCAAGAGCTCCTCAGATGTGCTGATGGGACACACCAGGTCAGGGCCCCAGGGGGGTGCCCCAGCAGGAGAGCAGTGGAGGCAGGGGTGCCAAGCCCGCCCAGCGCACCCTGCCCCACCCAGGATGGCAGCTAGCCAGACCCCAGGGGACAGGCAGAGCTGGCCCTAGCCTGCCCCTGCCCCTGTGGCCCTTCCCAGAGTCCAGTGGCGGGGACAGAGCCAGATAAGGACTGGCAGAGAATGATAGGATGTGGGCTCCTGCCTCCGGTCCCGGGGTCCATCCTGCAAAGAGTTCCCCTTTTCTGTCCCATCCCCATGTACACCCACCTGTGGCAGGAAGGGGACTGAGGGAGAGCGTGGCTGGGAATAAGAGCGGCTTCTGAGGGCACCACAGGGCCTCAGCCACGAGAGCCGCCTGCCTTCCTGCTCCCCCTGCACCCACCGTGGGCCGGGCCCAGGTGAGCCCTGGGTCACAGACATGACAAGGCACGGACTCTGTCCTCTGGAACACGTGGCCTCCCAGGGGACTTTGTACAGGAAGAGTGTGAGCAGGACCCGGGATGGTAGTTACAGAGACACTGCTGTGTGTGGAGTGTGCACCTGCCTCGTTGCTTACCCACCCAGGTGCAGACGGGCAAACCGGCTCCAGGCAGCGAAGGGCTTCCCAGGTCACCTAGCAAGGAGGCCGCCAAGCTCAAATTCAAACCCAGCTCTGGATGACCATGACTACTCGGCACTTTCAGCCACTCACTAATGATGATGATGATAATAAAAGGTATTATTATTAGATGTTTGCCTTTTATAGGCACTATGTCAGCAAGTTTCCATAACAGCTCTATGTTAGGGGCTATTATCATCAGCCCATTTTATAGATGAAGAAACCGAGGCTCTGTGAAGGGAAGGGCCTTGTTCAAATTCACACAGCTCTTAAGTGGGGAATGTGGTTTCACTCCCAGCACGTGTGGTTCCACAGCCCCCACAGGAGCCCTACCCCACTCAGCCTCTGCTCTGCAGGATCGAGAAGTTAACGCTGAGCTTCCTGGTGGTTGCAGGGGGTGGGGGGCGGGGGCAGGGAGGCAGGCATGGGGAGTTGTTTAGTAGGTATGGAGGTTCACACTTGTAAGATGAAAAGTTCTAGAGATTGGTTGCACAGCAGTGTGAATATGCCTACCACCACTGACCTATACACTTCAAAGAGTTAGAATGGTAAATCTTACATATATTTCCCTATGATAGATAGATAGATAGATAGATAGATAGATAGATAGATAGATAGGGCAAGCGAGCGAGCGAGCTTCCCTGGGCCAAGCTCAGAGTGCAGGGGTGCTGCTCTAACCAGTGGGAGGCCGTGGGAGTTGGCAGGGAGGCCTTGGCAGAAGCAAGGGCAATTAGGAGACCCTAGAGGTGGGGGGCTGTGGGCCAGAGTCCCTATGTGCCCCGTGCATGGTATAAGGAAACAGCACAGAACTTTGGGTCAGAAGATCTGTGTTTGAAATGGTTCTTCTAACCACACAACCTTAGGCAAATCACTTCATTGGAGCAGAGGGCTCAGTCTTCCCAAGTGTAAAAAGGAGTAACTTGGGCGCCTGGGTGGCTCAGTTGGTTAAGCGACTGCCTTCGGCTCGGGTCATGATCCTGGAGTCCCTGGATCGAGTCCCGCATCGGGCTCCCTGCTCGGCGGAGAGTCTGCTTCTCTCTCTGACCCTAACCCCTCTCATGTGCTCTCTCTCATTCTCTCTCTCTCAAATAAATAAATAAAAATCTTTAAAAAAATAAAAAATAAAAAGGAGTAACTAATCCCTAGCCTCCTGACGGGGGGTTGTCTGGGATTACATGAAGGGATCCCCAAAAGTCTGTCCCAAAGGCTAAAGCACTCCAAGCCATGTTCTTTATCTGCAAACAGGAGCACAGGGGGTACCTGCTTCATGGGGTTATTAGGAGGATTATATGGGTTAGGGCCCGCACCCGGTAAACACTCAGCAAGCACAAACTACTGTCGCTGCTACCATTGCTGTTATTATGTGTCTGTCTCTCCCACTGGGTGTTCTCAGTGTTTCCACTGAGCCCCTCAAGGGCAAGGCCCATGGCCAATTTGTCTCTAGGTTCCAAATACCTAGCATAATCCAGGTGCAGAGGAACTCTCCAGAAGGCACTGGACATGTGAATGAATGAACGAACAAACGAACGAATGAGTGAGTGAGTGGGCTTATGCAAAAGCTCTCCTGAGAAGGCAGTGAGACTCGGCTCCTGACTCAGCCATCAGGGCCTGGGACACCCACGGAGCCCGTGAGTTCAAGGTCCCCCGGTCCTGACCTCCTGCGTGGGCAGCCTCAGCCAGATGTGGGCAGGTTGTGGGGAGGGGAGGGCGTCTAAACGGACACATGGGTGGGAGAGCTTAAAAGAATTGGGCTGCTAAACTTAAGGGAAGGCTGAGATGCCCTTTATTTCCTTCCCTTCTTTCATGGAAGAAATTTCTTTAGCTAAGGTGTAATTTACATACTGTAAAATGTGCAGTATACACTAAGTACCCAGTTCAGTGGACAAAGGAAATGTGTTCCCCTGGACAAAGGAGATCACCCACAAAACCGACAGCCCACTCCAGATAGAGACACTCCTGTCCCGCGTTCATCCAGCGTCCTAGGAGCAGAAGGTCCCCCGGGTGGGTGTGGCTGGGTGGGGGCGGGATTATGCGCCATGTGCTCTTGCGCGTCTGGCTTCTCAGCTAATGGCTGTGAAATTCAACCATGTTGTGTGTATCAGTAATTCACTCCTTCTTGTTGCCAAGTAGCGTGCTGTTGTATAAAAATACCACATTTTGTTTATCCAGCCGCCTGTTGGTGGGCATTTGGTTGTTTTCAGTTGGAAAACTGTTCTGAAGCAGGCTGCCCTGAGCCTGGTGGTTTTTACCACCTGTTCTTCGGGGTCAGGAGGCCCCACGAGGGATTTAGGGATTTCCAGGGATTTAGGGATTTCCGGGAGCAGGGCCACCCCTGGTGGTCACGGAGGGCAGGGGAGCTGGGGGGGCAGGAACCCGCGTGGGTGCGCTTCCCGGAGCCCCGCTCCATGAGGCTGCAGCCCGCAGGGTGCCCGCTTCCAGCTCCGCAGAGGTGTCGGGCGGGCTGGTGGGCGAGACCACCGGCGACCACGACATCTCAGCCCCTTCCTCTGGGACGCTTTCAATGGGGTTGGGTCCTGGCCTTCTGGGATGGGTTTCCTGTTGCCCGAGGGTAGACAAGGTAACTTCTCAAGTCTTTGACACCAGGATCCGCCGCCTCCCCCAGGGGGCAGGGTAGGGTAGGGTGGGGGCGTGGGGTGTGCGGTCAGGCATGTCAGAGTCTCATCACTGCCACACCCCCCGCTCGCCGGAGGGCCCTGGACCGGTGACTTCCCCTTGCTGAGTGTCTGTCTGTGTCCTCATCTGGCAAGGCCCACGGCCCTGCCTTCCAGGATCATTTTGATGGCCCGGTGAGACACCATTCGTGAAGTGCTGCACATAGAGGCTGGCATTCAGGAAATAGTAGATGGCGGCGATGAGCAATATTCTGTGGCCTCTTGGTCCAGTGCCTAAAATAACTTCCCCCACTGCGTCAGAAAAGTCTCCCTGAGGTTCTGGAAGGAAGCACGGGCCCCAGCTGTTGGCTGCTTCCTCCCAGATGGACAGGGGTTGGGAAGAAGGACGGGGCCCAGTAACCCCTCTCCCTTGTGTTCCCAGACTTGTCTTCCTCGGTGGAAGTTCTGCGTGAGCGACACAGAGAACAACTTGGGCTTCGCCCTGGGCCCCATGTTTGTCAAAGCGACCTTTGCCGAGGACAGCAAGAGCATAGTGAGTACCTCCCCTTGTGACGGCGCACCTGCACTAGCCCCTCGTGAACTTGGCCGCCCGCGCTCTGGGCTGCTCTGGACCTTTCCTACTCCAGGCCAGGGCTCCAGGCTTCGCTCAAAGGTCCTGTTTTCTAAAGCCCTGAATGCGGTGAGCTATTATCACTGAGTGCTGGGCACTTAAGCCACATTATCACTAAGGCTGCAAGGCCACTCCTGCCATCTCCTCCTCCACCCCCGAGGAAAACGAAGGGCCCAGCGACATCCTGTTGGCAGAGCAGCTCTGCCCTAACGGGTGACATCTTTCTTAGCCCAGGGGGTAACCCCGTGTCTGGACAGGCAGAGGAACATCATGGCCAGGTGCATGAAGACAGCCAGGCCCCAGTTCAGATCCTGGGTCCATCACCTCCTGGTTGGGTGATTTGGGACAGTTTTCTCCCTTTGCTGTTGACTTGGAAGCGGGGCTGTCCATCCTGTAGCGGGACAGGAAATGAAATGCTACACATGGGGTGCCTGGGCCTGGGTGGCTCAGTTGGTTAAGCGTCTGCCTTTGGCTCAGGTCATGATCCCAGGGTCCTGGGATTGTGCCCCGCATCGGGCTCCCCTGCTTCTCCCTCTCCCTCTGCCTGCCGCTCCCCCTGCTTGTGCTCGCTCTCTTTCTCTCTGTCAAGTAAATAAATAAAATCTTTGAAAAGAAAAGAAAAGAAATGGTACACACAGAGAACACCTGGCAGAAAACGAGCTCGGCAAATGGTAGCTATTATATTTTTGTTACAGTTTTTATTACTAATTTTAATTATGTAGGTATTATCCGCAGTCAAACGTTAGCAAACAAAGACTCACTTCCCTTACGCGACTCTCCTGTGAGTGGCTGATGCAGAATCTTTGTCTAGTTCTGTTGGCCGTCAGCACTTCTACTCTTTCCGCTGTGTGACTTCCTTCCTCTGCTCTAGAATCTTTGGGCTCTGAGTCTGCCTCTGACGTTATTGACCTCAAGAACAGCTGTTCATCTCCAGCCGGAAACTGCTTGTCAGAACTCAGGTTCTCTAGATTTTAAAGCCCATTCCATCGAAAAGGGATCCTGTGATCCAGTAAGTCTGAGAAAGGCTATGAATTTTACACTCTCCAAAAGGATCGAAGTTCGTGTTATGCAATAAAGGCTCTGAAAAAGTCCTGCAGAGGAGAGACTTTTCCAGCACTCCTTGTCCTCAGTTTCTGTGGTGTTGATGCTCTGTTTATGGAAGTCCTGTCTTGTTTTGCAGGACTTAAGTGTTCTGGGCACTGAGGAGCCTGAAGCTTTGAGCTGATCCTGAGTTTAGACTCTGGCCTCCTTCCGCATGGGGTGCCCATCCAGTGCCCAGACCTCACTGTTGAGCTTCTGTCTCCTCAGGCCAGCGAGATAATACTAGAGATTAAGAAGGCGTTTGAGGAAAGCCTGAGCACCCTGAAGTGGATGGATGAAGACACTCGGAGATCAGCCAAGGAAAAGGTGAGGCTGGCCCAGTGCCGGAAGGGGTGGCTGAGGCTTCCCACCTAGAGGGCCGCACCCACAGATGGAGGGGGTGCCGGAAGCAAGACCAGTCACATCTGGTGAGCACAGCAGGGATGCTGTCCTGCCTTGGGGGGTGAATATTCCAGCAGGAATATTCCAGGGGGGTGAATATTCCAGGGGGGTGAATAATGCAATCCAACACACGATTGCATTAATGACAATACAAAAATAAGCCATGTTGAGTGTGTGAGGGAAAAATGCAGGGAGCTGTGACATGTCTAACGGAGAAAGAAGGATCTGATATAGTCCAGCGGGTGGCGGCCAGCAAAGGCTTCCCTCAGGAGGGAAACAGAGACCCAAAGGGTAAGTAGAAGTCAGGCAAGAAGGGGATCTTTCCAGGAAGAGATGCAGAAGCCCCGAGGGGGAGGACCTGCCCATTTCCTTTTGGCCCAGAGCCTGAGCCCAGCCAGGCCCACTGGGCACTCAGTGTCCTCTGTGTCTTTCCTGTCCAGGCAGACGCAATCTACAACATGATAGGCTACCCCAACTTTATCATGGACCCCAAGGAGCTCGACAAAGTGTTCAATGACGTGAGTGGCTCCCACCCTGCCCCCTTGCATTCCCGAATGTCCCTGAGGTCCCCACGTGGGGAAGAGCAGAAGCAGGCTGGGTCCGGGTGGGATGCAAGAGGTACCTTGACTGTCAAGGCGTCTCCAGATACGTCGGTGTGGGGTGTGGGGATGGACCGGGCGCGAGGGGGCTGTTCTGTGCCCCTTCTCTCCTGGGCCTGCTGGAGGCCCCTCCCCCCCCAGAGCCACTGTCAGTGCCCAGCAGTCAGGACCAAACGGTGCCATGTGCCCTGCCGGACGCACCATTTAATGGGGGGAAATAATGGAGGTGAGCAGACCCTAGGAGGGACAGACAGAATGAAGGCCCCTAAAACAGCAGGAGGCAGAGTGAGGAATGGAGCCCCTCATACCACCTCTTCCTTCCCGGCCCCCCAGATTGCCTCCTCTGCCCAGGGTCTTCCCCCACCTTCCCAGAGAAACCTGGACCTCATTTGGACCTCCAAATGCTAATGGGAAAAAGGAGGCATGAATCCCAAATGTGCGTTTAAGCTTAATTGAGGCAACAAGGGTACTTGATATATTCCTGGCGGTTAGAACTTTCGGCAGGTCATCCCCATAAACGGATTGTGCTTCTGCCCTGAAAGATAGTTTTATATCTTCTTGTGATTGAAATTTGTGAAATTCAGGCATTTTTGCAATTATAATAACCCCTCATCATGGCTCTATTTAAAACCTAAGAATATTAAAATTACTTCCGAGAATATGGGACTGACTCATTCCGCAGCCTTTTTCCTCGAGGATAATTTAAGATGCTCCGGGGTGTCACAACACAAGACCCGGAGACTCCTGGGGACAGCGCAGTCACAGCCCACAGGATCAGAGTCCTGTCCCCAAGGGCCCAGCGTTTTACCAGAGCTCTGACGAGAAGCCAGAAAGCTCTGGAGTGGATCTGAGGGAGAACCGTGCCCCTGAAAAGAGCCGAAAAGCTGGGCTGAGTGCTGAGGAAGGCGTGCGGTGATGCCTGTCCCCTGACATTTCAGAGCTAGACCCCAGCTTGATTCGTGTGCTATCCAGTGTGGTAGCTACTAACCACTGCTGTTTAATTAGTTAAAATCTAAATTTAACAGTCACACCAGCCACGTTTGAAATGCTCAGTAGCCGCGTGTGGCTGGCGTCTGCCATACTGGATAACAGGCAGAGAACACATCCATCATCACAGAAAGTCCTGTCGGACAGCGCTGGACAGATCTGCTGTCTAAGGCCCAGGCACTGCTGCGGGCCTGTGATGCTGGTGTGTGCCGAGCAGCCCCGTGAAGCTCTCAGTGTGTCCTTGAACGGGAGAGGGTGCCAGGCCCCGGCAAGGTCAGGGCCACGGCAAGAACCCAAGCCTCCGGTCCCGAGCCTTCCGTTCCGGCCTCTGACCTGTGGACCAGTCCCTTACCCTCGTGGGGTTTGAGCTCCCTTGGCTTTAGAAGAAGGGGTCTGCGTGTGAGGAGCCGAGGGGCCCCCCAGCCCGGGCGCGCTCTGATCCCGAACCTCTGCTTCCTCTTGGCCAGTACACCACAGTCCCGGACCTCTACTTTGAGAACGCCATGCGGTTTTTTAACTTCTCCTGGAGGGTCACTGCCGACCAGCTGAGGAAAGCTCCCAACAGAGACCAGTGAGTCCCCGGGGCCTTGCTGGGAGGGCACTGGCGCCCGGAACACAGGGGTGCTCTGGGCCGAGCGTGCTTCTCTCACACGCGCGCGGATGCCAGACGTAACGGTCACAAGCGCCATCTGAGGAGTGGGCACCGTTGCTCTCCCACTCTTCAGATGAAGAAACCAGGGACCGAGGAAGTGTGCCCAGCCAGGAGCTGGGACCGGCCTGGGTCTGTGTGCCCCCGGCGCCCCGCTGGTGGGCAGAGTAGCCTGGCGTCTCCCACTTCAGCACTGGGAACGTCTGCCTCATTCGCAGAGAAGACGGGAGGAGCCGTGTGACAGTCAGGTGTGAGCGCTAGGAGGCCCTCAGCTAGCGGAGATTCCGAAGGGCCCCCAACAGCTGTGGTTCCCAAACCTTGCTGCACGTCAGCACCCTCTGGGGAGGGTTTTTTGTTTGTTTGGTATTTTTTAAGATTTATTTATTTATTTGAGAGAGAGAACGAGTGGAGTGAGAGCGAGACTCTCAAGCAGACTCTGCACTGAGCACAGAGCCCAAGATGGGGCTCGATCCCACCACCCTGAGATCAGACCCAAGCCAAAACCAGGAGTTGGAGGCTCAACCCACTAGGCCACTAAGGCACCCCCTGGGGGAAGTTTTTTAAAATACAGCTTCTTCCTGGACCTCAAACCTTCTTAAAATAATCTGGAATGAGCCCTGGTTTCTGTCATTTTTTGAGCAGTCTCCTCGGAAAACTCATATGTTGTCAGCCCAGCTCTACCTCTCAAAATAAGCTCCCCCCACGCCTAAAACATTTTGCAGAATAAATCTTACCAAAAGGGGGAAGCAAGAATTCTCTTTGCTTCTGGCGCCCCCTCGTGGTCAATAAGAGTTTGAACATCTCTGTTTCCTCTTAAGATTTCTGTCTCCTACAGAGAAACCCCCTCCCCTAAATGCACCGAAGGCGGTTTTTTATCTCCAGAATATGGTACAGGTACTGCCACAAGGTTCCGAATTTATCTGAAGTCTTTTAATTTAGCTTAAAATTTTTCATTTAAATTCTGCGTCCTGGGGGCGCCCGGGCAGCTCCATCGGGTTAGGCATCTGCCTTTGGCTCAGGTCATGATCTAGGTCCTGGGATTGAGCCCCAGGTCATCTCAGAGTCCTGGGATGAAGGCCCACGTCAGGGTCCCTGCCCAGCTGAGAGTCGGCTTCTCTCTTACCCTCTGCCCCTCCCCCCTGCTCATGCTCTCTTTCTCTCTCTCTCTAATAAATAAATAAAAATCTTTTAAAAAATAAATAAATTCTGCCTCCTGCCCATTAACGTATGGAGCCATGATTATTTGAATATATATATGATGTTTTTGATTTCTGTCTTCCCATGGCTTCAGTACGCCACAACACATCTCTTTGAGGCTCACCTGGAAGAGACAGAGTGACTGTCTAATAAGCTCTTGGAGAAAATGTCCTTTCTGTCTCACTCCACCCATCACTGGCCTTCCCCTCCACACCAGAAAAATTATTGAGTGGACAAATGTTTCTACCATCAGGGTCCCTTCTATACTCTTTTTTTTTTTTTTTTTTTGGTTTTATTTATTTAGGTAATCTCTGCATCCAACGTGGGGCTCGAACTCACAACCCTGTGAGTCGTATGCTCTTCCAGCTGAGCCAGCCAGGCACCCCCTTCTACACTCTTGAAAAATTATTGGACCGCGAAGAGTCTCTTTGTGTATGGAGATTATATCAATTTAATGTAAATTTTATGAAAAATAACTTTTTTAGGGGCGTCTGGGTGGCTCAGTCATTAAGCATCTGCCTTCGGCTCAGGTCATGATCCCAGGGTCCTGGGATCAAGCCCTGCATTGGGCTCCCTGCTCAGCGGGAAGCCTGTTTCTTCCTCTCCCACTCCCCCTGCTTGTGTTCCCTCTCTCGCCGTGTCTCTCTCTGTCAAATAAATAAATAAAATCTTTAAAAAAAAAGAAAGTTAGAAAAAAAGTATTATTTTACTTTTTGCATATTTGTTTAATATCTGGCTTAATAGAAGACAGCTGGATTCTCATATTTGCTTCTATGTTCAATTTATTGCAATATATTGTTTCAAAATGTATAAAGAAAATCTAGGGGTTCCTGGGTGGCTCAGTCGGTTAAGCATCTGACTTTTGATTTCGGTTCAGGTCATGTTCTTATGGTTATGAGATCGAGCCCCTCATCAGGCTCTGCACTAGTTATGGAACCTGCTTAAGATTCTCTCTCAGGGCGCCTGGGTGGCTCAGCTTGGTTAAGCGTCCAACTCTTGATTTCAGCTCAGGTCGTGATCTCAGGGTCGAGGGATTGAGCCCCCTGTTGGGCTCCATGCTCAGCAGGAGTCTGCTTGAGATTCTCTCTCTACCTCTCCTTCTGCCGCTCCCCCCTGCATGCATGCACGCATTCGCGCTCTCTCTCTCTCTCTCTAAAATAATAAGTGTTAAAAAAAAAAATTCCCTCCCTTTCCCTCCGCCCCTCTGCCCCCAAATGAAAACCTAGTCTCATGCAGATACGAAGTTGGAAAAGGGAGGGATGCTTTAGTAGCCTTTTCTCTACTTGTGCACATCCTTTGTTGATAACTGCACCAAAACTCAGCAAGTCGTAATTTCTTACAGGTTAGTTGCACTGTGGAACCTGAACCCATAACCATGAACTTTTCCTGCACTGTTACACTAAAGTCTGTCAGTCTGTCTTGCACTTTGAAGGGATCTTTTACCCAGCCATGATTTGTAACATCATACGTTGGTCATTTGGAACAAGGCTTGCTGACTTTTATAGATCTCTAAATAGTGACATTTTCATTATACCATATCCAAAAAAATCCACCTTTGTTCATATCATTGTTGACCTCCTGAGAGAAGTCTTTAGCAACTGATAAATTATTGAACTCTACATCTGAAACTAATGATGTACTATATGTTGGCTAATTGAATTTAAATAAAAAAAAAGTCTTTCAGTGTTGGAAGCTATCAAGTTTATGGTGACTGATACAAGTTCTTGTAATTAATTTTACTGACTAATTTACTAATTAATTAATTTTCTTTGAAACTTCAAAGTTTTTTTAATTTTTAAAATATTTTTAAAGATTTTAAAGATTTTACTTATATATTTGAGAAAGACAGAGAGAGCAGGGGGAGGGGCAGAGACAGACGGAGAGGGAGAAGCAGACTCCCTGATGAGCAGGGAGCCCAAAGCCGGGGCTCGATCCCAGGACCCTGAGATCATGACCTGAGCCAAAGTCAGACGCTTAACTGACTGAGTCACCAGGCGCCCATAATTTTTTAATTTCTTTAAAAAAATTTTTTTTTCTTATTTTTTTAAGTAAGCTCTATGCCCAGTGTGGGCTTGAACTCACAAGCCAGAAATCAAGACTCGCGTGCTCTACCATCCGAGCCAGCCAGGCGCCCCCAAAGTTTTTTTAAACCTTGAATTTTTATCACTGGCAACGGATGATGCCAGTTGTTTTCCTTGAGGTGATAAGCTCACTTCATTTTCAAGATGTCTACCGGATACCAGATGTCTGCCAAGTCTGAAATGCCAGTTGGCCAGTCATCCTCACAAGTACAAACGGGGTCCCATGAGAAAAGCACAAGTGCTCGTGTCGACTTCCCATCTGGTTACACCGAATATCAAGACACTCCTACTCAAGGGTCTAGATTTAATGACATTAGGTAATCGTGGGGTGCTGGCTGGCTCAATCAGTAGAGCACGTGACTCTTGATCTCGGGATCATGAGTTCGAGCCCCACGTTGGGTGTGGAGATGACTTAAATAAATAAAACAAAAAAACATGAAGAACTCGTGCTACTTCCTCAGCGATGTTCCTCAGTGAGATGGGTTTGTTTTTCCTGGTGAGGAAGGCGGGGACCACTAGAACAACCCGGGCCGCTACCTTGATTCACTCGTGGGCTCTGGCAGCTCCACCCACCATTGCTTTTCCACCGTCAGGGCAAACGTCACCACGGTGGAAAAGACAAATCATGTCTTAGTATTATTATGGAAGATAGTTTTGGCCTCGCAGACCCCCTGAAAGGGACTTGAGGACCCCTCCAGGTGTCCACAGTCCATACTTTGAGAACCGATCGGCAGCAGTGACCTTTCTGGTTCTTCGTAAGCACCTCACTGTTCCACTGTGTGGTGTGACATCGGATTTAACTGATCCCTTTCTTTGAAGACACGTGGGTGTTTTCTGGTTATCACCCTCAAAAACACTGCTGCTAAAGATGTCCTTGTCCTTGTGTGCCCTTGGGGCTGGGGTTCAGGCCCTTGGCACCTGCCAGATGGGCTAACCCCCCTTGCCTCCCCACCAGCTGGGCCTGAGCTTTCTCGTGTGTTTGCATGCAGGTGGAGCATGACCCCACCCATGGTGAATGCCTACTACTCGCCCACCAAGAATGAGATCGTGTTTCCTGCTGGGATCCTACAGGCGCCGTTCTACACCCGCTCCTCGCCCAAGTAGGATGCTTGAGTTGCTCGACCCCATCTCCTTCCCCCACCCCTCCGTGGACACCCAGCCCGGCCCTGGGGCCCACAGCTGACCACACGAGCCAGCCAGTCTCCCTGAGGGCTTTTTGTCCCACTGGCCCAGAGAGCTTGGGGCTCTCAGAAATTGCAGAGAGAACAGCGTCCTCACTCCCTGCGCTTCCCTCCAGGGGTCTCCGGGGTCCAGAAGCCCCTGCACAGTGGGAGCTTGGGGGCATGTCATGAAGTCAGGTGCCCTCTCTAGGGGAAAGCCCCCCTAGTGGTGTTTTAGAGCAGTCACAGCTGGGGGGTGGGGGTGGAAAGTGTGAGAGCACAGTCTGAGAAAGGCCCTGGGTTTGAATCCCAGGTCTGCTCTTTGCTGACTGCGGGGCCCTTGGGTAAAGTGATTGAACCGTTCCCAGTCTTGGTTTGCTTATCCAAACAGTCGATCACTAATACCAAACTCTTCTGAGGTGACCAAAGAGGACAGTGCAGTTCGGTGGAGCGTCTAGCACAGTGCTTGGCCTTCAGGGGCTACGGGCGGACCACAGCCCATTTGCCCAGCCTCTGACTACCCTTAGGGGTTTGCTGGAGGCTCAGGCTGCGGCCACATCCCCACAGAGCCCGCGGGACCCTGCTTTGTCTCTAGACCCAGGAAGTGATGTCCCCTTGGGGGCGTCACCCTCACCTTTGTGTCCCCCTCTCCAGGGCCTTAAACTTCGGTGGCATTGGTGTTGTCGTGGGCCACGAGCTGACTCATGCTTTTGATGATCAAGGTATGGCTTCCTGGGGTCCCCTTCAGACGGGGCACATTGGCTCCTGGCCCCACTGCCTCTGCTTTGCTCTCGTCACTTCCAAAGGTCTGGAGACAGATGGGTTTGGGTTCAATCCTGGCCCTGCCCCTGCCCCTTGAATGAACTTGAACGAGTCCTGTCCTTTCTCCACGCCTCCTCATCCTTGTCTGTAAAATGGGCATGATGATCGCAGCCTTGTGTGGTGATGCCGGGGACTGTGTGAGACGCAGGGGCTTCCTGGAAGGTGTCCCGTACTCAGGAATGGGTGTTAGTAGTCAGCAGGGAGCTCACAGTTCTCCAGCACTCCAGAGACTTCTCTGGGCCAACTGCCATCAAAGGAGTTGAAGTCATTCGCCTCCTCACCAAAACATCGAGAATCTTCATTCCCTCCTGCCTTGGGTATCCCAAGGCCAAGAAGGAGGAGGTGGGACCTTAGAGGCCGGGGCCTGTCCTGTGATCCCAGTGCTGCTGACTCCATTTTCCCCTTCCTGGGCTCGGGGTCCAAGGCCCTCAGTCAGCCTTGACAATGAATCCAGCAACACCGAACCGTGAATGTGCTGACCCTTTACCCACATCACGTTCCTCCATCCTCTCTCCCCCACCCACCCCCCAGCTGCCTGACTCATTCTCCCAGCTCCTCTGGCACCCAGGCCGGCATCATCTCCCCGGTGCTGCTGGGTAGACCCTGGGGGGGGGGGGGGGGGGGGGGCCTCTTCTCACCGGGAGGAGAGATGGGCGGAGAGGCGCAGTGAGCCCTGCCTCCTCCCCCCTCCTCCCCCTTGACCTGACGCTTCCCTCGGAACCCACAGGACGAGAGTATGACAAGGACGGGAACCTTCGGCCCTGGTGGAAGAACTCGTCCGTGGAGGCTTTCAAGCAGCAGACAGAGTGCATGGTGGAGCAATATGGCAACTACAGTGTGAACGGGGAGCCCGTGAACGGCCGGCACACGCTGGGGGAGAACATCGCCGACAACGGGGGGCTCAAGGCGGCCTACCGGGTAAGAGCTCGTTCCCCACATGCCCCGGCCCGGGTCTGGGTCTGTGCAGGGGCCTCCTCAGGAAAGGGTCTTTACAGACAAGCTGGGACCAGCTGCAGCCGCTGCGTGACCTTCTGTTTGCTCATCTGTGGAACGGGGGGTAGCAGGAACCGATGGAGAGGTCTGCGGAAGTCCTCGCACAGAGCGTGGCACGCAGAGGGCTTTCCAGACCAGTCCGCCCGACTGACAGACAGAGGATGGGGCTTAGGCTGGAGCCACCTGACGACCTGCGGGTTCCTACCTTGGCAGGGATAGGCATCATTAAATCAGGCAGCAGTGGGCCCAAGAGGGGAGGGGAGGGGAGGGACACTGGTCATGGAGCCAGTTCCGGGTTCCAGTCCTGGTTCTGGAGAAAGTCACTTAGCCTCCTTGAGCCACAGTGTGCTTGGCTGTGAACACCCACTCCCTGCGTCACTGGGCTGTCAGGAGGATGACATGATCTAATTTATCCTTTAAAGCCAGAGTCAGCAGGGACGCCCCGCTGGCTCAGTCGGAAGAACGTGCGACTCTCGATCTCGGGGTCATGGGTTCGAGCCCCACATGGGGTATAGAAATTACTTAAATAAGTAAAACTTCAAAAAACAAAACAAAACAAAAACCCAAGGGTCAGCAAACCTATATCCTGTGGGCCAAATCCAGCCCTCAGCCTGTTTTTGTAAATAAAAACGTAGGGGGACCCCCGCCGGGCCTGTTGGGCTCCATGCTGTCCGCAGCTGTTTTCACACCACAACGCCAGAACAGAGTAGTTGCACCGAGACCGTCTGGCCTCCAAGGCTGAAAATATTTACCCTCTGGCCCTTCGCAGGAAAGTCTGCCAAACCCTGGCTTTATGAGGATGACTTAAGATGTTGTGTCGGGAGGGGATTGGAATTGGACCAGCTCGAGTCAAGGAGTCTGGTTAGCAAGCTCTTGTGAGATTGTCCAGGCAAGAGAAGGGATGAAGCCACGGCAGGGGTGAGAAGTGGCCAGATTTAGGTGGTTTGGATAATTGAACAAGAAGCTCAGGGCGCCCGGCTGGCTCAGTCGGAAGAGCATGCGACTCTTGATCTCCAGGTCATGAGTTCGAGCCCCACGTTGAGTGTAGAGATTACTTTAAAAAAAAATCTTTAAAAAAAGAAAGAAAGAGAAGCTCAAAGAAGAACTCTGGGGTTGGGGCCCGAGGCACTAGGTGGTTGGTGGTGCCGTTGACCGTGGTGGGAAAGTGTGTGCGCATGCATGCATGTGGGTATGAGTGCATGCACGTGTATAACCCCTCATTCTGTCTGTGCCATATTAAGTCTGGATGCATCTTGGAAATCCAGCTGAAGCTGTGAATATTCAAATCAGGGAAGAGGCTGGAGCTGGAAATATGCACCTGAGAGCCATGGCCACGTAGATGGTGTTTAAAGCCCCTCGGAATGAGTGCTGGTGAAGAAGATCGCTCCTCTGGGTGGAGGGGGGACCCCAGACTCCCCCAAACAAGTCCTTGCCCCAACAGGGTAGAGCTCCCCGAGGCCTCCCGCACTGGCCCCCCATCGTTGCCCTGTTTGCTCCTGTGTCATGGGAGCCCCTGAACTTTGTTTTCTCTGCTCCCAGGCCTACCAGAACTGGGTGAAGAAGAATGGGGCTGAGCAGACATTGCCCACCCTGGGCCTCACCAATAACCAGCTCTTCTTCCTGGGCTTTGCGCAGGTGAGTTTGTTGTAGGAAAATATGCCAAACTCAGGCACATTTCTGCCATCTTGATATTCCAGGAGCTCTGAGAGCCAAAGGCTTCTTAATTGAGAGCCTTCTAGCTCATTGGACTGTCCATAGGACATCTACTCTGTAAGAAGATGAGCTTCCTGCCAGTAGAGAAATCCGATTAAGGGCCATGAATGCCATGAAAAGGTTTCCTCTATCAGGTAGATGAGAGGACAAGTGAGTGCTAAGGGCCCTCTGGTTCAGGGGTTCTAGAAATTTCCTAAACTCAAGATGTCCCAGGAGGTCCCTTGAATTGGCATTAATGTATAGTCTTCTGTTAGTGCCCAGAGCCACCAGGCCATTAGACAGTTTTTGTTCTGCCCAGAATGTGAGTGACCAGGACTCAGTTCAAGGTTTTCAGACTGGTTTGGGGGCAGAATCCTTTGTTCAGAGGAAATCTAATGCAGAGGCCCAGGACAGACAGAGGTGACCACAGTAGAGGATGCTGGGATGGGGGACATACCAGCCCACGGTCTCTTCCCTACCCACCCGGTCGCCCCTCCAGACGCCCAAGGGTCTCAGAACCAGGTGGGGGCTCATTCCCCTGCTGTCGTGGACGGGGGCAGTCTGGTGGTCTCAGGGCCCCACAGTGACCTAGCTTCTCCCTTGTTGCCTCACAAAGGTCTGGTGCTCTGTCCGCACACCTGAGAGCTCCCACGAAGGCCTCATCACCGATCCTCACAGCCCCTCCCGCTTCCGGGTCATTGGCTCCGTCTCTAACTCCAGGGAGTTCTCAGAACACTTCCACTGCCCGCCTGGCTCCCCCATGAACCCTCATCACAAGTGTGAGGTCTGGTGAGGGTGGCAGCACCGTGAGCCAAGACAGAGGATGAGCCCCCAGGTGGAGCCTGTCGGGCCACCTTTCCATCCAGCGTCCGGGGTGTCGCCCCGCCCCCTGGCCGCCCAGGGCCCCCCCTACCCCGCACTGGAGGGTTTCCAGCCGGAACCGAACCTCTGATGTGGGTTCTCAACACAATCCGAGATTTGATCCCCTGTGAAGACCCTGTCGTCCCAGGCACACGTGTGCCAGTTCTCATGGGCATTTGGGTGTTAGGCTGGTGGCTTACAAGGCCTGGGCCCCATACTGACAAGGGCAGTGGGACACGGACCCCTGCCCACATCCAGTGCCAGAAACACCACAAATACCACTGTGTCAAATGCTTTAAAGATATATTTTTGGGGAAACTATTTTTTAAACATTGTGGAATACACTGGAAATCTTCAGGGAAATAATGCATTTAAAACACTTTTTTTTTTTAAGGAAAGGATTGGTATATTTATTATATTCTGTTTTTCTAAATAACCTATGGATAAGGGAAGACCCACTGATTTACCCCTTCCTTCCTCACTTGCTGTGAGGTCGGCTGAGGCAGCCATCCCCCGCCCCTGAGCATGTCCCCAAGTAGAGAGCTGATCCAGTCCTTGGCGTTTGCAATTTCAGCCTCTGTCAGCTGGTTTTGCAGTCACAGGGTGTAAAGAGGAGAGGTGTGGAGGCCAGGAAGGGGCAGAGGCCCCCTCACGGACACTGCCCCTCACAGCTTGCCTGCCTCTGTCCCCGGAGTCCAACAGTGGGAACCCCAACAAGGACGGTCTGATCCCCAAAGTCGCAGCAGGAAATTGATGGCTGCAGCAGGGTGAGGCCAGCTCGTGGCCTTCAAATCCAGCCCCAGGGCACCCAGGCACCCTGGACCTGGATGGCAGGAGCCCCGCGAGGCCTCGCCCTGCGTCAGATGCTCTCTGCCATGCCGTAGGTAGCCTCTTTCTGTCCCTCTCCTGGCCGCTCCATGTGTGGCCCAGGGGCCAGTTGCCTGTCCGCAGCAACCCTCCCATCCCAGCGTCTTCGGGGTCTGCCTTGCTGACCCTCTTCCCCAGGGGAAGGAGAAAAGGGAAGACCACTCTCCTGTCCTGCAGCGCCCGGATCCTGCCTCTGGGCTCCGGCCTGAGCTTGGCTCCCAGGACCACGGCCAGCCCCGCCGGCCCGCCCTCCATCTTTAGTGCCTTAGCTGAGGCTGCAGCCCAGGCTGCACCCCAAGGAGACAGCCCTCTACCAGGTGCCCCTCTGCCTCCTCAGTGAAGCCTTCAAGTGTCCTGACTGTAACGCAAGGCCATGCCCCCTCCTGCCAGTGTCCACAGAGCTGCCCCTCACGGCAGCCCGGGGGCCCTAGCCTGCAGGCAGGTCCGTGGCGCCACGGCCGGGAACCTGATGGACCCCGGAACGTGCCCTGAGCCCCATCCCACCCTCAGCCCCTTCGGCTGAGTCAAGACAATACTTGCAGCTAGATGGACTCCTCACTTGGCGATGTTTTCAGCCAAGGAGGACTGTGAGGGAAAGGCTCCCCGCCACGGTCGGTCCAGCCCGTGGTGTCAGGGAACCAGGACCGGTGTCCCTCCCTGAGGCCAGAGCAGCCGGTGCCCGTCGCGGCTCGCCCATCTCGGCCGCCCGAGGCCTGGCCGTGCCCCCTCAGCGCGCTCGCCTCGCCCCTGCAGCCAGGACCCTCCCTGCCCACGGGGCCCAGCACGATGGCCATGAGGCCCCTGGTCCCCGCAAGCAGCGGGCTGGTAGCTCTTCAGAGGAAAGGTAGGCCAGGAGCCAGAGAAGAAGCCAGTCAGGGGCTGCCGCACGCACCTCGCCGCACACAGGTGGGCTTCCCAGCCCTGGCGCCGTCCGGTACCTCCTCTGCCCCCCTCCTTCCTTCCCGCCTTCCCCATGGAAGCTCACAGTCCTCGAGTGTCCGCCGGCGCCACGGACTGGAACCTCCCCGCAGAATCAAGTGTCCCGGGGCTGAGGGTTCAGCCAGAGGGGGTGCAGACTGCATTCAGCAGGGGGCCCAGCAGGGATGGAAGCAAAGGAAGCAGCCCCCACTGTCCCTACCCCTCCGGAGCCGAAAGAAGCCTGAGGGGATGGGCAGCTCTGAAGGCCGCCCCCCTCAGGCCCAGGGAGCCATAGGGCTGGCGGCTCCGTGGGTACGTGGACGTGGGGTTTGGAGCTGGGAATCTATTTTTTGTATTATTATGTTCTGTGCTACTGTAGGTTTGGTGTGGCACTATTGTAACTCAAATAAAGTACTTGTACCGAGCGTCACGTGACTGTGTGTGTCCTCCAGGGCTCGGGGTGGGGGGGACCCTGGCCAACACAGAGCTCCCATCCTCACCCAGGCAGCGGGGCTAACGGCATCTCCTCCCCAGGGGGCCTTGGGCCCTGACAAATGCCGGGAGGTTACCCGGGGCCTGGGCCCGGCAAGAGCACGTGAGCGCCCCCTGCTGGGGAGAATGGTGCGTGCCAGAGGTGTCCAGGGGGCATCCTGGTAGAAATCCTTTTTTCCATGATCTTGGAGCAAAAGGTGTCAGCAGAGGGTTGCCAGGCCTCAGATGCTCAGTGGGGCCGACGGGAGTAGGTAAATTCAGTGAAGTTCAAGGAAAAGTGTCTGACATACACTCATGCCTCCCCCTGGGTTTTGCATACATTCTTCTCTCTGCCTAGAATGCTCTTCTCTGACTTCTCTGCCTGATACACTCCTACCCGTCTTTCAATGCCCAGCATAGCATCACCTCCTCTAGAAAGCCCTTCCTGACCTCCAGATCAGGTACGATCACACAGGCTTCCCTCTCC
Source organism: Phoca vitulina (assembly GCF_004348235.1). Lineage (NCBI taxonomy): Eukaryota > Metazoa > Chordata > Mammalia > Carnivora > Phocidae > Phoca > Phoca vitulina. The sequence goes on from NW_022589705.1 coordinate 85,694,519, forward strand.
TACCGGAGTTCATGAGTGCCAGGACCCTGCTATAACAAAGCACCACAGACTTGGTGGCTTACACAACCAAAATTTATTGTCTCACAGTTCTGGAGGCTAGAATCCAAGATCAAGGTGTCGACAAAGTTGATTCCTTCTGAGGGATGTGAGGAAGAATCTATTCCAGGCATTTGCCTAGCTTCTGGCGGTCTGCTGGCCATCTTTGGCGCTCCTTGGCTTGTAGAAGCATCACCGATCTCTGCCTTCATCTTCACGTGGTGTTCTCCCTGTGTGCACATCCGGTACGTGTCTGAATTTCCCCCCTTTTTTATAGGGACACCAGTCGTATTGGATCAGGGCCCACCCTGATGACTTCATTTTAACTAATGATATCTGCAGTGATTCTATAAAGTCATATTCTGAGGTACTGGGTGTTACAATTTCAACATATGAATTTGAGGGGACACAATTCAACCTGTGAAAGTGCCTGTGTCATCTCTAGCAGCCGAGTGCCTGGCACAGACAAGCCACACAGTAGGGCTCAGTGACTGTTGGATAAGTAGGTGGGTGGGTGGATGGATGGGTGCATAGGTGGGTGGGTGAATGGCTGGCTGATTGGCTGGAGGGTTGGGTACGGGAATGGGAATGGGTGGATGGATGGATGATTGGGCAAATGGATGGATGGATGGATGGATGATGGATGGGTGGGTAGATGGATGGGTGAGTAGATAGATAGGTGGGTGGATGAATGGGCGGATAAATGGATGAATGGAAGAATGGCTGAACGGACAGATAGCCATAAGTGATGTATCACCAAGGGAGCCATCCCCAAACACACCAATGCCAGAAAGAATGAGCCCAGTGGGCTGGGGTAACTCCTGGAGGGCAGAGATTTCAGCTGATCCTTGACTGAAGGGGGAGAATTGGGGTTCATACTCTGAACTAAACCGAGTGATGACCTGAGCAAGTACCTATTCAAGGAGCAAACTCTTCACCCTGCCTTGCTTTAAAAGGAGTAAGTCATTTCTCAGTTTCTCCAGCTGTAAAATGGACATTTATTCTGTCCTCTCTTTGTTGTGACCCACAAATACTGGGGAGATATGAAGATGCTTGAGACAGTGATGCACTTTGAACCCCTCAGAACCTTCACACTAGGTGTGTGCATGAGCCCATAGCTCAGCATTTCTCACCTGGACAGCTCAACCTCATCCCCTCCAACCAACTGCCCTCGGGAAAGCAGCCTATTTAAAGATCACATCACTCCCCTTCACCAGCTCCCCACTGCACTTGTCTGCCCTAGGACTTGGACTCTGCCCAAACTGCCCCCACTGGAGCCCCCCCTTGCCACCTTGAGCCTCCTTTTTGCACCTTTTTTTTTTTTTAAGATTTTTATTTATTTGACAGAGAGAGACACAGCGAGAGAGGGAACACAAGCAGGGGGAGTGGGAGAGGGAGAAGCAGGCTTCCCACAGAGCAGGACCCTGGGATCATGACCTGAGCTGAAGGCAGACGCTTAACGACTGAGCCACCCAGGCGCCCCTCCTTTTTGCACCTTAACAGTCCGTGTCCTTCCCTGCCTTCAGATTGGAATGTCCTCCACACCCCCTTGCCAAGGGATGAATGAGTGAATACATGGATTTTTTCTTAAAGCTCCTGCACATTGTGTGCCTCCTGCGAATCAGGCTGAGTGCTGCACGCTTGCACAACCTCTCCCTGGATGCTTACGGCAGATTTCAAAGAGGGCTACTTTATCACTCAGATCAGAGGGGGGCAGTGGCAGAACTGAGTTCTGAACCAGGCTGCTAGCGAGGAGCTGCTTGGGAAAGCATGAGAGGCTCCTACAGAAAGTGATGGCCCGGGGACCACACACACACACACACACACTCACACACACACACACACACACACACACACACTGAGGTACCTAAGAGAGAGACACCACTTTTTCCCTGCAGAGGGCTGGCTTCCTGACGTTCCCTTTTTCCCAATGACCAAGTGAACAAATCCCTCCCTCTCCCCTGCTAAGAGCCCTGGGGCCCAAAGCAGGAATTAGAACCCGAGGCTGACCCTTTGGGGGTTTACCCTACAGTTGAGATGAGAAAACACTTGCCAGATGCCACAAGGACATAAGCAGACACTGTCCAGGACTTCTAGCAGTAAGTCATTGTGGAAGCAAAGGGGTTCAGCAGGGGCTTTCTGGAAGAGTTGAGAAACTACAAAAGGGAGGCACTGGAGAACATACTAAACTTTAAAGAATCTAGAACAATAATAAACCTAATTTGAAATGGGCAAGACCTTTACAGAAAGAACTATAACACTTTACTGAAGAACATACAAGAAGACCTGAATAAACACACAGGAACACCCCGGTCATGAATGGAAAGGTTCACTGTAATCTAAGGTGTTGATTTTCCCCAAGGTAATCTATAATGTCAGTGTTCTTTCAACCAAAATTCCAAGACAATTTTTCATGGAACTTGATAAGCCAATTCACATGGAAGAGAAAACGCACCATGGCCAAGAAATTTTGAAAAAGAACAAGGGTGCCTGGGTGGCTCAGTTGTTTAAGCCTCTGCCTTCAGCTCAGGTCATGATCCTGGGGTCCTGAGATCGAGTCCCACATCCCTCTCCCTCTGCCTGCCTCTCTGCCTACTTGTGCTCTCTATCTCTCTGTCAAATAAATAAATAAAATCTTTTTTTAAAAAATCTTTAAAAAAAAGAAAAGAAAAAGAGGGGCATCAAGGTGGCTCAGTCGGTTAAGCAGCTAACTCTTGATTTAGGCTCAAGTCATGATCTCAGAGTCCTGGGATTGAGTCCCAAGTCAGGCTCCGCACTCAGCAGGGAGTCTGCTTGGGGATTCTCTCTTTCCCTCTCCCTCTGCCCCTCCCCCTGCTCACACAAAAGCTCTCTCTCAAAAAAAAAAAAAAAAAATGAATCTTAAAAAAAGAAAAGGAAAAAGAAATATAATTCAGAATATTTCAACTGATGAAAGTTCTCCTCCCAAAATCAAGCATAAAGCTGAAGTAAACTGTAACAGGATACTCTAGACTGAATGAAATATTCTCAAATAAGCATTTGGGGATATGGGAAAACACCTCAAATCAGAAATACAAAAACTAATAAGAGAAACAGACTAAAAAAAAAAAAAAGAAAGGAAGAAATGAAATGAGAATTGATCTCAGAGAAGAAAATAACAAAATTATATCATAGCTGAAGTTTAAACAAGGAAGTGCCCAAGTGCCCAAGAGAGAATAGATTCAAATGAAAAGTTTACAGAGGACATTGAAAAAAAGCAGGGAAGAAACCAAGAGAATGAAAGCTAGATAAAGAGATAAAAATGGTGAAGAGTTAATGTCTCAGACTGTAATCCAAGCAGACTTTCCAGAAATAAAAGGTCTGGATCCACATACACATCAAAAGGGCTCACCAGCTACTGTATGAAACTGACATTGAGTCATCAATCCTAAAATATATCCAAGTAAAGTTATTGCACTTTAAACAGAAAATCAGGGACTCCAGGCAAAGATGTGAAATAAAGTTATAAAGGCAACAGAATTAGACTAACATCAGACTTTAAAAAAAAAAAAAGTTGTGTTGTATGAGGTGCCTAGAACAGGCAAAATCACAGACAGAAACTAGAATAGAGATTACCGGGGGCTGGAGGAGGGGAAAGAGGCCGTCATTGTTTAATGGGTTTAGAGTTGTTGTCGGGGATGATGAAAACATTTGGGGTATAGAGGCGCCTGGCTGGCTCAGTCGGTGGGGCATGAGACTCTTCATCTCAGGGTCCTGAGTTCAAACCCCACGTTGGGCATAGAACCTATTAAAAAAAAAATGACTCATAAGTAAAACCCAGTTCTATGGTGTATATCATAGAGACACTACCAGAATACAGTGATTCAAAAATGTGAATAATGAAGGGATGGATACGGATTTATGAGACAAATGGAAACAAAAAAGCAGGGTCTGTAGCCCTGATACCAGAATTCAACTAAAATAAAACATATAATGAGACAAAGAAAGACATGTTAGAATGCCAAAAGCCTCATTTCACAATGAAGATAGAACAGTGACAAAGATCTACGCACCCAATGATGCATCAGTCCCCTACCTAAAACAGACAATGGTGAGCATTCACATGGACACAAATAGCTTCAGATTCTTTGCCCATTGAGGGAAGTCTGTCCATATACTTCTTCCCTAGACTCCTTGTCACCAGTTTCCAATCATGTTCTTCTCAAGTCCCTTCCCATCCAGGTAACTGTTGGGCGGAGCCTCTGAATCACTATAGATCAGGCCTCTGTACAGTTTATCTTCTAGGCAAAATGAACAATGAGCTGTGCCGCTTGAAGTTCTGCCCAGGGGGAGGATTTCCCTTCACCACTGCCCTTCAGGGAACGTCCCAGAAAGGGGCTATCATGCTGTACATGACCACTTTGTGCAGAACGATCTATAACTCAGGCCTAGGTTTTCTCTTCCTCTGTCAACGTGGTGCAGAGAACACTCCAGAAGGCCGTAAGTGCGGGCTTGGAGAGAGGAGGTAATGTAGTGGGAGTAGGAGTCATGGGCACGTGGGCCACTTCCTCATGCAATTACTTGTGTGTTCAGGGCTTCCTTAAGCCCAATCTCAAATATACCAGTCCCATTTTTTTTAAAAGATTGTATTTATCTATTTATTTGAAAGAGAGAGTGAGCGGGCGGGGGGAGGAGCAGAGGGAGAGGGACAAGCAGACTCTGTGCTGAGTGCAGGGTCCAACGAGGGGCCCACTCCCGTGACCCTGAGATCACGAACCGAGCTGAAATCAAGAGTCAGATGCCCAACTGACTAAGCCACGCAGGCGCCCCTATACCAGTCCCATTTGATGATGAATGTACTGCCCATTTTTGTGGCTTTGTGGGTCAGACAACACCCTGTCCATGATGGGCAGCTCAGATCGCATGATAACTTGGGGGCCCATGGTCACATGCCCAATAGCAAGCCAAAAGTTGTTTCTCAAAAAAGGAGTAGATATCCACCGAGGGTGGAAGGGCTTTGTTCCAAAATCCTAAGGGTCTGTGCTAAGGGACCTGACAAAGGCTCCATCTCTCTCTGCCAATGACACTAAAAGCACCCTGGGATCTGCTCGATCACATGACCCGAGCAGCCGAGCAGCGTGCTCCATAGCCTAGACCTGTTGCAGAGCCTTCTCTTGTCCTGGGCCCCGCTCAAGACTAACAGTTTATCAGGTCACATGGTAAATGGCCCTGAGTAGCATACCTAAATGAGGAATATGTTGCTTCCAAAATCCAAAAAAGACCTGCTAGGTGCTATGCACTTTTTAGGTTATAGGATGGGCCAGATGCAATAATTTGTCTTTTACTTTAGAAGGCTTATCTTGACAAGTCCACACTACTGGGACCCCTGGGAATTTCACTGAGGTGCAAGACTGATTTCTGTGGGATTTATCTCCCCCACCCTCTGATGCACAAATATCTTTTTTTTTTTTTTAAGATTTTATTTTTAAGTAATCTCTACACCCAACGTGGGGCTTGAACTCATAACCTTGAGATCAAGAGTCACAGGCTCTACCGACTGAGCCAGCCAGGTGCCCCTGATGCACAAATCACAAATGTCTTAACCAATGTCTAGAGTAGCTGTGAAGTCCTGTTCACTGGGGCCAATCAGCCTAATATCAATAATGGATCAGCATGATGTCTTGAGGGGAAAAAAGGCAACCAAGACCCCTGGGGACTAAATCATGACATTGGCCTGGAGAGTTGAGATGCATGGGAAGAGGGACAGTGGAGATATATTGCTGGCCCTGCCAGCTGGAAGAAAACTGCTTCCTGTGCTCTTTACTATCGTGTATTGAGAAAAAAGCATTTGCCAGATCAATAGCTGCATACCAGGTCCCAGGATGGTATGGACTGAATGTCTAAATCCCCTGAAATTCATATGTTGCCATCCTAACTCCCACCGTGATGGTATTAGGAGGTGGGGATTCTGCCTGCTGCTGAGTATGTCTATTCTGGTTATGCATTCCAGAACTAAGAAAATAGCCCCAGGATGGATCTGAGCAACCACTGGGCACACTATGAGTCAGACCTGAGCTAACAATCCATTGATCACCTGACCTCCATGGTCCTGAGTCTGACTCATGGACCCCAATGACATTTTGGATCAGTTCAGAGCCAGTGTCCGGGAATCTCTGGAAAGACTGATTATTTCCTCTCCCCCAGTTCACAGTCAGTCTGGCAAACCTCCATAGGTCCCTTTGCGGAAGGGTAGGAGAAAGATCACCGGTATAAATTTTTGGCAATCTAGCAGATCCTCCTTCAAGGGACACCATCCTCCCCTTTATTCAAGGGGTTCTGGATCTGTAAACTGGTTCAAGACTACGAATTGATTGAGAGGCCATGACTCTCTGTTTTGGTGATTCAAATAGATTTCTGTTTATTCAACCTGGAAATCTGCTTGTACAGATCAAGTAAGGATTTTGTAGATGGCCCACCTTCTTCTCTTCTAGGGACACTGTGATCAACTAGCCAACGCAGACGTCTCTGTAAATCAGACTGTTCTGAATGGTTCTCTGGCACTGCTGTCCATCCCAGTAACCATGGTACACATTGTCTTTGGTAAGTAAATACCACCGCTTGACCCCTGCCATTCCAGGATCTCATTATCCCCAATTATTTATTAAAAAAAAAAAAAGATTTTATTTATTTGTGAGAGAGAAAAAGCACAAGCAAGGGGAGTGGCAGGCCGAGGGATAAGCAGGCACCCCGCTGAGCAAGGAGCCTGATGCAGGACTCAATCCCAGGACCCCGGGATCATGACCTGAGCCCGAGGCAGACGCTTAACCGACTGAGCCACCCAGGCGTCCCTATCCCCATGTTCAGAGATCCAAGTTCAGTAGTAGAAATTCCCACTGCAATTTCTGACCCAAAGAGAAAAGAGACCATAGCTGCTGGGGCTCCTCTCACAAACGTATTTGCCACAATGGTGAAAGGGATGTCCTCTGGACCCTCCCATGGTGGGTAAGTGGGCCTTCCGTGACAAATCCACCCTGGTGGTCCGATCTCCCTAAGCCTCTGGATACTTTCCTCTGCAGCATATCAAGGCACCTCTGGCATTTCAACTTCCTTTAGTCTGGGACTCCTGTGGGTCTGTTTCACTCAACCAACCAAACTGCTAGGGTCCTATTAATTCCCTGTGCTAAAACACTAAATCCAGAATATTTGTTTCGTGGATTCATACAGCAGAAGTTGTCAAAGATTTTCTGTAGACAGCCAGATAGTAAATACTATTGGCTTTGCAGAACAACCTGTCTCTGCCAGAACTAGTTGATTCTCTTACTGGAGCACAAAAGCCGCCATAGACAATCTGTAAATGAGAGTATATCCCAACAACATTTTCTTTATGGACACTGAAATTTGAATTTCATATATTTTCATGTATCATGAAATATAACTCTTCTTTTGATTTTTCTCAGCCATGTAAAAAATGTAAAAACATTCTTGGTTTACCAGTTGTACAGAAACAGCAGTGGGACAGATTTGGTCCATAGGCATAGTTTGCCAATCCTTGCCTTAAGGTTTACAATATGCATCTTTCATTAATCTCAACCTGATTTCAAATATCACGCTACTTTGCATATAGTGAAAGAAACCTTAAAACAGTATACTCAATTCTTCCCTCCCACCTTTTATGTATTATTGTCACACATTATATTTTTCTGTACAGTATATAAACTTCTTTTTTTAAAGATTTTATTTATTTATTTGACAGAGAGGGACAGCGAGACAGGAACACAAGCAGGGGGAGTGGGAGAGAGAGAAGCAGGCTTTCCGCTGAGCAGGGAGCCCGATGTGGGACTTGATCCCAGGATCCTGGGATCATGACCTGAGCCAAAGACTCAGCCCAACGACTGAGTCACCCAGGCGCCCCAGTATATAAACTTTTTTAAAGTTTTATTTATTTATTTGGGGGCACCTGGGTAGCTCAATTAAGCATCCAACTCTTGACTTCGGCTCAGGTCATGATCTCAGGTTGTGAGATCAAGCCCCATGTCGGGCTCCGTGCTGGGCATGGGGCCTTCTTAAGATTCTCTCTCTCCTTCTCCCTCTGTCCCTTGGTCCTTCCCCCTCCCCTCCAAAAAAGTGTTACTTATTTAAGTAATCTCTACACCCAAGGTGGGGCTCACCTCACAACCCTGATATCAAGAGTTGCATGCTTTCGACTGAGCCAACCAAGCACCTCTATTATTCCATATACTATAAAACTCCACTACACTGCTATTATTTTTGTTTTAGACAGTTAATTACCTTCTAGGGTGATTAAAAATAATTTAAACATGTCTTTTATATTTACTTTCATTTTAACCATTTCTGAAAATTAGTATTTCCTTGTGTACCTCCAAGTACCTGTCTGGTATCATGTCCTTCCCCTTGAAAAACTTCCTTTAAGATCTGATGGTACAGTTCTGCTGGTAATGAATTCTCAGCTTTTGTTGATTTGAAAAAGTCTTTCATTTTTTAATTTTTTAAATTAATATGCAGTAAAATTGAGTTTATTTGTGTACAATTCTGAGTTTTGAGACATGTGTAGAATCCTATAATCACCACAGTCAGGATACAGAATAGTTGTGCTTTCATTTAAAAAGAAAAAAAAGCTTTTTATTTTGAAAGACTTATAGATCACGTGATGTTGCAAAAAATAGCAGAGTCCTGTTTACTCTTCACCTAGATTTGCCCAATGGTAGCATCTTACATAACTATTGTACAATATCAAAGCCTATTCTCAATTCAACAACATTAGGGCAATATTATTAAGCAGACTTATTCAGATCTTACTTAGATTTCACCAGTTCTTACATGCACTTGTGTGTGTGTGTGTAATTGTATGCAATTAGGTATAGATTCATGTTACCAGCACCTTCATTTACTTTAAGTAAACTCTATGTCCAATGTGGGACTCAAACTCATGACCTCGAGGTCAAGAATTGCATGTTCTACTGACTAAGCCAGCCAAGCACCCCTAGCACCTTCATTTTTGAAAGATACTTTTACTGTATATAGAATTCTGGGTTGACAGTTTCTTCAGCATTTTCAGATGTCAATTCATGGAGCAGCCAGCTGGCTCAGTCAGTAGAGCATGTGACTCTTGATCTTCAGGTCATGAGTTCAAGCCCCATGTTGGTCCCAGAGCTTACTGAAAAAAACTATATATAAACAAACAAATAAACAAGCTGGTTCATTGTCTTCTGCTTACATAGTTTCTGATATGAAGTCTGCTGTAATTCTTACCTATGTGCTTCTGTCAGTAGTAATGTGTCTTTTTTTTTCCCCTCTCTGTCTCCTTCAGGATTTTCTCTTTGTTTTTCAGTAGTTTGACTATGATGTATTAGGTGATCTTATTTTTGCTTTTTTGTTGGTGGGGGGTAATTTGTCCTACTTGGGTGTTCTCTGATTCTTAAAGACCTATGGTCAATGTCTTCTACCATTTTTGGAAAATTCTCAGCCATTATCTCTTCACATGTTTCTTCTACTCATTCTCTCTCTTTTCCTTCTGGGATTTCAATTACATGTGTATTAGGTAATTTGACATTGTCCTGCAACTCTTGGATGCTCTGTTCTTTTTTTTTTTTTTTTTTTTTTTTTTTTTGGTTTTACACTTATTTTTCTCTGTGTTTCGGTTTGGATAATTTCTGTTGACCTATCTTCAAGTTTACTGACTCTTTCCTTAGTCTTGTTGAGGAGCCCATAGAGGCATCCTTCATCTTTGCTACCATGATTTTTTTTTCCTTTTTTAATTTCTAGAATTTCCATTTGACTCTTACACCTTCCATCTCTGCTGAAATTCCCCATCTGTTTATGCATGTGGTCCATCTTTCCTACTAGCACTTTTAACATATAAATCGTGATTATTTTTAAAAGCACTTATTGGGGCACCTGGGTGGCTCAGTGGGTTAGGTGTCCGACTCTTGATCTCAGCTCAGGTCTTGATCTCAGGGTTGTGAGTTCAAGCCCTATGTTGGGCTTCACACTGAGCATGGAACCTACTTAAAAAAAATAAATAAAAAATAAATAAAAGCCCTTGTCTAGGGGCGCCTGGGTGGCTCAGTCGTTAAGCATCTGCCTTTGGCTCAGGTCATGGTCCCGGGGTCCTGGGATCAAGCCCCGCATCAGGCTCCCTGCTCCGCAGGAAGCCTGCTTCTCCCTCACCCCCCTGCTTGTGTTCCCTCTCTCGCTGTGTCTCTCTCTGTCAAATAAATTAATAAAATCTAAAAAAAAAAAAAAAGCCCTTGTCTAGGGGTGACTGGCTGGCTTAGTCGAGCATGTGACTCTTGATCTCTGGGTCATGAGTTCAAGCCCCATGTTGGGTGTAGAGTTTACTTTAAAAAAAATTTTTTTTAAAGTCCTTGTCTAATTGTTTCAACAACTGAATCATTTCTGAGTCTGGCTTGTTGGATTCCTTTGAACATAAGCAAGTGTAAGAAGGCCAGTGAGGCTGGAGATCAGGGATAGAAAAACTGCAGAGAGAGACAGTGGCCACGGGGCAGTGTCCTTCCAGCCATAAGGGGGATTGGGCTTTATCCTGAGAGCAATGGGAACTACTGGAGAGTATAAGCAGGGGAGCCATATGATCAATTTTGGGTTTTTAAAAGCTCTTCTGCTGGTGTACAGAGAATAGATTGTGTGAAAGCCAGAGCAGAAGCAGGGAGACCAATCAGGAAGCAGAGAAAAAAAGGGGAGCATGGCACATCCAGGGCAGCAGAGAGCCTGTACCTGGGACCCTGGGTACCATTTCCATGTCCTTCCAGCACCCGGAAGGAAAAAAACTGGTTCTAGAGAGGGGGTTTGAAAGGGAGTTCAAGCGCGCAGTTTCTTGCTAGTTTTAACATATGACCACCAGAGGGCGCAAAATCCTCACGAGACGCTTGGACTCGGACCTGGGTCCTCCGCCCCCTACTGCGTCCTGGAACTCGGGCAGCCCGAGGTAGACCCCTCTCCTTGTCCAGTTAGATGGCTGATTCTAGGGCTGACAAGAACCAGACTTCAGTCCCGAGGGTGTTTTGTGAGAAAGCAGTGAGTAAACTGAAGGAGTCCTGGACTGGAAGCCTCAAAATGCGAGTTCTAGCCCCTTCCCAGCAGCTCCCTGACTTAGGCAAGTTACATCACCTCCCCGAGCCCGAGCCCGGTGTCTGCAAGAATGGAGATGATTTTTGCCACTATTTCCCCTTTTGCTTCCCGATCTGGCCCAGGCCCTCATTTCAGAGAGAGGCTGTGTAATGTGGGGGCTCAGAACGTGGTGTCTGAGCCACCCGGGGTTATTTCAAACCATTCCAACCACAAACTAGCCAAGCTACCTTGGACAAGTGACTTCACCTCCTGAGAGCCCCAGTTTCCATCTTTGTTAAGTGGGAACCCTAACACATCCCTTGCACAGTTGCAAACCGTAAGATAATGTCCCTAAGTACTTAGCACAGTGGCTGGCACATAATAATTGTTCAATGTATGCTTATTATCCAGCTAGAAAGTGGACTCACATTCATTTCAGCACTTACCTGAATCTCCAGGACTGGGGCCCTGTTAGTAATTCCTTCAGTGGCTTTCAGCAAGATTCCTTCCCTTTTCTGAGCCTCAGTTTGTCCAAAAGAAAGAATGGAAGGTTGGATTAGATTGGGTACTCAGCAGGAGCCCTTTTAGCCCTGACATCCAGGCTGCTTCCATCTCCCTTCCTCCTACCTCCCCTCCCTTTCTTTCTTTCTTCCATTTAACCATCACGTATTCGGTCATTCAACAATTACATATTTACTGGGTATCTACTATATTCCAGGTGCAGGAAACAAAACAGACCCACATCAAACCAGGTGTCAGCCACGGACAGCCAGCCCGTGGGAAGCATGTTTGTTCAAAAGCTCCTTTGCTTTCTCTTCCAGCAATCAATCCTTGCAGGTTATTTCGTGTTTGGAACAGGAAAGAATTGCGCCAAGAGTTTATTTCTGTGCATCTCCGTGTGGCTGTGGACACACACACATTTATATATAACATTTGCTGCTGCGTTGTCATGGGAACCGGTTTTTGGTCTCCGGGCCTGAGGGATGCCTGGGCCTGGAGGAGCTTTTATGGAACAGCCCCTGCCTGCACTTTGGTGTGGTGCGCGATCCTGCTGGGAGAGTTGCCCCAAGAGCCTTTGTCGGCCCTTTTGATCATCGCTGCCTATTTTTCTCATTGATCTTGTCGGATGTGAGTGAATTTGACTGAGGGAACTGAATGTCAAGCTCAGTGACTGGCAGAGCGAGATCCTCTGGGACATTTGCCAACTAGCAGCGTGGATAGGTCAGCTTGGGCTTTTTTGTCTTCTTAAGCCCTTGATGTGGGAATGTTTAAGGCTTTGGGGAAGACGTGGATGAGAAGACAAAAGCAGCCAGGGAATGTGTTTTCAGGACGACAGCTGCAGCAGCCCCTTGGGACTTGGCAGGCGGTGCCAGAGCAGGGAGGGGCCGAGTGCCCGCTGGAGGGAGGCAGGGACTTGCCATTCGCCAGCGGCTTCTCTGGGTCTGGCCCCATCCTGGGTGCTTTGCGTATGTTACTCCCTGGAATTCTGGAATCCACCCTGGAGGACAGACATCTCATGCTTCCTAGTGGGAGACTGGCATGGGAGGGAGAGGAAAAGTGGCCTAGCTAGGGAGTGGCAAAGCTGAGCTTCAGACCCAGGTTGGGCCTGACCCCAGAGCTGGGCTTTACCCACTCTGTTGTGGCCCTGGGCAACCTTCCGCCGCCAGGCCCCCCGTGCATCTGGAAAGGCGTTCCAGAGAACGGAGTCCTCGCAAACCCCAGGTCTGAGGAAGAGCTGAAGGGAAGAGACCCCATTTACTGATGATCTCCTATGTTCAGTACTGAGCTCTGTCTTTCCACCTCACAGATCTGCTAGAACATTGAAACTCCTATAATCCCCATGCAGATGAGCGAAATTGAGGCCCAGAAGGGTGAGGTGATTTAACGAAGGTCTCGGAACTGGGTTCTGAGCCACGGCAATTGTTTTCCCAACTGAAAGCCCTATAAGCACTGCCCTGGGCCGCCTTCTCCCACATTTCCCAGCCACAGTGCTGAAGAGAGGTGTTTAGGTGTTCTAAGAGCAGGGAAGGCCACTCCAGAAAACCTTGTATGGTGGAGGACTCCAACCTGCCCAGATAGTGCTCCCCCAAATCTACCAGAGTAGGGTTACACTCAGGAACTCAATCAACATCCATCCCTCCATTTTATGGAGTGCCTCCTACGTGCCAGGCTCAGTCTGGGTACAGGGCACCCAGCAATGAATGTGAAAGTCATGATCGCTGCTTTTGGGAGCTTACTCTCTAGCAGAGGGACAGCCACAAGACAAGTAAATTTAAGTGTGAGAAGGTCAATGGTACTACGGGTGCAAATAGCAGGGACTGTTGGCCTGGGTGGAGGGGGGTGTTGGCATCAACTTACAGGAACCTTCCTGACACTTTGGCTCCAGAAGACCGAGAATATAACCGAGTGCTGAAAGTCGGCCGTGCTATGGCATGAAATGAAAGAAGTTTCTATTTTCCTGATGTTCAGATGTGATACTTATCCTCAAGCCATTTACAGCTTCATTGATGAGACAAAGAGGTTAACGATTATGACTACTTACTACAGCCAGGGATGAGGCTACAGAAGCCCCCTCTGAATACAGTGTGATAGAAGCATAGGAAAATAATGTCCCGACACAAAAGTAGCAGAAGACAGCGACATCTGGGTGGCTCAGTCAATTGAGTGTCTGACTCTTGATTTTGGCTCAGGTCATACTCTCAGGGCTATGGGATCAGGCCCTGTGTCAGGCTCCATGCTCAGTGCAGAGTCTGCTGGAGAGTCTCTCTCTCTCTCTCTCTGCCCCTCTCCGTGCTTGCTCTCTAAGTAAATAAATAAATAAAATCTTTTAAAAAATAGTAACAGAAGATAGAGCAATTAAATCTGTCTGGGGGGAGCAGGAAGAGAATCGAGGAACGTTTGCCCCATAAGATGACACGAGCTGGGTTTTGAAGGATCAATAGGAGCTAGCTAGGAGTCCAGGAGCCAAAGACACTCCAAGTGGTGGGAACAACGTATGGAAAGACTTGGCAACAGGAAAGTGCTTGGCTGTTCCAGGTGCATGTCCATGGGGGAAGGGGCAGGAACTGAGGGTGCAGACATCGGTAGGAGCGAGATGCAGTCATGCAGGTACCCTGGTCGGGAACCTGGACTCTATCCAATCCCTGCTTAGCCTGCGTAAGGGGGAGAACCATGCATCTTCTTCAAATTCTCTACTTCAGTGGAAGAAAAGGCGTGTAATGAGGGTAAGGGAAAAAAGCATGATTGCCGAATTTGGGAAAGTGAAAAATGTCCATCTGCAGAATTAATTCTAAATTGCTGCTATTTTCATTCTCACGCCAGCGGGAAAGGCAGAGCCTAGCAACGCGCCCCAGCCTCTTTCCAGGTGCCTGGAGTGCCAGCAGGCCAGGCCAGGCCAGCAGGCTGGCTCCCATGGAGCTCGGTGGAGCCAGTTCGGAGCTTGGTGCCAGCTGTGGGCATCTGGAAATCCAGCTTCCTCTTCCAGTCATTGGATAGGGGGGAAAGAGAGTCCAGGATTTTCCCAAGGCAGCAAACTTGGCAGGATGATTAAATAGCATCTGGCTTGACAAGAGCCAGGGGAAGGCTGGGCCACCCACGGTAGAGGATATGGTTTCCAGATTCAAGATGGGATATGTGGGTGATTGTGTGAAGTCCCTTGGTTTAGAGAGAGCTGGAAGCCTGCTAGGCGGGTATTAGAGACCTTTCACTGGGCCAGGCCCAGTGGCAGTGCAGGTTGATCTCAGGAGATTTGGTGTAGGGGGCTCTAATAAGGCCTGGTGTCAGCAGGGGCAAAGGTTGCCTTGCCCCCAGACCCAGCAGCCACCTCCTGAACATGTTGGGTGGTTAGCCAGACAAGGAGGGAAGAAGCCCCTGTTACGGTTCAGCTCCTACGTGTAGGCGGTATTAGTACTCAGAACTCTTATCAGAGTGTTATGGGGATTAAATGAGTTGATACATATAAAGAGTTTTGCTCAATGCCTGCCTCATAGTGAATGCTCGGTGAAAGTTAGTTGTTGTTTTTATCAGCCAGACATGCTGATGGTTGGTTTCTGCTTGCTAGCTTACTTAATGCTCACGACAGCTCTCGGAAGTAGGAATTAATAGGTGAAAAAAATTGTTATTATAGTTGGGGAAACTGTGGCACAGTGGGGTTATGGAATTTGCTCAAAGACACAGTTAAAAGTGGAAGAGAGGAAAGAACTTGTATGCCTCAACAATGATAAAAAGACAAACAGGGAGGGGCGCCTGGGTGACTCAGTCTGTTAAACGTCTGACTCTTGGTCTCAGGGTCAAGATTTCAACCCCTGCATTGGGCTCCACAGTGGATGTGGAGCCTAATTAAAAACAAACAAACAGGGGCGCCTGGGTGGCTCGGTCGTTAAGCGGCTGCCTTCGGCTCAGGTCATGATCCCAGGGTCCTGGGATCGAGCCCCACATCGGGCTCCCTACTCAGTGGGAAGCCTGCTTCTCCCTCTCCCACTCCCCCTGCTTGTGTTCCCTCTCTCACTGTGTCTCTCTCTGTCAAATAAATAAATAAAATCTTTAAAACAAACAAACAAACAAACAAACAAACAAACACATTGGGGCGCCTGGGTGGCTCAGTTGTTAAGTGTCTGCCTTTGGCTCAGGTCATGATCCCAGGGTCCTGGGATCGAGCCCCGCATCGGGCTCTCTGCTCAGCAGGAGGCCTGCTTCTCCCTCTCCCACTCCTCCTGCTTGTGTTCCCTCTCTGTCAAATAAATAAATAAAATATTTAAAAAACAAACAAAAAACACAAACAGGGAGACGCCTGGCTGGCTCAGTAGGTGGAGTGCCAGCCTCTTGATCTCAGGGTTGTGAGTTCAAGTCCCACATTAGGTGTGAAGCCTCCTTGACAAAAAAAAATTCAAAAAAATTTTTTTAAAAAATTCAAAAATGGGCAAAGCACTTGAATAGACATTTCCATAAAGAAGGTATCAAATGGCACCACCTGGGTGGCTTCAGCTCAGGTCCATGATCTCAGGGGCCTGGGATCGAGCCCTGTGTTGGGCTCCCTGCTGAGCAGGGAGCCTGCTTCTCCCTCTGCCTGCTGCTCCCCCTGCTTGTGCTCTCTCTGTCTCTCTCAAATAAATAAAATCTTTAAAAATTAAACGGAATTACCATATGATCCAGCAATTCCACTTCCGGGTATATACCCCAAAGAATTGAAAGCATAACTCGAATGGATACTTGCATACCCATTCTCAAAGGTCCATTGATCTCTGTATGGACGAACAAAATGTGGTATATCTATGTAATGGAATATTATTCAGCCTTAAGAAGGAATTATGTACTGATACATGCTGCAGGATGGATGAACCTTAGAAACATTACACTAGATGAAATGTGCCAGGCACAAAAGGACAAGTATTGTGTGATTCCATTTATATAAGGTCCCTAGAGCAGTCAAATTCATAGAGACAGGAAGTGAAATGTGGTTGTCAGGGAAGAAGAGAACAGGGAGTTACTGTTTAATGAGTACAGGAGTTTTGGTTTGGGGTGTGGCAGAAGTTCTGAACATGGACGGTGGTGGTGATTGCACAACAATGTGAATGACACCTAATGCTGCTTAACTGTACACTTAAAAATGGTTAAAGTGGGGGCGGCTGGGTGGCTCATTTGGCTAAGCGCCCGACTCTTGGTTTCAACTCAGGTAGTAATCTCAGGGTTGGGATCGAGCCCTGCATTGGGCTCTGCACTGAGTACAAAGTCCACTTGAGTTTCTCTGCCCCTCCCTCCCCGCCGTGCTCGAGCTCTCTCTCTAAAATAAATCAATCTTTTAAAAAAATGGTTAAAGTAGGGGCGCCTGGGTAGCTCAGTCGTTAAGCGTCTGCCTTCGGCTCAGGTCATGATCCCAGGGTCCTGGGATCGAGCCCCGCATCGGGCTCCCTGCTTGGCGGGAGGCCTGCTTCTCCCTCTCCCGCTCCCCGTGCTTGTGTTCCCTCTCTCGCTGTGTTTCTCTCTGTCAAATAAATGAATAAATAAAATCTTTTTTTTTTTTTTATAAAGATTTTACTTACTTATTTGACAGAGAGAGAGACAGCGAGAGAGGGAACACAAGCAGGGGGAGCGGGAGAGGGACAAGCAGGCTTCCCATGGAGCAGGGAGCCCGATGCGGGGCTCGATCCCAGGACCCTGGGATCATGACCTGAGCCGAAGGCAGATGCTTAACGACTGAGCCACCCAGGCGCCCCTAAATAAAATCTTTTAAAAAAATAAAATTAAAAAAATGGTTAAAGTGATGAATTTTATGTTGTGTTTATCTAACCACAATTTTTTTTTTTAAAGTTGCAAGAAGAAGGAAGAGGAAAGAAAAAGTAGTAGAGTTGTACTTAGGACCTGGCTCTGTCTCCAGGAACCCCTGGGATGGTTTCCTGGATTTGCTTTCCCCTTTCTAGGAAAATGCTCCCTATTTTTGTTCAAAACTTACCAGCAAAGGGGCTGACTTAGTTGGTGGAGCATGTGACTCTTGATCTCAGGGTTGTGGGTGAAGAGATTACTTAAAAAAAAAAAAAATCTTAGGGGCACCTGGGTGGCACAGTTGGTTAAGCGTCTGACTTTGGCTCAGGTCCTGGGATCGAGACCTGCGTTGGGCTCTACCCTCGGAGGGAATGTCTGCTTGTCCCTCTGCACCACGCCCCCCCCCCCCCCCCACTCATGCGTGCTCGTGCTCTCTCTCTCTCAAATAAATAAATAAAATCTTAAAAAAAAAAATCTTAAAAAAACAACAACTGACCAGCAAAGAGAAAAGAGGTATCTTGGTGATGATGGACACACCCAAATGTAACAAATTCTATTTAATTCAAAGCATTTGCGAGTGGTATTCCGCTTGAAGGACAGTCCTAATTTTGCTCATTAGGTCAGAGAATGGAAGTGCTGAGGAGTCAGAACGTGGTAAGTGCACTCCGTCCTCTCTACTCTGTACCCGTTCCCACAACCTGTGTTCCATAGCATTCGTCATTTTGTGTCCAGGCGACAAACATTGATGGAGTACTCTGATTTGTGTTTTTTCAACACCAGTTCTCAGACACCAGCTGGGTGTCCTACAGCTTAACTCAGTTTTGATACCATCTACCTGGAGATGGCATCAGATCCCACAGGTTGAGGGCTCAGTCCTGTGGGACCGCCCACTCCCCTCATTTCAAATGCTGGCTGCAAGGCCAGGTTGTCACCTGTTCTTCTGACCTACTGGCTAGAGATCAGAGGTTCCCATGGTCCCTTCCTTGGGTTTGATTAATTTGCTAGAGTGGCTTGCAGAACACAGAGAAACATCTTACTCACTAGATTACCAGTTTATTATGAAAGGATGTAACTTGGGAACAGCCAGCTGGAAGAGGTGCACAGGGCAAGGTGTGGGGCAAGGGTCTGATCACCCATCCCTCTCCGGGGGCGCCACTCTTCCTGCATCTCCGCATGTTCACCAGTCTAGAAGCTCTGTGGACGCCATCCTTTGGAGTTCTTAACAGAGGCTTCATTACCTAGGCATGACTGAATAAATCATTGGAACTCAATCTCCAGCTCTCCTCCCCTTCTCAGAGGTCCTGGGGTGGGGCCAAAAGTTCCAACTCGCTAATCTCAGGGTTGGTTCCCCTGACAACCAGCCCCCCCATCCTTAGATGACCTAGGGGCTTTCCAAAAGTCACCTCGTTAACATAACAAAAGATACCTTTATCATTCTAATCGCTTAGGAAATTCCAAGGGTTTTAGAGCTCTCTGCCAGGAACCAAAGACCAAATACAAATTTCTTATTAAAATCACAATATCACAAGCGCATAATACACGTCGGGCTCTATTCTGTAACCTAGAGATACACCAGTGAATAAAACAGACTAAGTCCCTCCTCTTCTAGGGCTAACATTCTAACGGGGGAGAGGTAGACCACAGACTCATAAATATGGAAATGTCACATGTCAGATGATGACAGGTGTCATGAAGGAAATTCAAGCAGGCCAGGTGTGCTGAGGATAGGGGTGGGTTGCTAATTTATATGGGACGTCTGGGAAGCCTTCTCTGATAAGGTTTCAAGCAAAAACATGAAGGAAGTGAGGGAATGTGCAGGGCAGCGATCCCAGATCCCAAGGACAGGCAACAGGAAATGCAGAGGCCCTGAAGTGGGAGTGTGCTCAGGATAAAGGAACATCACAAAGGCCAGGGCACTAAACATGGAGAAGAGTAGTAGACAGAAGCTCAGAGAGGTCAAGGTAAGGATGGGAGGCAGAGCTCATCATGTAGGGCCCTGTAGGCCATTGAATAGATTTTTGCTTTTACTCCAGGTGAGACGAGAGGACAGTAAAGTGCTCTGAGCAGAGACCTGACATGATCTTCACTTTTTAATGTAAATAATTATGGGGATTACTTAACCTGTAAGTCGTTACCCCTCTCTCCTCCCCATTAGATATGGCCTCCTATTCCTCTTAGAGGCCCAGCATGGGGCCTGGCACATAGTTGTCACTCAGTAAATGCCAGTTACATGAATCCTGAAGATCCCCCGCTCCAGAAGCATGCAGGCCAGGAATGGCCAATGCTGGAAGTGGGAAAAGGCCAGGGGGGTGGCAGCAGACTTCTTAATGGGAGGACAGTATTAGTGACAAAGCCCTTGGCCTAGCAGTGAAGAGAGGCTGGAGTTTCAGTCTCTGTTCTGCTGTTCTCTTGCTGTGTAACCTTGAAAAAATCCTTTCCTCTCTCTGGGCTCTCTTCCTAAAACCCGAACACTGGGTAAGATCATCTTTAAGGTATTTTCAGTCCTGACTAGACTCTGTGATAATACTTTTTTTAAAAAAATTGTGGTAAAGTACAAATAACATAAAGTTTACCATCTTAATGAACCATTCTGTGAGAATAGTTTTTGCTCCTTCTTGTACCCTGGTGAAGCTGCGCTATCTCCAGCCGGAAGTGGCTGGCGCGGGCTGTGATCGCTTCCGGGAGGAGTAGCTGAGCAATGGACTGTGCAGCACACACTGTGGGCAAAGGGGCAGGACAACTTGGTTCCAGGAGAAGTGAGAACGGCAGCAAATTAGAGAAGCTGCCCCCCTGCCCTGGAGGGAACAGGACAGGAATTAAGCTTTATCGAGGTGCTTCTTAAGCCCCAGGCCTTGGTGACGCTCTCTGGCTGCTTTAAGTCTTGCTTTAATCCTTTAGGGGCAGACCTCCCGGTCATTTTGCAAATGGCCCGGAGAAGTTAGAAAACTTGCTTAAGGTAGTACAACCGGTCTGTAAGGTTAGAATCCAGATCTGTGCTGAAGTTTAAAACCTTTGCAAGGAATCACCACCCTCACATGGGACCCTACCACTGGGCCCTGTGATGTCGGGAAAGGCCTGCTGGTATAGCTCTTCACTGAAGAGCCTTCATGGCTGATTATGAACATGCTTACTGTGGTGCACAGAATGGGGCAAACAGTTTCTTTACTTTTCCCGCTGGGGCTTCTCTCCTTCCACCCCCCTCCTCTTTAGATGGATGCCCTAAAGTGTCTCCTTCCTCAGTCTTCAATCCCCCCCCCCCCTTTTTAAATGTTTTTAAACCTTCTTGGCCTCCCATCTCTAGGTCTTAACTGCTGAGGGTCTAGATCTCGGGCCACCAAGGTTCATGCCCAGCTCTACCCTTGGTGGATATTCGCATGTTGCCGAGTGGAACTGCAAATAATATACAAACCCCTCTGTGTCTACTAAAGATGGCTTCTGTTGGCATAACATGGCTTGTCTTTATGCTAAAAGCCCAGCCCCCTCCAGGAGGAAAAATGAAGGGGAGAGAGAACTCCAGCTTGCAACAATATTTTCAAGTTTTCAATCAAGAAATTAAGGGGTCCTCCCAAGCCCAATCTCCAGTTCACTCAGAGAAACAGAGCACTGACCCCACATAATAACAAATAAGCAAAACTCTATCACCCAGCCATGAGATGGATAAACCAAGTCTTCACTTGTCTACTGGCTCTTTGAAGAGGTCTGTGTTGGAGGCAGCAGGTGGGCTCTGGGAACGGCAGAGGTCAAAGGTACAACAGTCCTCTTGTGTGGTGCCTGCTCTGGGATACTCTGGTCCTTCTCTTTCTCTGTACAGTGAGGCCCAGCCTGGGCTCTGGGGTACCCCGGACTCTAGGGTAACATGAAATCCTCTGACAATTCACAATTATCCTGTCTTTCAGCAGGTTTCACATCCTATTTATTGAGTGCTAGATATTCGGGATATTCTAAATGCCTAAGTAATATATCTGACAATTATTATGAGCCAGGGACTGGGCTAAGTGCTTTGCATTTGCTGTTTTTTCCGTTTTTTTTTTTTTTCTTTTTTTCCCTTTTATTAGAGAGAGAGAGCACAAGCAGAGGGAGAGGCAGCAGAGGGAGAGGCAGCAGAGGGAGAAGCAGGCTCCCGGCTGAGCAAGGAGCCCACTGCAGGACTCAATCAGGACCCTGAGATCATGACCTGAGCTGAAATCAAGAGTCAGACACTTAACCAACTGAGCCACCTAGGCGCCCTTGTATTTATTGTCTTATTTCTCATGATAGGAGGTAGAATCTATTTTACAAATGAGAAAACTGAGGCTCAGAGAGGTTAAGTGATTTCTTCCAGGTCATCCAGCTAATAAAAGGCGGGGCTGAGAATCAAACTCAGATAATTTGATTCCAATGGCTGTACTTAGTTGCTCAACAGAGTGTCCTGGGAGCTAAGCATCCGCTGTCTTGGGAGCCTGGAGGCGGGGTGCCTCGCTCTGCTTGGGCAGTGAGAAAAAGATGCCTGGAAGAGGTGACGCCTGAGCTAACTCTTGAAGTAGGAGCAGGAGTGAGCCAATGGGCTGAGCGGGGAGAGGGTGGTTTGGGGTTATTGGTAGTAGGAACAGTCTGTGGACAGGCCGCTGGGGGAGAAGGAAAATGGCTTTGTTTGCAATAGACTAAGGTGGTTGCTGCTCTAGATGTGAGTGGCAGGATGGAAGCAGAGCCCAGGTCCTGAAGGATCTCCGATTTAGACTGGGTCCTGAAGACAGTGAGAGTGCGGGGAACCTTGGAGGGCTCTCAGCAGGCAAGTTCACAGAACCAGTTTTGCTTCTTGACGGTGCTTCTGGCCACAGCTGGAGAGGTTGCTATGTTGAAGGAAATGTGGCACATCAGACTTGGAGTTAGATGCCTCGGGGTTGTATACCAGCCTTTCCACCTAAAAGTTATACAGGTTGAGGGGCGCCTGGGTGGCTCAGTTGGTTAAGCATCTGATTCTACATCTCAGCTCAGGTCTTGATCTCAGGGTCGTGAGTTCAAGTCCCGCGTTGGGGTGTGGAGCCTACTAAAATTTTTTTTATACAGGTTGCTTCCTTACATCTTTGAGCCTCAGTTTCTTCATTTGTCAACAGGATAAAATAACACCTTGTATAGTTGTTGAGAGGAGTAAGAGTTAATCTAAGCGAAATGTTTAGCAGAGTTGTATCCTGGCACATAGTAGGTGTTTAATAAATACTAGCTGCTCTGTGAGAGGGATGTTGAGCAGGGCCATGCTTCTGGATCAAAGAACATTCTACCTTTTTGACTTTGCTTCCTGTAAACCTCCCCTCATTGATTGCCTGGGGGCAGAATCTTATCAGCGACTTTTACATTATTTTGCACAAGGTCTTTCCGTTTTAAGAGAGATAATGCTCACAAAGTGCTTAGCAAAGATCAGGCACACAGTAATCACCTGATGCTTGTAGCTATTATTAAGCTAGAAAATGAAACTTAGAAAAGAATAGCAATTAAGGAATTATCAGTCTGTTATCACTCTAGTGTAAATGAGAAGCCCAATTCTTTCCTGGGAACAGGTTTTGACCGGGATAAGGAAGTCTGAGATCTCAGAACACCAGGAAGGAGAATCTGGGGAACTGAACCACTTGGGAATTTTTCCTGGAGAAGAGCAGAAGATCCAATCCTAAGTCATCAGGTATAACAAATCCAAATGGTTTAGGACTCCAGAGTATGAAGTAACTCCTATCTTCCAGTCTGGAGATGGGGAATGAGGCATATGGAGCTCTCAGGGACTGTCAAGAATTAAGCACCCACTATGTGTAGAGCTTTATGTGAATTAAAAAAAAAAAAAAATGAAGGCAGTGTGAAGCAGTATAGCAGGAGTCATAACCAAATTCGAATTCTGACTCTGTCAACTCCACTCTCTATGTGACTTTGGGTAAGTCTCTTGTCCGCTCTGAACCTCAATTTTCTCAGCGCTTCCGTTGTGTGATGGTATTGCGCCTTCCCGCACCTCAGTTTCTTCATCTGTAAAATGGGTACTACCTATTTCGCAGGACTGTATGAGATCATGCGTATTAACTGCCTGGTAAGCAGTCCTACCGGAATCGCTCCGTAGATCCCTGCGGTTCCTTTCCATTCAATCACCTGCGCCGAGCACAAGGCCCCCTGCTCGGGGTGAGGTGTGCGGGGAAGGGCTGGGTGGTCTCGGTCGGCCCAGTGGGGAGCAAAGGACAAATGTTACCCCCGCATAAGACACTGGGGAGCTGCTGGTCAAGTGGCGCTCCAGTCATGGGGCAGGCCTTGGACAAATCCGTCCACAGAACCCTCAGTCTAGGCTGCTGATTAGATGAGGAGGGTCCCCAGGCAACTTGGGAGTCGGCAAGGTTCGTCCAGATGAAGGTGGAATTCGCCTCCAGGCTTGGCTCTGCCCCTTCCCGGCTGGATGACCTTGGGCCAGTCACTTTTCTTCTCGGGGCTTTAGGGTGCTCTGGAAGTGAGGCTCCTCATTCCACTCACCTCTTGGAGTGTAGGAGGGCGAAGTGTCGACACAATGGACGAGAACTGCCTTAGGGGCAGGCGAGTGCTATTTATTATGCTAATAGATGCACGCAGCGGGTTTCTTTCCAGCGGTTTCACTCTGGTTAAGCGGTTCCTTCCACTGTAACCGAGGTTTCTCGCCTCACCGCCTCCCCCCCCCTGCGGGCAGGGCTCTGCGGACCGCAGGCTCCAGGGCCATTGCCATTGTTCTTGGAGGCCGGGCGGCAGGGGAGGGCTCTGGCGGACCTCGCCTTTGGTCTCTGCCTCCACCCCGCACCCCCGCCGCAGCGAGCCTGGGGAGCCCCCCTCGCCGATCTTTCCCGAGGAGGCGAGTCAGCCCCAGAGCTCTCCCGAACGGCGGCCGAAGACGCCCCCGAGCGTCTCCGAAGAATCCCGACCGCTCGCAGTCTCCGGAAAGAGCCGAAGGCGCTTCCCACTCTCGGCCTCCCGAGCCGTTCCGAAAAGGCCCGAAGTTTTCCGAGCGGCCGTCCTGCCGGACTGCTGGAGGCGGCCGCAGCGCCATGTTGGATGCTCTGCTCGTTGAGTGAAGAAAATCCGCCGGCATCGCCTGAGCCCCGCTACCGAGAAGGGCGCCGCTTCCCCCGGGGAGGGGGATAAAGACCCCCCGCCGCCGGCCCATGAGGATATTGCCGTGAAAGGTCCGGTCTCTCCGCCTCCTGCCCCCGCCGGGTCCGGCCCCCCCCCTGGGGTCGCGTTGTCACGGAGACCGGCAGCCGGTGGTGCTGGCCCGCGGGGCGGCTGCTGCTGCCGGCGGCGGCGGCGGCGGCGGCGGCGGCGGCGGGCGTGTGTGACCGGCCCCGGCCCCCTCCTCCTCCTCCTCCCAGCCTCCCCCCGGCCCCCCGCTCCCGCCGCCTCCCCGGGTCTGCCCCCATCCCGCCCCCCCGCTGCCCCCGGCCCCTGCACCCCGGCGCGCCCGGTCCCGCTCTGGGGGGGTTGGTGGCTTCGCTTTGCCATGAGTTTACCGCAGAAACCGGCTCTGAAATCAGGCTCAGCGGCTGCAGCAGGAACCGGACCCGGCACCGGAGCGGCGGCGGCGGCGGCAGCAGCGGTACCGCCTCCTCACCCGGCGGCAGCAGCAGCGGCGGCGGCGGCGGCGGCGGCGGCGGCGGCGGCGGCAGCGGCCCCTCCTCACCCGAACATCAGGGCCCTCCAGACCCAGGCGCCCCAACAGTATCCTTTTCACCTTCCTGCCGGCCTTTCGGCATCTCGCCGCAGCCCGGGGGGGGGGGGGGAGGCCGTGGCTCCCCAGGGACCCTCCTGCCGGCCGCCACAGCTCAGCCGGGGAAGGGGCTGCTGCTCGAGCCCCCGCGGCCGGCTCGGCCGGAGCTTTCGGGGTGCTCCGGCGGCAGCAGCCCTGCGGGGGACCCCGGGACCCTCTGCAGTAGTGTGAAAACTAGCTCCGCTCGGCCTGGCCTCTGCAGCCCTTCCCTTTTAGAGCTGGGGGACCCTTCCCCTCCTCTTCGCCTCCCCCCGCCCCCCCCGCCCCCCTTTATTAGGCCGAATTTGCTGGTGCCTGGGACCAGCCCTGCAGGGAAGGCTTTTCTGATTGTTGTGAGGACTACACCCTCCTCCTCCTCCTCCTCTCCTCCCCCTGCAGCAGGGCCTGGTGGGCTTCCCTAATTGTTATTATTAGTACATAATAAACTTTAATGGTAAATTTCCTGTTTGAAACTAAGCTCAGTTCGTGTCTGAGGTAAGTCGGATTTTAAATCTATGGTGAAAATGTACAGAAAGCACCCCCTGTGGCTAATGTTTAGCGATGGGGGGAGTTAGGTTGCTTGTGGTGGAACGCGATCTGAGGAGGAAATGTTACACCGGACGCTTCCCTGTCTTTGACCTTTTTAAAGGAAGAGGAAGTTAACTGACATTACCCATCACCCCCAAAAGTCTCGCTTCTGGGAAGGCTTGTGTTATGATGGATATTTTTAAAGGCTTTAATTTCCTCTTCGTAGGCCTGATGTCTAGAGGAGATCAGGGCTTCTGGAGGAGCGTCTAGTATTGAATGTATCTAATTTCATGTTGTTTGCTCGATTGTAGAATTTTTTGGACAGCTTTGATTGAAAAGACTTGATGACCAGGTATTTTAGTCAGAAACTAGCCGGTGAAGGTAAAACGTTGAATTCATGAATTCCACGGAGATTTAGAAAGGTATTACCTACCTGAGAATAACATTTCATCATGCACCTTTCCCTCCCCCCATCCGTTGTATTTGTGTAAATCAATAAATAACCATTGGATGTTAGATGTGTAGTGTTTTTGTATTTGTGTCATTTTGTGTTTGACTTCCAGACAGAGTAGGGTGTTTGAGCAAATAACTGCCATGAAGTCCACGGATGATTTCACAGTCTGTAGTTTGATTCCTGTCTGTATCGATTACTTTGAGAAGGGAAAGATATCTCCCTTCTAGAGTCATTTCGGGTCATCTTTTGGTTTCTGTCAAGTGTCATTTTCTCTGTTCTTTAAATATTGTTATTCAATCCAGGCGGTGTGTCGCAGAGTAAAGATGAATTCCATTCCAATGTGATGTGTGTACTGATTTCATAATGTTTTTATTCTGCATGATTCTGTTCAATTAAGAATTTTTCACAGATGAGAATGCTTAGTGATACCTTAGTGTTGCTCATGGAAAATCTGGTTGGTTTTGATCAGTATCCCTAGTTGCTTTACTTTTGGGGGGAAAGGGTCGGCCGATTTGCCTACTTAAAGGTGGAGTTCAGTGCTGGATCTCTTAAACATATCTTCACTTAATGCTTTGTGAGTTTGAATTCTTTTCTCATTTGTCTTTTTTTTTTTTTTTGGTCTTGATTGCCCATACTTGGTTAGGGCTATAAGTTTATGTACTGTGCCACCAAGTAGATTTTTCATTACCTGTATTTTGGAGCTATTTTGGCAATTAAGTATTGAAAGGAAGCCCATAGTGTGTGTTCTTGATGTACAAAGTGATAAATGAGGACCAGTGCTTGGTGAATTTGGTGGCTTTATTTGGACACAAAGAGTTGTGAGTTGTGACTTAAGTGTTTCAAGTGTGCTTTTTCTTAATGCATTTCACAAAGGAAGGATTTATAAAAGCTCTGAGTTGGTTGCAACACAGAAGTAGTTATTAGTACTGCAACAGTTGTTAAAGGGCATAAATTTAAGGTGTAATTTCCAGTGGAGATGATTTCTTACATCATTTGTGGTCATATGGGATAGTTGGTTTTTATGTGGCTTTAAGTTTTTCCTTTGTCTCATGTCATAGAAGAAATTAAAATTCTTGATGTATTTCACAATTCTGTTATCTTACTGCTTTACTCACTGAAAGGTTTCAATTAGTAAAATCTAAAAGTTTGTATAGTAAATGAGGTATAGGTTACAGATTTCATTAGAATGTACTAATGATGAAATGTTACCAGTGGTAATGGGGAATTGGTTAAAATGGATTGAAACAGAGCAATTCTGCTTTTCTACCCTGAGGGAGTGTGGGAATTTGCATTTGTTTGATGAAAGTGGTCATCATGTGATAAGTTGATAGACACGAAGCTTGGAGACTGGAGTGCAAGGCTGGAGTTGATTTTTCTATGGTTTGGTTAAATCTCCAGTTCCTCAAAATATATGAGTGCAGTTGTGTTTGAATTTAATTAATAAATTCATATAGTATTTTAAGTTTATAAAAATACTGAAAGGAGATTGACCTGACAGTGTCCTTCATTTGTACTTAGTGTTCAAGTGACAAATCAGAAATGAAGGGGAATGTTGGCAATAATGAATTGGAATATAAACTGGAACCTGCCTCTGGGCATCATTATTGCATGGCAGGCTCATAAAGCCACTTTAGGCAGAGGATTTTGACTGCAAAGAGGCAGGGAATGGGGCCTGGCAAGGAACGGGACATGATGGAGGGTGGCAGGGATGGTGGGGGATGAAAGACGATAAATCCTGCTGTGAAAAGTGCTACTGGTGAGGGAGGAATATGCTTAGAATTTTTATAACATAATCTAGTATGAATAGTTTATGAAATTGGCACTTCAAGATACTTGCCTTGAGATATGCTCTCCTCAGCTTCCCAGTATGAACTTTTCAGAAGCTCTGTTGAGCATCTTAAAAGAGATTCTTAACCTTTTCTGGGTAACAAACAACTTTGACATTTTGATGAAAGCTTATAGACCCTCTCCGCAGAAAACTGTTGCTTACATTTTCAGGGGGTTCTTGGGCTCCCATTAAAAGCCTAGCCCTTTGGATGGAAACTGCTTACCTTTCAGATAATTAAAGATAAATGAGTTTGAATTTGGGTGCCCGAATAGTTCTGACTTAGAACAGTTTTGCAGTCTGTTATGAATACATAGTGTTCTATTTATATGGAAAGACTTCAGGGTGTAATTTCTCTCAGAGCTGCTGACACTTCTGGGGAGTCTAGTTACTGTTTTGGGGCAGCCAATTTGGTTAAGAAAATCAGGGCAGTGGGTTCTTTGAAGGAACTAAGTTTGGTAAAGGCCTGTGGCAACCAGAAAATGACGTGTGTCCTCAGCTATTTTGTCTTGGGTATAAAAACAAGTATGCCCATTGAGGGTGTTTTTTGTATTTAATTTTCTTTCTTTTAAAAAATTTTTTTTTGTTTTCTCTGTTGATTTTCAATTTTATAGGTTGAAGCCAAAACAAAATTTGTTTTCCTCTTTTTTGTCTCTTGACCAAAGCTAAATCTGCATGATATTAACAATAGTATTCATTTATTGAATGCCTCCTGTTCTAGGTACCATACATGCATGATTTTACTTAATTTTCACAATCCTAATGAGGTAGGTACTATTTCTGTTTTACAGATGAGGAAACTGAAGAGCAGAGAAGTAATATTCCTAAGGTTGTCCATCTAGTAAGTGGTGGTCCGCAGTTCAGACTCTGGTATGACTGGCTCCAAAGCTCATGAATGTCCTTTCTATTATGCCTCGTTGCTTCTTACCAAATCTGCATATAAGAGTGGGAGGTAGCTAGGGGAAGGTCTGTATGCAGTAAAGAGGCTCTGTGGAGTCATCTAGAACGCCGTGATACTGTATCTTGTTTTAATTCGTTCATAGCCACATACTATAAGACATGTAGGTTATCTTTATCTCATTGAGACTTATAGAATAGGCCTGCACATTTAATTCAGTGCATGTTTCTGCTTGTTCAGAAGTTAGCAAGGCCTCCAGCAAAATACTGTTGTAACTAGCAACCAGAACTCTAAAGCTCATGAAGCAGCCCCAGTCTGTCTACTCCTAAGCCCTACCGTCAACAGAGATGGATGTGTGCTCTTAAGGGCAGATCCTTTTCTAGGAAGGAGAGGGGGAGACTGATGCAAGATGAAGATACGGAAGGAAGAATGTTACTTAGGTGCCTGAGTCACATTGGCGCTTGCTTCTGCTCTGCTACTCCCTGTCCTAGGCTTACAGGTCTTAAAGTGAGGTATTTTTGTCAAACTGTGAGATTAAACCACCGAAGGACTGATATGTTGCTTTTCCACATTGGGGTTTCTGATAAGATTTTTACAAAAAGGTTTGCTGTTAAAAAACATTTGAAAACCGTGTTTTTTTTTGTTTTTAAGATTTTATTTATTTGAGAGAGAAAGCATGAGCCCAACTTGGGGGAGGGGCAGAGGGAGAGGGAGGACCCTGGGATCCTGACCTGAGCTGAAGGCAGATGCTTAACTGACTGAGCCACCTAGGTGCTCCTGAAAACCATGTTTTAAATCATAATAAGATTGCCATGTTTTAGCCATTTATATTGGAGCTTCAGTGTAAGTGGCAAGTTTTAAAATTGATTTGTTCGTTTATTGAGCACGTACTGTGTGCCAAACTCAGCGCTTGGTGTAGGGTTGAAAAGCTTTTGCCCTCCAGGTACCTGAGTGGCTCAGTTGGTTAAACATCTGCCTTTGGCTCAGGTCATGATCCCAGGGTCCTGGGATCGAGCCCCACATTGGGCTCTCTGCTCAGCAGGGAGCCTGCTTCTCCCTCTCCCTCTGCCTGCCGCTCCCCTTACTTGTGCTCTTTCTCTCTGTGAAATAAATAAAATCTTAAACAAAAAGAAAAGAAAAGCTTTTATCCTCAAAGAACTTGGTCCCGACAGGTAAGTGACAGAATATCACGAAGCAAGTGTGATGATAACTCTGCTGTAAGAGCTTAGCCTGGAGGAAGGAGGAATTAGGGCTTCCTAGAAGAAATTGACATCTGAACTACATTAGAAGGATGAGTAAGAATTACCCGAGGTTTACAGCGCTTTCTCCTGCCAGCTGACTTTTCCCAATTCCATTGCTGTTGCTGCTGCGTAGAACTTGAGTAAATGGATTTCAGTCACGTTTCAAGTTTTTAGCAGGAGCAGAGAAGTTAGAGGAGGTAGTCTACAACATGGCAGTCAAAACACAATTGCCATGGATTCAAAGTATCTTCTGCACCATAATCCCAGGAATTAGAGTATGAGAAGATAACGTTTCAGCTCTGGTCTCCTGGTCTCCTTCCCACTCATCTCATAATACCTCCCTGCTCTTCTGATAACTAGATTTTTGGCTTGGAAACTAGCCTTGAAATACAAGTAAATTTAGCTTGATGTATTGAGAAGTGTACCTGATTTGTAGTAAAAAAAAAAAAAAAAAAAGAAAAAATCTGGATTTGAGTTTGGCTTTTCCATTTTTTAGAGGTGTTATCTTGGATTAATCACATAAATGCTCTGGGCATCAGTTTCCCTTTCTCTAAAATGAAGGAGTTAGACCAGTTTATGTGACTCTCTTGAATTACAGTGGCTTATGATTCTGAAGATTATGGTGTGAGGTTTTGTTCTTGCAAGTAGGCGGGAAGGATTTGTAGAGACCTATTAATGGATTCTTTGAATGTCAGTGACATTGATATTAGAAGCATGCTAACATGGATCAAGGCAACTTGATTGTATAAGAAACCTCTGGTTTTTGGCTTATTAATGTTCGATTTAGTCGAACAGACCAATCGCTTCTCGGACTTTTGGCTAAGGTCAAATGTAGTCAAACAGACTGAAATGCTTCTGTGACTTGGGTAGGAAGATCGTGGGATGGATCGAGGCCATAAAATAAGGTTGCATGGCCAGCCAGATGCTGGCTTGCTCTGGTTGATGATACAGTTCATTATGAAGTATGAGAGAAAGTAAGTTCTGGAATAAACTCTTGTGATGAGATACAATCTATTTTTACTTTAGGAATAATAATTTGAGCTAATATAATAGGTAACTGTTCCCTGATTCTTAGCCAGGTGCCTGACTTCAAGCAGAGTATAAACTGCAGCTGAGATTTACATCGATGAAATATTGCAAGATCCCAAGCTACTTCTGAATTCTCAAATGGCTCCTAGTTCTTTGGCTTGCTGCCATCCAGAAGGAGTTTTTCACTTTCTTGTAACCTCAGCTGAAATTTGAGACTGTTTTAACTATTTTAAGTACATTTGAAATTTGTCAGTTTTTATGACCTTTATTAACTAGTAGTAGTTTTGTACTTTTTCAAGCCCATGTGTGTTCCCGCTTATGAGATACTAAATTCTATCAATAGAATGTAAGGTCCATAAAGGCAGAGAATTTTGTCAGTTTTGTTTGCTGTTGAATTGCCAACCTCTAGAGTAGTACCTCGCAGATAGGAAGTCTGTAAATATTTGTTGAAATGTTGATTAAATTAGAGTCTGGGAATCAGTTTTAAGCTAAGTTTTAGGACTAATATAGATGGCATCACAACTCACATTCAGCGTTCAAGGCTGCCCTAAGATTGTTTTGCACTGTTGTGTAACTGAATTGGTAATAGTTTCATAATTTTGTTTGAGATGGAATAGCATTGACCCAGTTTACAAAGTCATCTAATGTGGCTGAGTTGCCTTTGAAGTATAGATACTGATGATGAGGGTTGGTATAAGGCCAAAGAGGAAAAACATTTATAGTCAAATGTTACTATGAAAAATTTTGTTTTGTGATTATAAAAACTAACATCATCAAATCAGGAAATTAAAAACATACGGAAAAGTAAAAAGTCACCCGTAATCTTAGTATGTAGAGATAACCACTGTTAACATTTTGGTATATTTCTTTCTGACACCTTTTTCTGTGGGCTTTAAATGGGCTCAAATTCTGTCCTTTTGTTGTAACATAATTTAAGGTCACATTACATATATGGGATTTTTT
This sequence comes from Phoca vitulina, assembly GCF_004348235.1. NCBI lineage: Eukaryota > Metazoa > Chordata > Mammalia > Carnivora > Phocidae > Phoca > Phoca vitulina. Next base: position 85,726,511 of record NW_022589705.1, read on the forward strand.
CTTTTTTTAAATACATGACGATTTTATTGCTAAAAAATGTCCTTTGGAGGGACAGCAGTATTTGTCTCAGTCTCCCCCATCCTGGCAGAGTCCCCAGGAGTGTTTCTGTTCTGTAGAGGGAACAGGGACTGGGGCCAGGGTGAGACTACATATACAATTCTGTGTCTTGCTTACTTCGTTACTTAACTATCTGAGAGCAGAAACTAGGCCCTAGAAAATAGCATATAAGAAACAGAATTTGAACTGAAATATGAATTTAAAAAACATTAAGGGGCGCCTGGGTGGCTCAGTCGTTAAGCGTCTGCCTTCGGCTCGGGTCATGATCCCAGGGTCCTGGGATCGAGCCCTGCATCGGGCTCCCTGCTCCACGGGGAGCCTGCTTCTCCCTCTCCCATTCTCCCTGCTTGTGTTCCCTTTCTCGCTGTGTCTCTCTCTGTCAAAAAATAAATTAAAAATCTTAAAAAAAAACAAAACAACATTAAAACAAGAGCTTAAGACTACAGTCAGGGTTTAGATGGGCAGAGGGGAGTGGATTGTGGTGAGTGAGTAACATGAACAAAGGTTTGGGCATGAAATAAGCATCCTGTGTGCTGGGTTGTGAGGATCCCCATCAGTATGCTTGGAGTGGAGGATTATTGTGGTAGAATATTTGAAATAATGGATCCAGATTGTAGAGGGCTTTGAATCAATATAAGAGAAGGTTAGACTTCATTTGTGTGAAACTATTTTTTTTTTTTTAACGGCTTTATTGAGCTATAGTTCAGATACTAAACAAACCACCCATTTAGAGTGTATCATTCAGTGGTTTTGAGTATATTCACAGTTGTGTGGCCATCACCAAAATCAGTTTTAGAACTTTTTTTTAAAGATTTTATTTATTTGAGAGAGAGAGAGAGTGACAGAGAGAGATGGGGGGGCGGGGAGGAGGAGCAGAGGGAGAGGGGGAAGCAGACCCCTGCTGAGCAGGGAGCCTGCCACGGGGCTCTATCAGGATCCTGAGCTGAGCCGAAGGCAGTTGCTTAACCGACTGAGCCACTGAGGTGCCCCAGTTTTAGAACATTTTTATCACTCATAAAAGAAACCCATTAGACTCCCCATTTCCCCCCATTCTTTCTGCCTGAGGCAAGTACTAATCTGCTTTCTGCCTCTGTAGATTTGCCTATTCTGGACATTTCATATAAATGATAACAATACAGTAGATAGTCTTTTGTGACTGGTTTCTCTTACTTTTCATGTTTTCAAGGGTCATCTATGTTGTGGTATGTTTCAGTACTTTTTTTTAAATTGCTGAATAATGTTCCAGATACCACATTTCCTTTATTCATCAGTTGATGGACGTTTGGGTTGTTTCAGCTATTTTTTTTAATTTTTATTTTTTAAAAGATTTTATTTATTTATTTGACAAAGAGACAGCGAGAGAGGGAACACAAGCAGGGGGAGTGGGAGAGGGAGAAGCAGGCTTCCTGCCGAGCAGGGAGCCCGATGCGGGGCTTGATCCCAGGACCCTGGGATCGTGACCTGGGCCGAAGGCAGACGCTTAACGACTGAGCCACCCAGGCGTCCCCCTTTTTTTTTTTTTTTAAGATTTTATTTATTTATTTTTGAGAGATCACAAGCAGGGGGAAGGGAAGAGGGAGAAGCAAACTCCTTGCTGAGCAGGGAGCCCAAAAGGGGCTTGATCCTAGGACCCTGGGATCATGACCTGAGCCCAAGGCAGATGCTTAACTGACCAAGCCACCTAGGCGCCTCATCAACTTTTTGATTATTATGAATAATTATGCTATGAATGTCTGTGTGGATGTAGGTTTTCATTTCTCTTGGGTATATACCTTGGAGTACAGCTGCTGGGTTTTATAAGGTAACTCCATGTTTGTTGTTTTGTTTTGTTTTTAAGATTTATTTATTAGAGAGCCCATATGCATGAGAGCAGGGGGAGGTGCAGAGGGAGAGAGAATCTCAAGCAGAATCCCTGCTAAGTGTGGAACCTGTTTCGGGCAGATCTCATGATCCTGAGATCATGACCAGAGCCAAAATCAAGCCACCCAGGTGCCCCAAGGTAACTCCCAAAGTTTAACATTTTGAGAAACTGCCAAACTGTCTCCAAAGTGACTGCACCATTTTACATTCCTACCAGCAAAGTATGAGGGTTCCAACACTTGTCATCTGTCTTTTTTAATCATAGGACATCCTAGTGAGTGTGAAGTGGTATCTCATTATGGTTTTGATTGCTTTTCCTTGATGGCTAATTGAGCATTTTTTTTCGTGTGTTTATTGGCCATTTGTCTTTGGAGAAATGTCTGTTCAAATCCTTTACCCAGTTTTTTCTTTTCCCCTCTACTAGTTTTTAATGAGGTTGTCTTTTTATTATTGAGTTGTAAGTTCTTTATCTATTCTGGATCCAAGTCTCTTATTATATACAAACATTTACAAATATATATATATATATATATATATATATATATATTTTTTTTTTTATTATTTGACATAGAGAGAGAGTACAAGCAGGGGGAGCGGCAGGGAGAGGGAGAAGCAGGCTCCCCGGTCAGCAGGGAGCCCAATGCGGGGCTCGATCCTAGGACCCCGGGACCACGACCTGAGCCGAAGGCAGACGCTTAACCGTCTGAGCCACCCAGGCGCCCCTATTTTTTTCTTTTTTAAGATTTATTTAGGGGCACCTGGGTGGCTCAGTCAGTTAAGTGGCTGTTTGCTTTCGGCTCAGGTCATGATCTCAGGTTCTTGAGGTGGAGCCCCACATGGGGCTCCTTGCTCAGCGGGGAGTCTCCTCCCTCTCTCTCTGCTGCTCCGCCTGCTTGTGCTCTCTCACTTGTGCTCTCTCAAATAAAATCTTAAAAAAAAAAAAAGATCTGTTTATTTGAGAGAGAGAGAGGGAGTGCACACTTGTGCACAAGGTGCGGGGAGGGGCAGAGGGAGAGGGAAAGAGAGAGACTTTCAAGCAGACTCCCTGCTGAGCACGGAGCCATGCCCTACGGGGGCTCAACCTCATGACCCAAGCCCAAATCAAGAGTCGGAAGCTTAACCGACTGAGCATCCCAGGTGCCCCTACAAATATTTTCTCCCATTCAGTATGTTGTCTCTCTCTCTCTTTCTCTCTCTCTCTTTTTGAAGATTTTATTTTTAAGGACTCTACACCCAACTTGGGGCTTGAACTCACAACCCCAAGACCAAGAGTTGCATGCTCTACTGACTAAGCCCACCAGGCTCCCCTCATTTTCTTGGTAATGTCCTTTGAAGCATAAAAATGTTTAATTTTGATGAAGTCAAATTTATCTGTTTTTTTTTTTTTTGTCACTTGTGCTTCCTTAGTGTGTCTAAAAAGGCTCTCCTTAACCCAGGGTCATGGAAATTTACTCCTTTCTTTTTTTTATAATTTTAGCTCTTAAATTTAGGTCTTTTTTTGAGTTAATTTTTGTGTATGCTGTGAAGTAGGAGTTCTAAGTTTATTTTTTTGCATGTGACTATCCAGTTGTCTTGGCACTATTTGTTTTTTTTTTTTTTTTAAAGATTTTATTTATTTATTTGACAGAGAGAGACACAGCGAGAGAGGGAATACAAGCAGGGGGAATGGGAGAGGGAGAAGCAGGCTTCCCGCAGAGCAGGGAGCCCGATGCGGGGCTCGATCCCAGAACCCTGGGATCATGACCTGAGCCGAAGGCAGACGCTTAACGACTGAGCCACCCAGGCGCCCCTTGGCACTATTTGTTGAAAGGAATATTCTTTGAATTGTCTGAGCACTTTGTCAAAAATCAATTGTATTTCTTTTGTTTTGTTTTTTATTTATTGGGGAACTGACGTGATGAAAACTGTTTTTGAAGATTTGTTGAGGTGGGGCGCCTGGGTGGCTCTCTGTCAAATAAATAAAATCTTTAAAAAAAAGATTCGTTGAGGTGTGTAGGTTGAAATAAGGAATAGGAAAGATTAAGAGAATAGGAATATCATCACAGAACTACATTTAGGGTGATGTGCTATTTATAAAATACGGCCTATTGAATAAATGAACTTTGATCATTTTCACCTTTTGTATAATGCCTAAAATATAGGAGAGCTACTCAAAAGAGATTTTGCCTATCTCTATTTTTTTTTTTTTTTAAGATTTTATTTATTTATTTATTTGACAGAGAGAAACAGCATGAGAGGGGATAGGGTCAGAGGGAGAAGCAGGCTCCTCCCTGCTGAGCCGGGAGCCCGATGTGGGACTCGATCCCAGGACTCCGGGATCATAACCTGAGCCGAAGCAGTAGCTTAACCAACTGAGCCACCCAGGCGCCCGCCTATCTCTATTAAGATAAATTCCTATTAGGCAGTGGTAGCTTTGTGAAAAATAACATAAAGGCATTTGATTATTTTGCTGTGCTGTGAAGAATTGAAATTGTAAGTTACAAATTCTTGGGTTATTGTATTTCACATAGAGTATTAGTTCTGCCTAGAGCATTTATATAATTTTCAAGATAAATTTTATTTTTTATTTATTAGGTTATAACCTCAGGTTATTCTAATGTGTACATTTTTATAAAGAAATAAAATTGGGAAATACGGCTCACCTCTAACAGGATTCTTTCTGCTATTCAGGAAAGACTACATAAATGAAGAGGCTTTTTATAACCTTTCAGGTCTAATAAAAACAGGGTTTTGGATGAAAATTTTCTACACACACACACACAGTCTCTTCAGTGACTTGAAATATTACAGTGTGGGAATGGGGTTGCTGATTTTTTTAAAGATTATATCTACTTTTTAAGTTTTATAAGTTAGTATGCGTGCATGTCTTTAGCTTAGCTCATTAAATATATGAAGGAAGTGGGTCTTTACCTACGTAAAATTTTAATGATCTCACGCACCTGATTAATATTGTTGAGACTTTGAGGCAAATATATTCATTTGATAATTTCAATATTATATTGTTGATCTTTTTTAGAAATATTAGAATTTGGAACCAGTCCAGATTCCTGAAGTAACTGCTGTTTCAAAAGTAGACAGCAGAGTACTTGACCTTAGCTTATTACATTTTGTGTTGCGATTGGGTGGGTGTACTTGAATGTGGTACATTTTAGGCAAGGCAGTGAAAGCTGAATGCTGCTCTGGAAAGTCCTTGATTTTATTCTTGACTTTCTATTGAAAATCGTAGTTACTATTTTTTTTAAAGATTTTATTTGAGAGAGAGAGAACAGGTGGGGAGAGAGACAGCGGGAGAGGGAGAAGCAGGCTCCCTGCTGAGCAAGGAGCCTGATTCGGGCTTGACCCCAGAACCCTGGGATCATGACCTGAGCCGAAGGCAGACGCTTAACCGACTGAGCCACCCAGGAGCCCCTGAAAATCATAATTAAAAGATAGAAGCGTATTAGTATGTATTGACTTATTTTCCCTTTACATAATCTTTGGGGATCTCTGGTCTACCTTTCTGGTCTCCTCCCCCAGGGGTGTTTGTTCCTGAGGTTGAGGGAGATGTTGGCGACTTGCCAAAGCATCAGGTTTGTACAAACTCAAACTGATTTGAGGTGTTTAACAACAGTGATCACTTTGACTTACCAGTAGGTGACCAAAGATATTTCTCCTGTAATGGTCCTGGTTTGGGTGGTAAATTACACGGTCATCCTTATCTAGTAACCATTATATATAGTTTAGAAAATTAGGAGTTTTTATGCTCTGTATATGTTACTAAAATACTTTGGGAAGCTGCAAGACATTTTATATCCTTTGATCTAACAATTTGTATTTGATCTTGTAGTTATAAAGGTCTTTGACATCAGCATGTGAACTAAATAGGAGCAAAGTATTGTCAGCCTCTTAAAAAAAAAAGAAACTTTATTTGAATTGATTTTAGACCTACAGAAAACTTGCCAAAATAGTAAGAGTTCTCTCCTATCCCTTCTCTCCTTCCCTAATGTAAACATCTTCCATTATCAGAGTACAATTGTCAAGCACAGGAAATTAATTAACATTGATACAATATTATCAACTAAAGTGCAGACCTTATAATTATTACCAATTTTTCCACTGTTCTTTTTCTGTTTCAGGATCCCACATTGCATTTGGTTATTATTTCTCCTTAGTCTCTTCTAGACTGTAATTGTTCCTTTCTGTGTTTAATCATATGTTTATCAAACACAGAGTCTAGGTAGAGAAAGTCTACCCGTGCTTTTTGTGAAATTGAAGGCTTTGGTCTGTTCATAAGGATATTGTATGTGAAAATTAATGTCAATGATAAGGACAATTGTGAGAGCCCTCCAACAGGTAACAGAGCCTTCAGAAACATATTGCTGGACACCCTTCCTAATTTTTCTGAATATTTGGAGAGAAGAGTAATTTTTTTTTTTATTCTAGAATCATATTTATGAAAGTAGCTTAGTTACTGTTCAGTTGAAGGCTCAACTGAAAGGAATAGGATAACTAGAAATGGCAAGGTTAGGATGCTCAAGGGAGAAGGAAAAAAATAATGGAATCTTGAGGCAAGAGAGAAGTAGAAAAGGGAAGGAAAATTTTGGTCATTGTTTTGATTCCACAGATTAAGTTAATAGTGCCTGATGCTTAGTAGACACACAATGATTTATTAAATGGCCAAAGGACCAAGTGTTTATTAAATAACCTCATGTTCTAGCTGTTGATGGAGATACAAAAGAAACCTGAAGTGTGGGGTCTCTGCCTCTTAAGTGCTCCAGTCAAACAGTTAAAAGAATTTAAGGTGCTCTCTAAATAGAGGTAGGAGGTCAGAGGCCTGAGAGATCAGTGAGGACTGAGGAGTTAGGAAGTAGGATTTGGGCAGTTGGAAGAGGAAGGACATTTATAGTTGAGGGAAAAATGCTTTTATAGCAGCTAGGAAGTATGGTAGATGGTGTGTTTAGGGTAGTCAGAAGACGTGCTTGACTGAAAATCTAATGTGCAGTGCGTGCATGTGACAGTTTTGGAAACTGTTGGCTATCTGTTCTTTTATTTTGTAGCAAACAAGTTTTTCAAAACGTGATACCTACTAACACGTTTGGTAGGTAGAGGAAGATGAAATTGGTGCTGGGTGGCTTGAGATCAATAGGAAGCCTAGAGACTAATATGCTAGGCCCACTTACGGTTTTCCAGGATTTTACTGATACACGTCTAGTCTAGAGGGAGATGAAAAGGAAAGGGTAATTATATCATGAAAGCTCTCAAAGGAAGAAAGCTAGAGATTTGAATATCCTTGGTGAAAGAATGAAAAGAGCTAAAACTGACTCCAAGGCTTTGAGACTGGAAAATGATACTGTCAGTGATAAGTAAAGATGTAGGATTTGATTTTATATCATGTTGAGGTAGTGAGCAGATAAATTCAGTTGAGGACATGTTGGATTTGACATGAATGGAACATCTTACTCGGTTAAGAGATAGAGGTAAACTGGACGTGTTTAGAAATAAAGAGATGGAAGTCAGGTGAGCAGAAAGGGCTGGTAAAACAAATCTGTGGAAATATAAGCATAACAGAGTGAAGAGGAAAGCAAAGGTTCTTAAGGGTCAATGCAGCACCCACTGATGTGATGAGGATGATGAATCAACAGAAAAGAGGAAGCAGCAGCTGCCATGAGGAAAGAGAACCCCGAAAGCATAGTCTTTTACAGCTTTCCAGATTAGGTTTCCACGGAGCTTTACCTAGATGGGGAAAGTGACATTGAATAAGTGACAGGTAGACTTGATTTTAAACTCTGAACTTTGCCTATATAATTGTTACTACATTTAAGGAAGATTGAAGACCGAAGAGAAATTCTTTCCAGGGTTTCTTTGCAAGCCTAAAATTAGTCCTTGACGGGCTTTGGTTTGGGTATTTATATTTAAGTCTATACTTTTGCTTATTTTGCTTAATTTAAAGAAGCTTAATTTGCTTCTATAATATTCACATGTATTATAGTAAAAAAAACTTTAAATGCATTTAAATCACTACCTACCTTGGCTACTCATAGGCTGCTATTGGAATTCTGGGCAGCCAGTTATGAAATCATTACTTTATATCCACTTTTTTTTTTTTTAAGTAAACTCTGGGTCCAGTGTGGCACTCGAACTCACGACCCCAAGGTCAAGAGTTGTATGCTGTACTACTGACTGAGCCAGCCAGGCGCCCTTAAATCTACTTTTTTTTTTTTTTTTTTTGAGAGAGCTTGAGAACTTGGGTGGTGGGTGGGGGAGTGGGAGAGGCAGAGGGAGAAGGAGAGAGTCTTATGTGTGGAGCCTGATGTGGGGCTCAGTCTCACGACCCTGAGATCATGACCTGAGCTGAAATCAAGAGCTGGATGCTCAACCAACTGAGCCATCCAGGCATGCCTAAATTCACATATTTAATGAAAGATCTTTATATGCTGATCAGGAATTCAGCATAGCGTAATAAACTCATTGTTACCACTCTTGATTGGTAAATTTTAAGCAGAAGAAAAGGAACCAATATTTTATTTTTTTTTAAAGATTTTATTTATTCATTTGAGACAGAGAGAGAGAGAGAGAGAACATGAGCAGGGAGAGAGGCAGAGGAAGAGGGAGAAGCAGGCTCCCTGCTGAGCCAGGAGCCCGATGTGGGGCTTGATCCCACGACCCTGGGATCATGACCTGGGCCGAAGGCAGACACTTAACCATCTGAGCCACCCAGGCGCCCCAGGAACTGATATTTTAGTTAGCCAGTCTTTTCCTCATTATTTATTGTGGATTGACTTATAATTTCTCAGGCTTTTTGAAATAGTGAAAATAGCTTGTGGATGATGAATTTGTGGACCTCAGGAGACTGGCTTACAAATTGGGAACTGCTTAGTTAGTCCAATATTTGTTCCAACTGGGAACTGATGATTTGGCATGCTGTTTCATATGGAGTGTAAAACAAAGCAGAGTTGGGATACTTCATAGGTTTCTTTTTTTTTTTTTTTAAAGATTTTCTTTATTTATTTGACAGAGCGAGCACACAAGCAGGGGGAGCAGCAGAGGGAGCGAGAGAAGGAGGCTTTCCACTGAGGAGGGAGCCCGATGCGGGACTTGATCCCAGGACCCCAGGATCATGACCTGAGCCGAAGGCAGACGCTTAACCGATTGAGCCCCAGGCATCCCTTTCCATAGGTTTTAAAGAAAAATTTGTTTTCTTGTTTATTCTAGCTTAATCATTCAATAGATGTTTGTTGAGCACTGAGGAGTTAGAAATAATAGTTTTTACCTTCGAGAAGCTTAGTAGTGCAGGAGACAGATATATAAGAAAGTAGGTAAACAGGAATCAATAAGCACAGGACCTGTGGGAGCTCTGAGGAGGGTCATTTATCTTGGGGGTGGGGCTGGAAGAGGATTGGGAGGAATGAAGGGAGAGGCTTCCTAGAGAAGGGGATACTTCTAAGCTGCATCTGGAAGTCAGAATGACCCATATGAAAGATAATGGTAGGAAAAAGAGTATTCCAGCCAGGAATCAGCACATACAGAGACTCAGGGGAAAATGACTTGTTTACCATTGGTAGGCTAACAGTTTGGAGGGGAGCAGTGGACAGGTGGAGGCCACAGAAAGGGCATTATAAGTCAGGCTTGTCACACAGATGACAGCAGGGAGCCATCAGCTGTAGGCTAGGGGGATGATACAGTCATTTTGAGATTTAGAAGGACCATTCTGAAGGGTTATTAGGAGGCAGGATTGAGTTAGGTTTGTAGTAAATAATTCAAATCCAAGATTGACATGTGAGTTATAATTTTTACTTGGAACTTTTAAAAGTAGGTTGTATGTACTTTTCCTAAGGATTATTTTGAGTTTGTTTACTTTTTTATCTGCAATTTTCCAGATTTATGAAACATGCTTAGATATTTTTGTTCAAGAAAACTTGGAGCTGGGACGCCTGGGTGGCTCAGTTAGTTGAGTGTCTGCCTTCGGCTCAGGTCATGATCCCAGGGTCCTGGAATCGAGTCCTGAATCGGGCTCCCTGCTCAGCAGGAAGCCTGCTTCTCCCTCTGCCTGCTGCTCCCCCTGCTTGTGCGTGCGCTGTCTCTCTCTCTGACAAATAAATAAAATCTTAAAAAAAAAAAAAAAACTTGGGGTGCCTGGGTGGCTCAGTCGGTTAAGCATCTGCTTTTGGCTCAGGTCATGATCCTGGAGTCTCGGGATCGAGCCCGGGATCGAGCCCTGTATCGGGCTCCCTGCTCAGCGGGGAGTCTGCTTCTCCCTCTGCCCTTCACCCTGCTTGTGTTCTCTCTCTTTCTCAAATAAAATCTTAAAAAAAAAAAATTAAAAAAGAAAACTTGGAGCTATATAAATTTCCGTGGTTGTTACCCAACATGCATTTGAAGATCACTTGAACTTTTATATATCTTAAAAAGTTGATACAGTTCTGATTTAAGTTAGTGCATGGTTAGTAGCAGATTCATAGTAGATAGCTTATAAATTTATTACGTTTATAGTTTATAAGGCATATGGTCTTGATACTGGAATAATGATGAATAGTACCTGCTCAGTACAAGTTAGGAAATCTTTTGTCATAGTGCCTTATGACACTATAGTGACATATACATAGATGTATATATATAGATAAGTAGATAGACACATATGTAGATAGATAGATCTATATCTCCTTATCAGTTCAGCTAGGAATTTGAAATACTAGGTTAATTTGACTGCTTTCAAAATGAAAAGGGAAATTAATTTAGGTGTAATACCTAGATGAGGTGTTGTATATAAAACTAGAAAGCAATTGGGAAGTGCTTTTCAATTCAGTCCTTCATTGGAAATCACAACTCTGAAAAATATATTTGGAAGGAATCTTTCTTAGGACAAAAGGATTCTTAAAGATCAAACCCTTTTGGTTCTGAGAAGTGAAACTGAGTTGAAAATACTCAAAACTGCAACAAGAGAAGGTAATTCCATTGACTTACAGGTTGCTTGGCCTCCCCTGCTCTCTCAAAAAAGATTAGCAATTCATGTTTTGCCTGCTTATTTTCAGTTCCGTTAAAGAAGCTCTGAACTATGCTTTAAATGGTTAACAGCAGTGTGTGTGTGTGTGTGTGTGTGTGTGTGTGTGTGTTTAATGCCTTTGTTTTTCTTACTGGAAGCACTTTTTCTGTGTCTGAGGATGTATAACATCAGTAGTCTTTGAAGGGACCTGCGTTATTGTAAACGGAGGCACATTCCTAGTTGCAAGAATGGTTTTTGAATGTTCTTTTAGGCACTTATAGTAGTTGTGCTTTGAGAAAAGAGATTGTTCACTGTGTTTTAGGAGCTAGTAGCTAAGTCTGGTGCTTGTTAACCCTTAACTAAGAAAAATGGAGCTTGCTGACAATAGGTGGTTTTACAGGCCTGTGAAACTGACAGCATGTTCAGCAATGTAAACAATGGCAGCTGTCTTTTGCTGGCTTCTCTGTAGTTGGAAGTTAATGAAACTGCTTCTCACTAATGGCTTCACCTGCTGACTCATCGTTCAGCCCCTAAACAACCATAGTGTCCAGCATTATTTAATGCTGGGATTGAGAAGAAAAGGAATTAGAGTCTTAGAATATGAGGGTTGGAATGGATCATGGAAATCCTTTAACTCAGCCCCTTCTCAGAAGGCCTCAACTATCAAAAAGAAATGTCAGACACAAAAATGTCACTGGTAGATGCCATAGTTGATAGTTAAAAGAATTAGTGATACTGCTTTTCAGAATGCCATTACAGTCTTCTGGATGATCAAGGACTTTTTCCTTCTGTCTAGAAATCCTTGAGATGTGCTTTTTAGCTTTCCTTCAAAAATAACACATTATTCTGAAAGTGGCTGTAAGTGACTGTTAAAGGGGCAGCATACATTTAATTCCTGCTATAGTCTATAGGAGGACTGTGTGAAGAAGTAAAAAGAAAATGGCATTGCCCCTGATAATTTTCCAATCTAGTTAGGAAGTAGATATGAGAGAGAAGTGGATAACATTTAGAAGCCAATCTATTAACAAGTGTATAAGCTGATTCAGCTGATACTGACACTGTGAAGGAGGCTTATGTAAATTTGTGTGAGCTCTAACAACAGTGATTTAGATTTTTTTTTTTAAGATTTTATTTTTAAGTAATCTCACATCCAACATGGGGCTCGAACTCACAACTCAGATCAGGAGTCGCATGCTCCACTGACTGAGCCAGCCGGTGCCCCAGTGATTTAGATTTTTTTTTTTTTTAAAGATTTTTTATTTATTTATCTGAGAGAGAGAATGGGAGACAGAGAGCATGAGAGGGGGAGGATCAGAGGGAGAAGCAGACTCCCCGCTGAGCGGGGAGTCCGATGCGGGACTCGATCCCGGGACTCCAGGATCATGACCTGAGCCGAAGGCAGTTGCTTAACCAACTGAGCCACCCAGGCGCCCCTGATTTAGATTTTTGATGCAAAAAAATCACTTTCAGAAATGAAAACTTCGCATAGATTTTATTTTATTTTATTTTTATTTATTTATTTTTTTAAAGATTTTATTTATTTGACAGCACAAGTAGGGGAAGCAGCAGGCGGAGGGAGAGGGAGAAGCAGGCTCCCCACTGAGCAGGGAGACTGATGCGGGACTTGATCCCAGGACCCTGAGATCATGACCTGAGCCGAAGGCAGACGCTTAACCAACTGAGCCACCCAGGCGCCCCAGATTTTATTTTATTTTTAAAGATTTTATTCATGTATGTATGTATGTGAGGGAGAGCGATTTGTGTGTTGGGGGGGGAATGCAGAGAGAGGGAGAGAGAATCTCAGACACTCAGTGCTGAGTGCAGAGCCCGACACAGGGCTCCATCCCACCCTCGACCTTGGACTATATAAATTTGGAGGACAGTAAAATTCCCCCTCTCAAGGGCATTCAGCATGACCTGAGCTGAAACCAAGAGTCGTACACTTAACAGACTGAGCCACCCAGGCACACCCCCCCCAATAGATTTTATTTCTGTAAATTGGAAACCATACTCCAAGAAACTGATGGCAGATTTTCCACAGACAGCACAGTGAAACCATTAACTTAAAACAGCAGTTCTCAGATTTTATTTTTGATCTCAAGACTCCTTTACATTATTAAAAATTATTGAGGATCTCAGAGAGCTTTTGTTATGTGGGCTATATTTGTTGATATTTACAATATTAGATATTAAAAACAAAATTTAAAAATACTTAAAAATAGTGATAACAAATCCATTATATTAGCATAAAGTTTGACAAATGGAAAATAAATTTTTCAAAACAATTAGAATTAGTAGCATTATTTTTGCAAATCTCTTTAATGTATAGCTTAGTGGAAGAAAACTAGATTCTTGCATCTACATTCTGCTGTATGTTTTGTTTGAAGGAAATCTTCTCTAACTCACATACGTAGTTGGGAAGTAGAGGAGTGTTTTAATGTTATTCTCAGATAATTGTGGATCTTCTTTATTACTACACCAAAACTAGGGTGTAGTTTCTTAACTAGTTTCAATTTGGAACCTGAAACCATGTCCTTGAACTTTCCATGCAGTTAAATCTATTGGTCTGATTGTACTTTGAATAGATCTTTTTACCCACGTGTGATTTTTTTTTTTTTTTTAAAGATTTTATTTACTTGACATAGCACAAGTAGGCAGAGCGGCAGGCAGAGGCAGAGGGAGCAGACTTCCCGCTGAGCGGGGAGCCTGACGCGGAACTCGATCCCAGGACCCTGGGCTCATGACCTGAGCCGAAGGCAGATGCTCAGTGGCTGAGCCACCCAGGTGCCCCTTCCCACGTGTGATTTTTATAACACCATGTGTCAAGTCATTTGGAAAATATTGGTTCATTAGGTTATGCAGATTTTTCTTTTTTTTTTTTTTTAAGATTTTATTTATTTGACAGAGAGAGAGCCAGAGAGGGAACACAAGCAGGGGGAGTGGGAGAGGAAGAAGCAGGCTTCCCGCGGAGGAGGGAGCCCGATGTGGGGCTTGATCCCAGGACCCTGGGATCATGACCTGAGCCGAAGGCAGACGTTTAACGACTGAGCCACCCAGGCGCCCCTGCAGATTTTTCAGATGTCGATTTATTTCATTATACAAAATAAAATCACATCAGTTAATATCACTACTGATCTCATAAGGAAGGCTTTGGGGAAGCTCCAGAACTCATGGTGGTAGATACCGTTACCACTAATGAAGGGTGGAAACGTAATTGAAGTTGAATTAGGAACCAGTCTTTGGGTTGGAAGGAAATGAACTTCATTTTCATAAAGAAGCTCCATGTTGAATGCCCTGAAGAGGGGGGAATTTTACTGTCCTGGTTACTTTTCCTAGTGTTAGCAGGTTTGACTAATTCCATCTGAGGGATACAGAACCAGAAATAGTTGGCCTTTTCAAATAAATTTATTATAAACCAAAGGAATTTCTGTGATAGAATGTGTAGGTATACTTTTAAGCATGGCTGCTCTTACTAAGTGCTTGGTTCTCTGTCACTTAAAGATCTGGGAGTCTTTAGAACTTCTTCTCAGCCTTTAATCTCCCCATCCTCCAGTCTGAAGATGGACGTCCAAAATGTCCTGTTAAGAGTCCTAGATCAGTTTTACCTCATGGAATTGTTTTCAATGCTTCCCCAGGCTCTGCTATTGTCTTGTTTGAACTTAGTGTGTTTTACTAAACCAGTATCTGGGGTGAGACAGAGAATAAAATGAATGTTCCCAAGTGGATGAGACAGTTTGACCTAGGATTTTGTTTCATGTGCCCCTAGACGTATGTAACAGAAACTGGGCTACTGTTATATTAATTTTTTTAAAAAAAGATTTTATTTATTTGAGAGAGAGCATGCACGCATGACGAGTGGGGGGAGGAGCAGAGGGAGATGGACAAGCTGATTCGTGCTGAGTGTGGAGCTTGAGGTGGTGCTTGATTCCACAACCCTGAAATCATGACCTGAGCCGAAATCAGGAGTTGGACGCTTAACCAACTAAGCCACCCAGGCGCCCCATATTAAATTTTGTTAATGTCCTAAGGGATTATTTCAGCATATATCCAAGGATTACTTTGAAATTAGCTTTGTTTTTGTTTTTTTAATACTTTCTGTTTTTATAGACTTGTACTTTTAAAGTTGGTGTTCAAATAAAATTCTGATTGTTGTCACACCATCATTTATTATAATAGTGGACCTTTTGAAACGCTAAAGGCCTAGTAATGGGGTTTTGGGGGAAATTATGGGCTGTATATGCATTGAAGTATTATATAACCCTTAAACATGTTGCAGAACATTTACTGACATTAAAAAAAGTCCAGGGGCACTTGGCTGGTTCAGTCGGTAGAGCATGTAACTCTTGATCTCAGAGTTCTAGACCCATGTTGGGGGTGGAGCCTACATAAAAAAATAAAAAATAAAAATAAAAAGAGTCCACATTTATTTTGTGGAAGCCAGTTAAAAATAGCATGTCTGATCAAATTTTATCTTAAAAATATTTTCAAAGTGCTTGGTTAAACAACAGTGTTCATAAGGTTATCTTTATTTGCTGGTGAGATTTGGTGATTTTTATTTTCTTTAACCATTAATCTCAGGGTCATGAGTTCAAGCCCCACATTGGGCATGGAGCCTACTTAAAAAAAGAAAAAACATTAAAAAACCCCTCTAGGTATCATTTTTATAATCAGAAAAATAAAGTTATTCCTATTTTCAGAAATGAAACTAAGCTAAAATGTGACTCCTTGTAAGTTCTGCATTCAGGAAAGACATTATATTCATTATTTTAAGAGAGTAAAGAGGATTTAAAATACATTTTTAGATTTTCAACAGGGAATCAAGGGAGAGAGGGCATGTTTTTGCTTAATAGTTAAGTAAAACGGAATTATGAATTGTGTGCTTCAGGTATTCTGATTAAATTAATCTTTTTTTTTTTTTAATTTATTTATTTGACACACAGAGATACAGCGAGAGAGGGAACACAAGCAGGGGGAGTGGGAGAGGGAGAAGCAGGCCTACCACGGAGCAGGGAGCCCAATGCGGGGCTTGATCCCAGGACCCTGGGATCATGACCTGAGCCGAAGGCAGACGCTTAGCGACTGAGCCACCCAGGCGCCCCAAATTAATCTTTGTTTTACCATAATATCAGTACTAGTGCTGATCTCCCCAGATTTGTTTGCATGACACCAAGAGACATGGTTTAAACTACTTTAAAAGAGTTACCATTAAAAAAAAATTAGAAGAAAAGCCTTTTTAACAATGTGGCAGATTCGTGCAACATTTTCTTGTGATGTCTGTTATTTGTTCCAGAGTTTGCTCTTTAAAGTCCTTTGCCATCTTGTTCTTGCTGTCCTGGCTTTCATCTGGGGCTGCAGCAGGGGTGAGCCAAAAATGGCTGCTGCTGCTGCAGGGGCAGGCGTAGTACAGGACCAACTGCTGTGGCTCTGGCCATGATGCAGGGGGAGCAGCCTGGGGAACAGGATCTGGTCAGGCTTCTTTTAAAGGTTGCCCTGAGAATTGGGCATTTCTTGTGGAAGAGTTACTATATTGCAGATTCTGTTTTGCGAAGGGATTTATAATTTATAGCTTTAGCAGGGGCACTACCCATTCTCTATAGGAATACGAAATCTTAGCATATGCTCCCATTTGCTGAGCAAGATTGGCTATTTTCAGAAAGCAGCAAGGCTTACCTGTCTGTATCAGTGACAGAGAAGTGTCCAGCATGACAGTGCTTTCTGACTTGGGTGAATTTACTCAATGGAAACTGTTTGCCTCAGGCACAAAATGGGTGGCTTATAATAGAGGATTAAAAAGGTCTGTCTCTATACACAGCTCCTGTGAGTACTGTGCCACATCCAAAGTCAACCTAGAAGGTAAGGTGAGAGATGGGGAGTGGTTTGAATAGAGAAATGAAGTTGCATGTGCTGCTTAAGCAGCTCCCTAAAGTGAATGCACTGCCATTTGGATGGGGTATGTTTGTGCTTGAGTTTCTGTCCTTTCTGCTTGTGATTAGAGATGGGTATGATGTAGGACCACTGGGATATGCTGCCTAGCAACCAGTGAGATGTGGTATATCCGGATGGACAGTGACACAGTAATTCATTCATTGCTCTCTTAATATGATGAAGAGAAAAGGCTTTTCTGCTTTAGGGAAAAAAAAGCTCCCTTCTGCAGAACAGCCATGTGATCATTGTAATAACACACAGGAAAAAAAATCATAACTCCACTACCCATTGATAACTATTGGTAATATCTTGATATATTTCCTTGAAGGAATTTTTGTGTGTATATGTGCATATTTATGTATGCATGTGTTGCCATATATATATGTATGTATGTGTATTTATTTGCATAGCTACAAGTCATTCTGTAAATCATTTTATTATTTTTTGTATTTTTAAAAAAAATTTATTTGACAGAGAAAGGGAGAGAGCACAAACGGGGAGCTGCAGGCAGAGGGAGAGGGAGAAGGAGGCTCTCAGCCAAGCAGGGAGCCTGATGCGGGGCTCGATCCCAGGACCCTGGGATCATGACCCGAGCCAAAGGCAGACACTGAACTGACTGATCCACCCAAGTGCCCCTATTTTTTGTATTTTAACATTGATCTATTCCCATTTCAGTAAATATTTTGAGTGCTTTAATGGCTTCATAATATTTCTGTACATGGCTGTGCTATACTAAAGACACAACCCATATCACTGGATTATTAAGTTAACAATTTTGCTACTAAAAGAAGTGCTGAGACTAACATTTTTATGTATAACATTTTTCAATATATCAGATATTTCCTTAATAAAGTAAAAATTACTGGGTTAGCAGGTGTGAACATTAGGATAATTGATGTATATTGCTGTATTTTTACCAGCATTAAATATTCTAGTTTTTCAATTTTTGTGAATTTGATAGGTGAAATGATATACAATTTTAATTTGCATTTTTTTCATTACTTACAAGATTTAGTTTTTTAAGGGCCCCTGGGTGGCTCAGCCAGTTAAGCTTCTGCCTTCGGCTCAGGTCACGATCCCAGTGTCCTGGGATCGAGCCTACATTGGACTCTCTGCTCAGTGGGGAGCCTGCTTCTCCCTCTTCCTCTGCTGCTCCCCCTACTTGTGTTCTCTTGCTCTCTCTCAAACAAATAAATAAAATCTTTAAAAAAAAAAAGATTGTTTTTTCTCCCATGTTGGCTTTTATTTCCTGATTTGAAAATTGTCTGCTCATATCCTAGGCTCATGTATTTATTGAAATCTTAGGTGAGGTTCAACACTTAGTAAAAAATTAGTACGTGTGTGTGTGTATTATAAAGAATATAAATTATATCAATTTATCTATGTTGCATATTTAAAAATATGAAAAACTTTCATTTCCACTCCTGTCATTATAAGCTGACCTGTCACAGTTGACAGTTTGGTGTGTCTGTTCTTACAGATCTTTTTGTATGTATTTACAAGTAGAGAGGAAGAGGGGAACAGGGGAACAGGGGAAGAGGGTGGAGGAGAAGGAGAGAGGTGGAGGTTTTTAGAGGATGGGCTCTGGAGGTGGACTTTGTGGTTCATATCCTAACTGCTGGAAATGTGAAGAGTGATCTTGGGGACTTTAGAATGCCACAGATCATAGTCCCAGCTCCCATAGTTTAGTGGCTGTGTACCTTGGGAAAGTGACTTCACCTTTTTGTGGCTCAATATCCTCATGTGTAAAAAGGGGTAATTATAGACTAGGACCTCAGGTGGTTGTGAGGATTAAATGAGTTCGTGCATATAATGTGCTTAAAATTGTACCTGACACTTTGTGTAATAGAGTAATGTAGTAATGGCTGTTACTGTTATTATATGATATATTTTGTTTAAAAACAAAGTGGGATTATACTGCACATGCTAGTGACTGTGTTTTCATATATCTTACAAATCTTTGCTGTATTGATACATACTGATGATTCTGTAGTGTAGTTGTACCATCATTTATTTAAGTCTCTTGCTATTGATGATGGGTATTAGTTTAGTTTTTAGGGTTTTTTTCCCTTTTTTGTATTAAAATTTGTAGTGCCTTTCCTTGGACATATGTGTATTTTAGTAGGATGAAGTCCTGTATATAAATAAAAAATAACACAAATTAAAATAAATAAAAAAAAATTTTGGCAATTGTTTTTAATACCCAAGAGCTTTTGCTTTCTCCCCTTCCTTTACCCTTTATTGGTAGCAGTTGTATCCTATTTTATGATTAAAATACTATCTTGAATACTTCCCTAGGTACTAATTAGAAATTTAAAAAATCTGTTTCCTGCACCATTTCTCTCCAGGGTTTTGTTTTTTCTTCTTGGTTCTTCACTTCCTTTTTTAAAGTTTATTTATTTATTTATTTTTAAGTAATCTCAACCCCCAATGAAAATGAAAGTGGAAATCAGTTCTCTTAAGATAATTCATGTTAACAAGTTTGCAGTATAGTCAGCTTTTTTTTTTTTTTTTTTAAAGATTTTATTTATTTATTTGAGAGAGAGAGAGAGCACATGAGAGGGGGAGGGCCAGAGGGAGAAGCAGACTCCCCGCTGAGCAGGGAGCCCGACGCGGGACTCGATCCCGGGACTCCAGGATCATGACCTGAGCCGAAGGCAGTCGCTTAACCAACTGAGCCACCCAGGCGCCCTTTTTTTCTTTTTTAAGATTTTATTTATTTATTTGATAGAGACACAGTGAGAGAGGGAACACAAGCACGGGGAGTGGGAGAGGGAAAAGCAGGCTTCCCACTGAGCAGGGGGGAGCCTGATGCAGGGCTCAATCCCAGGACCCTGGGATCATGACCTGAGCTGAAGGCAGACGCTTAACAACTGAGCCACCCAGGCGCCCCTATAGTCAGCTTTCTATATATTTGAGTGTGGGACTCAAACTCATGACCCTGAGATCAAGAGTCACACACTCTACCGACTCAGCTAGCCAGGCACCTCGGTTCTTTACTTTCTTAATGTCTGGTGATTGGTAGTTTCCATTCATATTTATGAATGATGAGGTAGATCAGTAGTTAGTTGGGTAGATGGGTTTCTTGCAGCTGGGAAATAGGCCTCTCCATAATTGAATGTTGTCTTCAAGTTTTGTGGGTGGGGCCTGACACCAGGGACAGTTTACTGTGTTTGTGCTTTTATTTTCTCTTGGAATAATGTTTTTAAAAAATATTTATTTATTTGAGAAAAAGTGAGTGGGACGTGGGGGAGCAGAGGGAGCGGGAGAGAGAGAATCTCAAGCAGCCTCTGTGCTGAACGTGGAGCTGGACATGGGGTTCAGTCTCCCAACCCTGAGATCATGACCTGAGCCAAAATCAGGAGTCAGTTGCTCAACCGACTGAGCCACCCAGGTGCTCCTCTTGGAATAATTTTTAAAAGGAAAGTATTGCTAATGAAAGTAGTAATCATTTCTCTTAAGATAATTCATATTAACAAGTTTGCAGTACAGTCAGCTTTTTATATATTTGCATACTGTGTATGTTTTGTGGAATTTCTCATGCACAGTATTTTCCAAATATATGATTTTGGACCCATACATTCTCCTCACAAATAGATTATGAAGTGGAAATCCTACCATAAAATAACATCTCTTTGGGGAATTTGTTAGCTTTTGAAGAACTGAAGCTTATTTTGCATTACCATTATTGCATTGTACTTTTAGGCTTTCTAGTTGAAATAAAAACCTCCTTGAGACTATTAATTTTTCTCATGGTCACATCACTGGATGACAGCTATTGTCCTCATCTCTTAGATCATTTTAACCTATTATTTAAAAATAATATCACCTTTCTGATTTGTATGCCTGTTAAAACCTTATGTTTGCCTTTTATGTACTGTGATTTTTAGTCTTTCAGAATTCGTGAAATTGCCTACGTTTTGGTATGGAGACCTATTTCGTAACCAAATTTTAGCTATAGTATTGAATACTAGATAATTAAATAGTTTTTAGTGTGATCTTACCATTCAGTTTGAATATGTTTTCCTCAAGTGACATCACAATGTATATTTATAATTTTGCTTCAGATGCATTAGTTTGATAAAATATGAGGTATAAAGTACACTGGGTACTTTAAGAGATGTTGGTCAGGAACACTTAGAAAAAAGAGCAAAACCGTAGAGTTGAACATACCTAGGTTCTGGTTCTGTAATTTATAATCATGTGATTTTTGGCAATTCTCTTAATGTTTTTATTTTTTATTTTATTTTTGAATGTTTTTATTTATTTTTAAAGATTTATTAGAGAGTGAGCACAAGCGGGAGGGGCAGAGGGAGAGGGGGAGAGAATCTCAAGTAGACTCCTTGCTGAGTGCAGAGCCCGACGTGGGGCCTGATCCCAAGACCCTGAGATCATGACCTGAGTTGAAATCAAGAGTCAGATGCTTAACTGACTGTGCAACCCAGGCGCCCCTCTCTTAATGTTTTTGAATTTTAGTTTCCTTTTCTATAAGAGGGGCTAATGATACCTCTCAGGTTGTTCTGTGGATTAAATGAAATCCTCTCTACAAAATACCAAGTGTACTGTCTGGCACATAGTTGGTACTAAGAAAAATGATGCTATCATTTAGTCCAGCCAGTAGAAAACATCATTTTCTAAAGACTTAAACTAAAGACAGGTTACAATGTTTATCAATACTTGTTAAGCTCTTATGTTGATACTTGTATCCAGGATTTGCAGTTTGAGAACCCTGTATTTCAAGGCTCAGGATATAAAAAGCTGGTGAGAAATAAGTCTAGCCTGATACAGATGCCTCTTGGTGGACTTTTTGTAAAGCTACGACCCATTCTTTGTCTTCTAAAATGGCTTGTTTATTATAACCTATTTTACTTCATCAAAATTTCTGGCCTGAGATAAAGAGATTTTGCTTTATACTAATTAGTCACAGATGCATCTCGTTTTTGTTTTTAAACTTGTCAACTACCCCAATATACCAAGGTGCTTTTATTCCTGGAGTGTCCTGTTCTATTTCATCTTAAAAATGATTGAAGCAGGGCGCCTGAGTGGCTCGGTTAAGCGACTGCCTTCGGCTCAGGTCATGATCCTGGAGTCCCTGGATCGAGTCCCGCATCAGGCTCCCTGCTCGGCAGGGAGTCTGCTTCTCCCTCTGACCCTCCCCCCTCTCATGTGCTCTCTCTCTCTCTCATTCTCTCTCTTTCAAATAAATAAAATCTTTAAAAAAAAAAAATGATTGAAGCAGGGATGCCTGGGTGGCTCAGTCGGTTAAGCAACTGTCTTGGGCTCAGGTCATGATCCCCAGGTACTGGGATCGAGTCCCTCATCAGGCTCCCTGCTCAGTGGGGAGCCTGCTTCTCACTCTACCTCTTCCCCTCCTCCCCGCTCATGCTCTCTCTCTCTCTCTCTGACAAGTAAAATCTAAAAAAAAAATAAAAATGATTGAAGCAGATACAGATTGCAGTTTGAGAACCGCCATCTCTAAGTGGGTGAAGGGATGTTATCTCTAAAAGATTGCTCATAGATATTTCGGCCTCTATTTGGAATATCAAAATCATCCCTCAAAACAAGAAATTGGGGCGCCTGGGTGGCTCAGTTGGTTAAGCGACTGCCTTCGGCTCAGGTCATGATCCTGGAGTCCTGGGATCGAGTCCCGCGTCGGGCTCCCTGCTCAGCTGGGGGTCTGCTTCTCCCTCTGACCCTCTTCCCTCTCATGCTCTCTGTCTCTCAAATAAATAAATAAAATCTTTAAAAAACAAAAAACAAAAAACAAAAAAAAACCAAATTGTTTCATTTTGTGGTTTAGTTGCTATCTTAAAAATATTTTGCATATTTATTTTTTTTAAAGATTTTATTAGAGAGAGGGAGAGAGGGATGCCTGGGTGGCTCAGTTGGTTGGGTGCCTGCCTTCCGTTTGGGTCATGATCCCAGAGTCCTGGGATCGAGTCCCGCATCGGGCTCCCTGCTCAGTGGGGAGCCTGCTTCTCCCTCTGCCTGCTGCTCCCCCTGCTTGTGCGCTCTCTCTCTGACAAATAAGTAAAATCTTTAAAAAGAAAAAGAGAGAGAGGATGTACAAGTTGGGGGGAGGGGCAGAGGGAGAAGGAGAAGCAGACTCCCCACTAAGCAGGGAGCCCAGTGTGATGGGCGGCACGACTCTGGGCCAGATCCCAGGGCCCTGAGATCATGACACCAGCCGAAGGCAGCTGCTCAACCGACTGAGTCACCCAGGTTGCCCCTATTTTGTATGTTTAATAAATGTTGTGTATAATGAGTTCTACTTACTTTGTACTAAAAAAGCAATAGATGTATCTTGTACATTATAGAAATACATTGGTAAGTAAAATTCCCCTGTGGTTTTATCCTCCTCAGTTAAATGTCTGATATCTTTCTCTGTAGATTATGTTCTATGCCTATTTTAACATATTTTAACTAAAATTGGGTCGCATTGTAAATGTTGTTTTGTAGTTCCCTTAATATATAGTTCATATATGTAATATGTTAATATATATTTAAGTGTAATAATGCCTAATACATATAGTTTCCTTAATTAAGTTTTCTTAATATACCAGAACAATTCTCTATGTCAGTAATACATATCTATTGTAATTTTTTGAAGTGATTAGAATTCTTTAGTATGGATGTTCCTTAACTTACTTTTAGTCAATTCCCTCTAATTTGGATTATTTCCATTTTCTTCTATTATGAATCATGCTGCACTAAACATTCTTACGCGAATACGTTTTGTACTTCAGTAGGTATTTCTGGGGATAAATTATAGAAGTAGATGAAAAGGTGCAAAGAGAAATATGTCAAAGGATGAAATAGACCAAAGGTTATGAACATTAAATACTAGCTATTGTGAGTTCTAATGGTTTGGTTCCTGGTTCCGTTTAGATCTTTATTGTTTTTCTTCTTTTTTATCTTTTATTTGTATTGTTTTGCTTTATCAAGTATGTTCTAATTAGCCACTTTAAATCCTTTTTGTAACAAAATGGGAAAATAGAACGACATTTGTTGTAAAAGGGAATCAGAAAAAAAAAAAAGGAACCAGGACTTTTTAAAAAACCTAATTTTCCTCTTTGGCCAAGGAAACAATATATTTAAAATCCTGTATTATAGGGATGCCTGGGTGGCTCAGTTGGTTAAGCGACTGCCTTCGGCTCAGGTCATGATCCTGGAGTCCCCGGATCGAGTCCCACATCGGACTCCCTGCTCGGCAGGGAGTCTGCTTCTCCCTCTGACCCTCCCCCCCTCATGCTCTCTCTCTCAATTCTCTCTCTCAAATAAATAAATAAAAATATTAAAAAAAAAAAATGACTACATATATTTAAAAAAAAAAATCCTGTATTATATAATAACTTATTTTTTTTCTTGTTAGCCAGTTACTTTTTTCAAGTTTTCTGTTTTTAGCAAACTTGCCAATTTAAATTTTATTCCAAAAAATGTAACCTTTAAAAAATAATGTGGCAGCAGCTACTGATAAGAAAAGTTTGAGTAAATTTCAGGTGATAGCTAATGAATTCCTGAATTCGTGCCTACATTGAATAGAATTTGGTCCGTTGGAACAGAGTATGCATATTTAGATAAGTAAAATTCATACTTGTTAAAGTGTGAGCTTATTCGAAGGAATCTAGATGACTGACTTTGTGTCTCATCTGTATTGATTATCTTAGTTCCTCATATATGTCTGTGACATATATGGGTGGAATTAAAAGATCTTGGAATTACTAGGGCAGACTACCTGCCTTGAGTCATGCATCTCCTTGATCTTCTATTAATGACTGTAAGCACTTTGAAGGCAAAAGCTGTCTTTATTGGAGATGACAACAAATCACTGATGAATTTTAAATGGTAATTTTCTTGACAATGTGTTTTCTTTATTCTTGATGTTGTTGTAGACTGATAGCAAATATTGTAAATATTTTTAAGAAAGTAATCTATGAGTCTGCAGATTGCACTGTCTTTACTTAAAGTTTGTCATTAAGCCGTCGTTTTTTAAAAATATTTTTTTGAAACCTCATCCTTATTGTGAGGTATTTAGACAACACAGAAATGTATAAAATAGAAAGTGTATTGTAGCTAAGTATAATCTTAATCTTTTTTTTTTTTTTAAGCAGGTTCTGCACCCAACGTGGGGCTTGAACTCACAATCCCTAGATCAAGAGTTGCGTGCTATAGTGACTGAGCCAGTTGCCCCCCTTTTTTCTTGCTTCTGGTAGGGGAAAATAAAATCTATACACACAGAAAGGAATTTTATTTCTTAACTCAAAATGGGATTGAATTATTCAAACACACATACACTATTCTGTAGCTTGCCATTTGCATTTATTGTCTCATAGATATCCTATAACATTACACAGAAAGAGAATCAGTTTGGTGAGAAGTTAAGAGCCTTGGTGTCTGGAGCTGGACTGCTGGTGATAAATGCCAGCTTTCCACTTACATAGTGTGATGTTGGACATACTTTTTTGTTGCTGTGTACATTAGTTTTCTTTTTTTTTTCTAAGATTTTTTATTTATTTGACAGAGAGAGAGAGACAGCCAGAGAGGGAACACAAGCAGGGGGAGCGGGAGAGGGAGAAGCAGGGTTCTGCGCAGAGCAAGGAGCCTGATGCGGGGCTCGATCCTAGGACCCTGGGATCATGACAGGAGCCGAAGGCAGACGCTAAACAACTGAGCCACCCAGGTGCCCCACATTAGTTTTCTATTTTAAAAAATGGGAATGAGAATTGTTCCTAAGATTGTTTTACTCAGCATTAAAATGTAAGGTGATTATAATGTTTGGCACATGATGTTTAGCTTAGTAAATTTAAGCTGTAAGGATTATAATACAGTTTTTCACTCATTTAAAAATATATATTCCATAATATGGATTTAACACATTCATTAAACCATTCTCAAATTGATGGACAGATAACTAACTGTATTTTTAAAGGACCTTATTTTTCCTTGGGTGATTTTTTAATTATTAAATTTTTTTATCTTTATTTTTTTGAGAGAGAGAATGCGCGCAAATGGGAGGGAGGGCAGAGGGAGTGGGAGAAAGAGAATCTTAAGCAGGCTCCATGTGCAGTGCGGAGCCTGATGCGGGGCTGTACCTCATGACCCTGAGATCATGACCTGAGCTGAAATCAAGAGTCAGATGCTTAACTGAGCCACCCAGGTCCCCTCCCCTTGATGATTTTAAAGTGTTGTTTGGTTTTTATTTTAGTAATGCAACAACACTTTTTTGTTCTTGGTTCCTTAGCTGAAGTGCTTAATTGAAACTTCAAAGCTTTCATAAAACAAGGAAGTAATTAATCGTCTTTCATCCTAACCCTAAATATGTCTACTTTTCTCAGATCCCATTTTGTGCAGTTTGTAGATTAGTTTCATTTTCAAATGGTAGTATTCATGTCATCCATTGCTAAAAACTGCTTTCTTATTTTTATCTTTTTATAATCTGGTGCATAAATTTTTCTCCTGCCCAAGCTATTGGGAACTTGAATTTTAGTGAAAGGAAAAACATTTTATTTTTCCTGCTGTGCTGTTATTTTAGTTTATTGCCCTCTTTGTGATTGGAAAATCAGTTTGATTCAAATGTCTAGAGAGGGGCGCCTGGGTGGCTCAGTCAGTTAAGCGTCTGCCTTCGGCTCCGGTCATGATCCCAGCGTCCTGGGATCAAGCCCCGCATCGGGCTCCCTGCTCCGCGGGAAGCCTGCTTCTCCCTCTCCTCCCCACTCGTGCTCTCTCTCTCGCTATCTCTGTCTCTCTCTCAAATAAATAAGTAAAATCTTTTAATAGTAATTATAAAAAGGAGTGTAAGAAATACTGGGGTACCTGGGTGACTCAGTCATTTAAACGTCTGATTCCTGATTTCGGCTCAGGCCATGATCTCATGGGTCGTGGGATTGAGCCCCATGTTGTGCTTCATGCTCAGTGGAGAGTTTGCTTGAGATTCTCTCCTCCTTCTGCCCCTCCCCCAACTCGCACGCACTTCCCCCAACTCGCACACACGTAGTGCTCTCTCTCTCTCTCAAATAAATAAATCTTTAAAAAAAAAAAGAATGTAAGAAATATTAATTTTTTTAGTCGTTGAACCAAATTAACGTTTTCATTAGACTTGAGTGATCCAAGTAAGGAGTCTTTTTTTTTTTTTTTTTTCAAGAAAATGCCACCTTAATTAGCATAATTTTAGGCACATATTAAAGATAGGATAGGGGCGCCTGGGTGGCTCAGTCGTTAAGCGTCTGCCTTCGGCTCCGTTCATGATCCCAGCGTCCTGGGATCGAGCCCCGCATCGGGCTCCCTGCTCCGCGGGAAGCCTGCTTCTCCCTCTCCCACTCCCCCTGCTTGTGTTCCTTCTCTCGCTGTGTCTCTCTCTGTCAAATAAATAAATAAAATCTTTAAAAAAAAAAAAAAAATAGGATAGTAGTACTCAATCTTGGTTGCTTGTTGGAATCAATTTTGCAATTTAAAAAATATATAGACATTTTCTGAATCAAATTTTGGAGTTGGGGTTTTAGATATGCAACTAAAGTTAGGGACTCCTGGTGTAGAAAATTGAAATGGTATTTTGAGAGTTAATTAGGTCTTGCATAATATTTAAGGGACATTAAATTAGTATTTGCTTGATTATTTTTGGACAGTGACTTTTCTGAGGCTTTGAGTGCTACTAGCATGATGCTTCCTGTTGGATTTGGTGTCTCTTCCTTGTTAAGATTCTTGATTTATAATGATCAAGTAATGAATGCTTACTTCTCAGGGGACATGTCCTTTAAGTTTCTTGTCTAGATTAATACTGAAATAGAGTTTGGCAAATGACCAGAGGAGGATTTTTTTTTTTTTTTTCCCCATTTTGAAATAGCTTAGCTCTGGGACATGGTAAAGTGAAAGCACAAACCAGGCATTTTGTACCTGACATCCTCCTAGAACCTGAAATAGTTTATTACCAGTATCTAATTAGTCAAATTGACGAACTAATGGGCACTGACAGCCTTTATCTGTTTTCTTTCCTGCTGTGAAGGGAACTTTCTTAATTCAGCAAAGTTTATTGTATGCAGGGCTTTGTGTTAGCCCTGTGCAAATGAGTAAAGCATAGTCCTGCCCCTGTTGTTATTACTGAGGATTATTAGAATTACCATAAGCCTGCCTAATATTAAAAGAAAAAAGTGATGTGTGCTATAGAAGTGAATGTGTTAACATGTCCTTCAATGTGTAATGGAGAGCCTCCTTGATTTTAATCTGAATTCTTGCATTAACTAGCATATCACCAGGTCCTGAGCCATTGTGGCACTCTGAGGTGTCAGGGATCTAAGTTCTGTCTTTTGAGCATGCCCTGTGTTGATCAAGTGAACCTTGTGGTTCGCTGTTCCAGTTCTAGTTCTAGTCTATAAGTTTGCAGTTAGCAGGAGGGAGAAGTGAGAGGACAAAGGGATTCTTCTCTTAAAGGGCACTTGCCAAAAGATTCATACATCACTTTTTTTATTGAGGAAAGAGAGGAAAACAAAAATTGGGGGACAACTAGCAGCTTCTAGCACATGTGGTTTTTTTGTTTTTTTTTTTAATTAAAGATTTTATTTATTTGACAGGAAGACACAGTGAGAGAGGAAACACAAGCAGGGGGAGTGGGAGAGGGAGAAGCAGGCTTCCCGCCGAGCAGGGAGCCCGATGTAGGGCTCGATCCCAGGACCCTGGGATCATGACCTGAGCCGAAGGCAGGCGCTTAACGACTGAGCCTCCCAGGCGCCCTGTTTGTTTGGTTTTAAAGATTTTTTTATTTTTAAGTAATCTCTACACCCAACATGGGGCTCGAACCCACAGCCCTGAGACCAAGAGTTGCTTGCTCCACCCACTGAGCCAACCAGGCGTCCCCTAGCACATGTAGTTTTTATGAGGATATGCCCAGTGTAATGATGGGCTCATAATGGGTGCTTAGTCAATAGTAGTTTATAATGTTTTAAAATTTAGTTCTTTCAGTACTTACCATTTGTTTAGTTCTTCACTCCACTATATATACATTGGAGATTTACGGAAGAGAGGGTGACAGCTACACCTCTTTTTTTTTTTTTTTTTTTTTAATTTTATTTATTTATTTGACAGAAAGACACAGCGAGAGAAGGAACACAAGCAGGGGGAGTGGGAGAGGGAGAAGCAGGCTTCCCGCGGAGCAGGGAGCCCGATGCGGGGCTCGATCCCAGGACCCTGGGATCATGACCTGAGCCGAAGGCAGACGCTTAACGACTGAGCCACCCAGGCGCCCCGACAGCTACACCTCTTAAGACAAACAGCATTTTTCTAAATTAGCTTTAATTTTTTTGAGCACACAGATACTCACATGAGACAGTTGAACAGGAGTTCATTAAAACTATAAACAGTCTGTCACACATTTGCTAGTGGTTGAAAAGAAAGATAGTGAATGAAGTAGCTTTCTTAAGAGGTAGTTTGAGCTAAATGGTTCTTACACCAGCCTACCCACCCAGCTTTAAAAGATTTTTAAACAGTTTGAGTCATAACCCAAATAACAGAATTATATTTTAATAGTATATTCATTTAAGGTATTCAGTAATTACCAGTAAAATCTTTGTTAGCTATGTCAAAGAAGGGTGAAATTCCAAGTAATGAACTAAAAAAATAGTGGCAGTGAAGGTAGAATGAATCTTCACAGATTTTCAGCTACTTGCTTTCCCCACCTCCAAGTTCATTACTGTAAAATTACTGTTTTACTCTGCATTTTTATAAAGTTAATATTTTTGAAATATAATTTTCCATTTAACATGTGTGAGTAGATACGAATATTGTAACAAGTTACAGAAATAAACATGGAGGATAAAAACGTGTAGGAAAATAAAATTTTTATGTTGCTGACCATTCGTTTCCCTTTTTGTATTATTATAAAATTCTCATATCATTTGACATATTTTATTGAAAGAAAATTCAGCTCTAGATTTGATATTTTCTGTTTTCACAGTGGAACAGATTTAAAAGCTTTCTAGTCTCTTTAGATATAAGAAATTAGATATATAAAATCCCTACAAAGGAGGGATTTGTGCCCTTTGCAAAACAAAATTCGGTATTTACCTAAGAATTTGAGGCTGAGGACACAGCAAGCTACATAAGTTAATGTCAAAACAATATTAGGGGCTCGTGGGTGGCTCACTTGGTTGTGTCCGACTCTTGATTTCGGCTCAGGTCATGATCTCAGGGTTGTGAGATAGAGCACCGCTTTGGGCTCCATGCTCAGCGGGGAGTCTGCTTCTCTCTCCTGTCCCTTCCCTCCCACTTTCTCTCAAATAATAAATAAATCTTTAAAAACCCAATATATTTGTCAGTCTTTGTTTTAATAACACTTTAGGATTTATTACACTGAATTTACTTTTACTCAAGGTGAAGTGTTAATAACTTAGAGTTAATCCTTTTCATTTTATATTTTTATTTATGATTCATGGTAGTGAAAATCTCTTATAAGAAATATAAACACTCCTACTTTGGTTTTTATGCAAGTACCATTTTCAGGGTGATTTCATTTTTATTAGAGAAACAAATTATTTCTAATCCTTAGTTTCACTTTCAGTATTTATGTTCTAACCTTGTTACTGGAATTATGTTTCCATTAAACGTAATTACTGAGTACTTCTGCTTTCAGTTTTAGTTTCTCGTATTTGTGGCTTCATTGAAATCTATTCTGATTAGTAGGAATAAATTGATCCTATGTGATTATATTATAGAGACTTATGTGACTTATGTGATTGTATTACAGAAAGAAATGTTAACTGCCAGTGAAGCATTTAAGTAATGTGTTAGGGTTTGTAAGGACAAACTTAAGAGTCTTACATAAGACAAAACTTAGATGTCTAACTTAGGAGAGTTACTTGACCTTTTACTAGTGCTTATCATTCTCTTTTAAATGTAGACTCTTCATGTTTTAGATAATATGCTGTAATTCTGTGAAAAACAGAAAACTTTCCTGGCTTTCTATGCAACCTGCCTTTTCTTATCTCTTACCTGCTTGGTCTGCTTCTAGCATCTGTTTTTCTCTTTGGGATTATTTTACCTCTTTGTGCTCAGTCTCTTCCTCTGTAAAATTGATTAACTAGACTGAGTTAACTCTTTTTTGACCTGTTTATTTTATTAGTCTATGTTTAGGGCAGAAATTGTCCCATATCCTTTCTTCTTTCCTAGAAATAGGCAGCAGCCCTTTTTCTTACTAAGGGCTTTCTTTGAGGCAGAGCAGAGAAATATGTGGGGGAAGGGTGTTGATAACCAAATAAACCTTAGGAATAAAGAATTACCAGAGAAGTTTGAAATATAATTGATATTAGAGACAGTCTTATAGAACTCCTTTCCTTTCATTGCCTTGCATATTGGATTGGTGCACATTTTAAACATTTTCCTTCCTACCTTTTTCTCTCAGAATAATAGTCCTGTTAGTGGGGCACCTGGGTGGCTCACTTGGTTAAGCATGCCATCAGCTCAGGTCATGATCCCAGGGTCCTGGGATCGAGCCCCACACCAGGCTCCCTGCTCAGCGGGAAGTCTGCGTCTCCCTCTGCAACCCTCCCCCCTTCCCCCCGGCTTGTGCGCGCTCTCTCTCTCTCAAATAAATAAAATCTTAAAAAAAAATTTATGTTTAAATAGCCACATGTAACTGGGTGCTGCCCTATTGGACAGTATAGCTCCAGATTATCCATTCAACCAGCAGACATTTTTATGAGCTGTCAGTGATATGCCCAGCATTATGTTCAGGCCAGAGATACTGTGATCTGGCAGTATGGTAAGGGAGACAGCCAAATGAAGTGGTAAATGTAATAAAGTGTAATCGTTGGTGTATTAAATAAAAGCACAAGGTTATAAAGGAGCATAGATAACAATTTTTACCTAACCCAGGCTGAGGGTGGATCACATTGGAGGTGTTCTTATGCCAAGAGAAGTCTTGTGTCAAATATCTGCTTGTATTCTGCATGGGTATTGAACTCAGGTCAATCCTTGTTGTGTTACAATATCACCAAGGGCTGTGGAACCACTTGGCCATTATTATTTTTAAGTGTTCAACACTTAAAGTGTTTAAACACTTAAGTGTTTAAAATATTTTTAAGTAATCAACACTAGTATTTTTGTGCTTTAACCCGGGCTTTTGTATAGAATTAATAGGTCTTCATTGGTTTGTGATATTAACTTAACTTCTCTTGTGAAAATCTATACAACAGAATTGTAAATCATTAAGGCTGCAGTTTGGCTAAGGTGGTTACTTTTTTTTTTTTTTAAGATTTTATTTATTTTGAGAGAAATCATGACCTGAAATCAAGAATTGGATGCTTAACCAGTTGAGCCACTAGGCACTCCTAAAGTGGTTACTTTTAAGCGTGTGCAGTTCGGGGCAGTTTTTGAGGCCATGCCTTGCCCTCAGATAACACTTTTTTTGTGTTATGAAGTACTGGCGAGGAGATTGATTACCTTCGGTCTGTAATTCTTGGCCATATATATTGCATAGGTCCTTGAGGTCAAATTTCCAGGGCTTTAGTTTTACGTAAGAATATGAGTACTGAGTAGAAGAGTAACAGTTTTTATAGCTTTTTAAGGACTGATCTTTATCTGAGTTCTTACAGAGATGAGGGAATGTCTAGTTACTCCTTAGGGCCCCCTGGATGTCAAGACCCATTTATAGGCCCTTTGGTTTTGATCTCTTCAGAAACTTCTCAGAGCCATGTAAATCTCCTTGGCTTGGGGAAGGAGGGCATTAGGATTCTCTTTTTTTGCTCTTACTCTGGTCCTCATTTTTCTTCAGCTCATTCTGGAGGAACTCAGGGCATTGTAAGTCATGTACCTAATGAATTTTCATGGCTTTTCTCTAGATATTGAAGAGTAAGAGCTTTGGTTTTTAGCCCCAGGGGACAAGAGTCTATAACTATGTGCTTATAGGTAATTTAAATGGGTTGCATTCATGGGGCACCTGGCTGTCTCAGTCAGTAGAACATGCAATTCTTGATCTTCGGGCCTTAAGTCTGAGCCCCACATTGCGGGTAGAGTTTACTTAATAAAAAAATAAAAATGAATGGGTTGCATTCATCAGTAACTATCTTGTTTCTAGGATGTTTTAAAGTTTATGTCTGTCAGTCTTATAAAAAGAGCTTGGATTTTGATGTTGTGGTATGGTTTTGATGAACTGTGGTACACTGGGCTCTCTTAATTTTTTTATTTTTTTATTTATTTTATTTTATTTATTTATTTACTTTTTAAAGATTTTATTTGACAGAGAGAGACACAGCGAGAGAGGGAACACAAGCAGGGAGAGTGGGAGAGGGAGAAGCAGGCTTCCCGCCGAGCAGGAAGCCCGATGTGGGACTCGATCCCAGGACTCTGGGATCATGACCTGAGCCGAAGGCAGACGCTTAACGTCTGAGCCACCCAGGCGCCCCTGGGCTCTCTTAATTTTTTTAAAGATTTATTTATTTAGAGAGAGAGAGAGCAAATGGGGGAAGGAGCAGAGATAGAGGGAGGGAGAGAATCCTAAACAGACTCCGTGCTGAGTGTAGAGCCTGACGCATGGCTCAATCTAAGGATCCGGAGATCATGACTGGAGCTGAAACCAAGACTGGACACTCAGGCGACTGAGCCACCCAGGCGCCGCCACTGGGCTGTTTCTAGTGTAATTCATTGTAATAGGAGGAGGAACAATTTTACTGCTTATCAATCTAGAAAGTGGAGTTTGTGATTTTAATTTGTTGGGTTAATGAATTTCATTGTCAGACTGTAAACACATACTTCAGGTAATTAGAATTCTGACAGCCTAGATCTTTTGTTTTTGACAGCATGGATCTTTTCTTTAGACTCAGATTCAACTAATACTTACTCAATACTTTTGAAGTGCATTATGTATTATTTTGATTTTATTATAGATCATTTGTTCAGTAGAAATGTGTGAGTCACCTATGTAGTTTTAGGTTTCCTAGTAACCATATTAAAAAGTAAAAAGAAACAGGTGAAATAAATTTATTTTATTAAAGTTTTATTTATTTAAGTAGTATCTGCCCCCCGTGTGGGGCTTGAACTCATGTACCAAGATCAAGAGTTGTACTCTCCTCCAATGAGCCAGCCAGGCTCCCCAAAATCAATTTTAATAACATACTTAACCCAGTATATACAATATATTATCTTTTTTTTTTTAAGTACACTAATCTTAAGTGTACTTAATGATTTTTCACATGTATACTTTTCTTAAAGATTTTATTTGTCATAGAGAGCACAGGCAGGGGGAGCAGCAGGCAGAGGGAGCAGCAGGCTCCCTGCTGAGCAGGGAGCCCGATGTGGGACTCGATCCCAGGACTCTGGGATCACAACCTGAGCTGAAGGCAGACACCTAACCGACTGAGCCACCGAGGCATCCCAGTATATTATCTTTTTTAAAAAAAGATTTACTTATTTATTTTAGAGAGAGAGCAAAGGGGAGGGGGAGAGGGAGAGAGAAATCTCAAGTA
Source organism: Phoca vitulina (assembly GCF_004348235.1). Taxonomy (NCBI): domain Eukaryota; kingdom Metazoa; phylum Chordata; class Mammalia; order Carnivora; family Phocidae; genus Phoca; species Phoca vitulina. The sequence goes on from NW_022589705.1 coordinate 85,760,759, forward strand.
GACTCCCTGCTGAGCATGGAGCCGTCGTGGGGTTCCATCTCATGACCCTGAGATCATGACCTGAGCTGAAGGCAAGAGTCAGATGCTTAACCTACTGAGCCACCCAGATGCCCCCAAAATATTACCATTTTAAGTTGTGCTCATAAAAATTATTAGTGAGATACTGTATTTTACATTCTTTGTACTGAGTTTTCCACTCCAGTGTGTATTTTACACTTACAGCACATCTTATCTTGCAGTAGCCATATTTCAAGTACTCAGTAGCTCCATGTGGCTTAGCAGCTACTTAGAGAACCATGCAGTTCTGTAGTGTATCTGTAGGATAAATACTGATTTACTGTCTGCCTTCAGAGAGGACCAGGACTAGCAGGGCTGAGGACAAGGGAAAGGATGAAGAAGAGGAGCTATGTGGCAGGGAGTACCAATCAATAGGGGGATGCTTCACACCTCTTCTCACCTGGGCTAGTTGCTCTACGAACAGCTGTGGATAGATTTATTATTTATCTATTTTCTCCACTAAACCAACTGCTTAAGGCAGGAACTATGTTTTTTTCTTTCTATTTCCCTGGGGTTTGTCAGTGCTTTGCACAAAGTACACACTAATAAACAAATGCTTACTAGAAGTCTATACTGAGAACAGGGAACTTTAAACCCTGCCTGTGAAGATTTGTAGCATGATTTATTGCATTTCTGGAAGTTGGATGTGTTTTGTCACTCGTATTAGTTATACATGTATCCATTCCCAAGGTTATTCCACAAATTGGGAGCGGAAGAAAATGTAAACCATCAGGAATAAGTACATGCAAAGATTCTACAGTTGGTAAATACTGGTATACAGTGTCATATTTTTTGTATTTAAAATTTTTTTTTTGCCTTTAGTGATAACTGACTTTTTAAAAATTTTTTTGTTTTTTAAAGATTTTATTTATTTATTTGACAGAGAGAGATAGCGAGAGCAGGAGCACAAGCAGGGGGAGTGGGAGAGGGAGAAGCAGGCTTCCCGCCGAGCAGGGAGCCCGATGAGGGGCTCGATCCCAGGACCCTGGGATCATGACCCGAGCCAAAGGCAGACGCTTAACGACTGAGCCACCCGGGCGCCCCAGTAATAACTGACTTTCAATGAACATATTCTATGTGGCCTATACATTTTTTGTTCCATTAATAGGTAGGTGGTATTGACCTCATTGTATAGATGATGAAAATGGGTTTTCTGTTTTCTGTTACAAAAGGCATTTACTTGTCATGAATGGAATTAGTGCGTAAGTTTAGTGTGTATGGTTGGATATATTTTTCCTTTTAGAATCCATAGTAATAGTGTGATGATTATATTTTACATAAAATATACATTTGTGTTTAGGGAGATGTAGAGGGGTACATCTGAAAACTTAAACTATTTTGAAATACTGCAAATATAAGAAGAATACACTATAATATAGCAAACCCATGTATCCATCAGCCAGCTTCACAAATAAAATGTTATCAATATAATTAAAGCCTTTAACATGTACCTTCCTTGATCACTTGCTCCTCTCTTTTATCAGAGGTAATTGTTATCCTGACTTTGGGATTTATTAGTACAATGTATTTCTTTATATACTTATATGTATTTCAATTTTCTAAATCTTCTTAGTTTTACTTACACTGCAGAAGAAATCAGAATTCCTTTTTTTTTTTTTTTTAAAGATTTTTATTTTTTGACAGAGCGAGAGAGGGAACACAAGCAGGGGGAGTGGGAGAGGGAGAAGCAGAAGCAGGCTTCCCTGCTGAGCAAGGAGCCTGATGTGGGGCTCGATCCCAGGACCCTGGGATCACGACCTGAGCCGAAGGTAGACGCTAAACGACTGAGCCACCCAGGCGCCCAGAAATCAGAATTCTTTTTTTTTTTTTTTTAAAGATTTTATTTTATTTATCTGACAGAGAGAGACACAGCGAGAGAGGGAACACAAGCAGGGGGAGTGGGAGAGGGAGAAGCAGGCTTCCTGCCGAGCAGGGAGCCCAATGCGGGGCTCGATCCTAGGACCCTGGGATCATGACCTGAGCCGAAGGCAGACGCTTAACGACTGAGCCACCCAGGCGCCCCCAGAAATCAGAATTCTTAAGTCACAATTACTGTGTGTATACTTTTTAGGCCTGTGAAGTATTTTTGAACTTACTTCTAAATTTTTATTTCTGGATAGAATTATTAAGTTTCATTTTGAGAAATAGGAACATTTCATTTCAAAGAGCTTTTCTAAGTATTATGGCCAATATTTTGAACTCTTAAGATTTTTATCTCCTAAAGGCTAAGGACAAGACCATTTTAAATTATTTTGCTCAGTGAAGTAAAATTCTTACGTGAGGTTTTATTAAATATGGTCTCTTCACTATTGATAGGCATAGCAGAGAAGAAGCAAGTGACGTTAGAATACACAGTGGAAATCAAGGAATTTAGTTCAAAGACTAGGGATAATGCATATGATGATAGTGATCTTTAAGGATCTGAATTCTGATATTTCTACTTCCTTATCCATAATGGAAATGGTGGTGCTTGTGTTATTAGGATAATAGGGATGACTAGAGTATTTAATATACCTTGAAATACCATCAGTGCTTTATTATCAGCATATCAGATATTTTTAAAACTTAATATTTGTGGTCTTTAGGTTTAAAAAGCTGCCTGAAATCTCAGTCTGTTGTTAGCCTCTTTTTAAATTGTTGGAGAACATCGTTATGAGTGGAGTATGTAAGCTAGAAGATGTTCCTTTTTGATTTAAAAAAAAAATTTTTTTTTTAAGATTTTATTTATTTATTTGAGAGAGAGAGAAAGAGAGAGCACATGAGAGGGGGGAGGGTCAGAGGGAGAAGCAGACTCCCTGCCGAGCACGGAGCCCGATGCGGGACTCGATCCCAGGATCCTCAGATCCTGACCTGAGCCAAAGGCAGACGCTTAACCATCTGAGCCACTCAGGCGCCCTTGATTTTTTAAGTAAACTCTGTGCCCAGTGTGTGGCTCAAACTCATGACACATGTGATCAAGAGTCACATGTGCTACCAAGTAGGCCAGCCAGGTGCCCCTCCTGTTTTGATTGTTCATACTCTGAAAGATAGGGCTATGTTAGAAGGTAGAGCTGTTTTACTTCTTGATTGGTATGTGTTCACTTTTCTATAAGTAGTGGTGATATTCCAAACTGGAGTGGCGCAGACATCAACCATGAAGAAAGAAGGGTTTGTGCCTGAACTCAGCTCTGTGTGTAAGGTGCAATATTTTTTAATTCTGGTACATTGTTATTTTTTATAGGATTTTTTCCATCTGAAACAAAATAAATGTTCATAATGGAAATTTTGGAAGCTTTAAGAGATGGGAAGAAAAATCAACCATAATTCCATTATTCAGAAAGAACAGTTTTTTTGGATTTAGCATGTTTCCCAAGGTTTATTTCATTCTTTTAATTGCTTCAGTTCCTCCATAGTATTCTAAACCATAGATTGGATGAGAAGTATCAGTGTCAACAGGAAGGAAGGGTTTTTAGTAGCATGTTAAGGAGATGATAAACTTTCATTTGAAAGGTGAGGGAAATGTTTGAATGTTAATGGAAAATAACCTCTTATTTTGGGGTCAGAGACACTTTTTACCATGTTTATTGCATTTCAAGTAAACAATATCTAGCATTATTTATCTTTAGTTTGGCATGGAGAACACTGTGTTGATAGTGATCTTAATGTTGCCTTCATTATGAAAAATACTTTTCCTGCATACAGAATTCTGGGTTGACAGTTTTTTTCTTCTACTACTTTGAAGTGGTTAAGAAAGAATCCTATATGATAATTCCAGTACCTGAGTGATCCCTGAATTGAACTTGTATTGATTGCTTTTTCTCTTCAGTATTGGTGGTTTTTGGTGTGTGTGTGTGTGTGTGTCTCATAATTTTTATTTAAGTGTTGGGCATTGTGTGTAGTATAGTAGAGACTGAGGGAAATAGTATTTATTCTTGAAAATGGGTATACCTCTTCTGTTGGGCCATTGTGGTGGGGTGTTGAGTCAAATTCATCATGAGTTGAGCTAGTCTGGGGGTTTATTGTTGTTCTCATTGTCTTCAGTGTACCACAGGCTTCAAAGTCTTATAGTGGTGGCTAATGTTAGCCCAGTGGTAGAATGCTGTTGCTTGCTATTTGGTGTTAGGATTGTGGATGTAGTTATTCGGGTCCAGCCTCAGTGTTAGGCTTCAGTGTCCACCTTGACCCCAGAGATGGGGCTTTATCATTGTTCCTTTTCCTCCTTCCTTTGACAGTCAGTATTTGCCTTGTATTTGTGGTTGTTCTTGGATGGGGTTTCCTGCCCCTCACCCAGCATTAGGATACTTCTGCTTGGTGTATCAGTGTTGGATCCTAGGCCCAAAATGATTTCTTACCCTTCCGCACAGAGGTAGAGGAATTGGCTTATCTTCTTATCCTGGCAATAGTAGATGTTTGCCAGTGTCCTGGCAGTGTGAATATTTGTTGCCTCTTTCCCAGTGGCCTAAGATTTTTTCTTCATAGGAGAAAAGGACATGGGGAAGCTGGTGGGTCTTTGTGCCTGTTCTCAGTGATGGCTGATCACCTCCTGCACTCCTATGATATTGAGTGGGACTCTTTCTGGTTTTTTGCCATGAATCTAGTCTTTCTCATGAGCACCTGGGGAGGCCTTTAGAAAAGAGCTTGCAGGTGAGTATAGACTCCCATTGTATCTAGGGCGCCCAGTTAGGAAATGTTTTGCTAGTCTACACATAGCTTTTAGGAATTTATTTTAGGTATTATAATTACCTCTTTTTCTTGTAGTCTGCCATGTGTGTTCTGTCCTTTATTGTAGGGCCTTGTCTGTCTTTGGAATTTGGTTTATTTGGTTGCCTCTCAACTTTAGCCGTCCCTGATGGGCTCAAGTAAAGTTGTGGTGTTTTCGATAATCTGGTCTTTTCTTCAGAGTGGGTGCCATATTCTTTGCAGCATTCTGTATCTTAAGCAGAAACAGAAATCTAATGATAATCTTTAGAGTTTATCAATCTGTGCTAAACTTTATTCTGAAAAAGATTCAAAGTGGTTTACAAAAACACTTGAGATAACACTAGGTGAAAAAACTAGATAAAGAAATCAAAGCAAAGGGAAAACAAGATGGGAATAAACAGGCAGACAGACAGGTAGAGTTGAGTATTCTATTGAAATAAATGCCAAAGACTCCAGATGGTTCTTGGTGCAGATTTGGATCTGAGCTTCATTATGATGAAAGCAAAGTTAAAAGATTGACAATGTTCAAACTTTTAGTATAAATTTATTTTCATGGGTGCCTTTTAAATGTGGGAAGAAGTAGTTTTTACTTTTATTGGCATATCTAGTGGAATGAACTATGTAATATGTAAGACATCTGTTTTTAATATAGATACTTATCTTTCTTCACCTGTACTTAGTTCTTTTTAAGTGTATTGTATGTAATTTTCTTATATTCCCTGCTGGAGGAGCTGGGTAATTTCATCAATTAGTGTTTGATAGGACGATGTAAGATGCTAGTATGGCAAATGGTTTATGAGATAGTTGCAGTTTGAATCTCAGAGTCCTCAAAACAAGCCATTAACCTATTATTGCTAGGAAGTCAGGGTGGCCTTATGTGTAAGTGGGGTTAAGGAATTCACTCATTTGTTAATTTATTCAAGAAATGTTTATTGCATACCAGCTATGTGTCAGGCATTTTGTTAAGAGTCCAGGATAAAACAGTGAATAAAAACAGGCCCTTTTTTTTTTTTTAAGATTTTATTATTTATTTGAGAGAGAGAGAGAGGGATAGAGCACAAGCAGGGGGAGCAGCAGAGAGAGAAGGAGAAGCAGGCTCCCCGCCGAGCAGGGAGCCCGATGCGGGGCTTGATCCCAGGACCCTGGGATCATGACCTGAGCCGAAGGCAGATGCTTAACCAACTGAGCCACCCAGGCGCCCCAAAAACAGGCCCTTTTCTAACTAAACCTGTATTATAGCAGGGGTAGAAAGAGTACCAAGTATGTCAAGTCCTATGGTAGTAAGTGCTATGTGAAAAAATAACGCAGGGTACAAAGACATTAGAGAGAGTTGTTACTTAGGGTGATCAAGGAAGTCTTTTAAGGGGAAAATTGAATGGAGATATGAAGGAAGTTTATACCATTCACACATATTTGAGGCAACTAAAGGAGGCCAATATAATTTGAGATGAGGAAGTCAGGGGACAGTTCATGTAGGCTCTCGTAGGAAATGGTAAGGATTTTGGATTTTATCCTGAGACGAGAAACCATTGGAGGGTTTAGAGTAGAGAAATATTTATATGACTTGTTTTGTAAGAATTAGTCCGATTTTACATATACTTACCTCCCTAGATTCTGTAAGTAACATCTTCCTATACTGCTTTACCAAATCCTTCCATTTGTCTACAGATACCAGGAAGACCCTGTTTTCTTCCAAAATACTTGTTCTGTTTCCTAGAGAGTATCTTAAAATTTACTTTTAGAACAATTTTTTTGATCTTAAGTAATTTATTGTTGTGATAAAATAGTAATAATTCCAGAGTCAATTATTTTTGGTCACTTATTTATTAAGGTATATTGTGATTGGGATTCAGTCTTTTACTGTTTTCAGTGATGCTAAAGATGCCTATGAAAGAAAGAGGGGGAATGCCACTAAGGGAGGCAAAATAGGTAAGGGTACAGAAATGAGAGTTCCAAGGGTAAACTCAACTACTTCATCAGTTGACCTAGAGTCCTCTTTGTTCATGTATTAACTGTGATACCTGATGTCTGTTTCCCTTATGTTGATGTAATGTTTGCTTAAGTCTAGCTTCAGAATTAATACTTTATATAAACATAGCATGGTATTTTGGCTAAGAGTATGGACTCATACTCTTTTAGGTTTGAATTCCAGCCTGGAAATTTTTTATTTTGTTTTGTTTTTGAATTCCAGCCTAGAAGTTTTTTATTTTTTGTTTTTATTTATTTTTTATTTTTTTAAAGATTTTATTTATTTATTTGAGAGAGAGAGACACAGCGAGAGAGGGAACACAAGCAGGGGGAGTGGGAGAGGGAGAAGCAGGCTTCCCGCTGAGCAGGGAGCCCGATGCAGGGCTCGATACCAGGACCCTGGGATCATGACCTGAGCCGAAGGCAGACGCTTAACGACTGAGCCACCCAGGCGCCCCTTTTTATTTTGTTTTGTTTTTGCTTTTCTGTACCTAAGTTGTCCTCCCTGAAATGGGACAAAATAATGGAACTTTCCTTCTAGAAGGAACTTTCCTTTGTGTGTAGAACAAAGGCTGGCATAGTAAGTGCCTAATAATGTAAGCTATTTGTATTATATGGAATATGTAACATAAACCTTTGTTTTTAAGGGCCCTTTGTCATTAACAAAGTGAGGTGTTTCAACAGTGTTTAAACATTATTTGTAGGACTTCCCTGTTTGTTTTTGTTTCACAGTTTTTGTCAGCAGTTGAATGATTCTGATGGAATGTGCTATCTCCTAGATCATCAAGATATGCCTGGTTCAGTTTTCTATTTTGAAATAAACTAGTGACCATTAAAATTTTAAGTGTTAATACGTCCCTGAAATGGGTCTGATACTGGGTATACAGAAATAACTTGTGTTGCAGTAATTAAGACAGTCATATTTATAGGCTAATGGAGCATCTTATATAAAACTCCTGCTTTAGGGGACGCCTGGGTGGCTCAGTCGGTTAAGCATCTGCCTTCGGCTCAGGTCACGATCCCAGGGTCCTGGGATCGAGACCTGTATCGGGCTCCCTGCCCAGTGGTGAGTCTGCTTCTCTCTCTCCCTCTCCCTCTGCCCTTCCCCCCTGCTCCTGCTTTCTGTCTCTCTCTCTCTCTCAAATAAATAAATGAAATCTTAAAAAAAAACTGTTAGTTAGATCTGTAATTACCAGAAGTTTTTACATTCCATGAGCTTAGTTCTTTAAGCATGAAGAACTGTCATGCTATCTTCTTGTTTGCTAAGGTGACCACAGTATTACACTTCTAATTGTGTCTCCTCTTTTAATTTACTTTATTGAGTGTAGTGTAGATTTGCTTAGTTTTTATTTAAATTCCAGTTAGTTTACATACAGTGTTATATTAGTTTCAGGTGTACAGTATCACTATATTCAACTATATATCAACACTTGCATACAACACCCAGTGCTCATTACAAGTGCACCTCTTAATTCCCATCACCTATTTAACCCATTCCCCCGCCCACCTCCATTTTTATAACCTTCAGTTTGTTCTCTGTAGTTGAGTCTGTTTCTTGGTTTGCCCCCCTCTTGCTTTTTATTGTATCTCCTCTTTTAAACAGCTGGTCTTTATATCTCATACACTCCATATGTATAAGTCAGATTTGATCCTTTACATATTAGCATTTTAATGGGTACACAGTTATTGAGAAATCAGTGGCTTTAAGTGGATATATAATTAAATTGACTCTTGTTCACATTTATAGTAGTTGATGTTGTTTGTGTTTTACTTTGGATGTAGACTTGTGGAACTTGTTTTTTAACCTGGAGGAGTGGAAACAGTTAATTGATGTGGAGGTAATTTTAGATCTATTTGGTATTAAAGAAGGATAAAACCAGAAAACACTGTAGTAACAAAAATATCATGACTGAAATACTAACCTCTCCCCCTTTTTTTTTTTTTAAGTTTATTTATCTCTACACCCAATGTGGAGCTTGAACTCATCATGATCGTGAAATCAAGAGTCATATGCTCTTTTGAGTGAGCCAGCCAGGCTCCCCCCTCTCCTTTTTTGGTTAGCAATTGAGAAAAGGCACACCTTAGCATGTATTTAAAAAAAAATGGAGATCTTTAGCTTGATCTATTTTATTTATTTATTTATTAAAGGTTTCTGTCTGTTTAGAGATAGAGAAAACATGCATTGTGCGCACGTCCAGGTGGAGGGTCAGAGGGATGGGGGAGAAGCAGAGGGAAAGGGACAAGCAGACTCCACACTGAGGCAGAGCCCGATGGGGGGACTTGATCCTACGACCCCAAGATCATGACCAAAGCCAAAATCAACAGTTGGACATTAAATTGATTGAGCCACCCAGGTGACCCTGACCAATTTTAAGTGGTTGGTATTAATCTTATTCAAAGAATTATACTGTTTAAGTATTTAGGAAAATAGTTTATTGGCAGGCCAAAATGAATGGCACTTGAATTTGAGGAAGAGATATATAATATTTGAGATATTTGAGGAAACGAATATGATGTGTTTCCAGTCCCTTAATTGATCTCTAGACCCTCAGAAACTTTATGTACCAGAGAATTTCAGTCTTCTAGTAATTGCCTTCACTGTATGTACTTTGTCATCACTGGGATTATACCATTGAGTGTAGTATTCCTGTTTTTCATGGAAACTGTGGCAGAATTTTACTTAATTATAATCTAGGAAAGAAATTTTTTTGCAGATAAGTTTTTTTTTTGTTTAAAATTAAAAATTGTCCAGTGTAGTGTTGTATGTAAGTGATAAATCACTGAATTCTACTCCAGAAACCACTATTGCACAGTATGTTAACTACCTAAATTTATGGAGCTTCTGTTTGGTGGGGAATGGCATATATGGATTTTTTTTTTTTTAAGTAGGTACAACCAGCGTGGAGCTGAACAAGGGGCTTGAACTCATGACCCTGAGATCAAGACTTGAGCTGAGATCAAGAGTCCAAGGCTTAACCAACTGAGCCACCCAGAGGCCCCCACCTAAAATTCAAATTAAAAAAAAAAAAATTGTCCAGAACAATTTGTTTCCATCACTTTTTTTTTTTTTAACTTTAGTGCCAGTAAGTTTTAAGCCAATTTTTGGCCCAAATGCTCTGATCTATTTCAGTTTAGGTGCTAAGGGCATCAAGTTTTTCTTTTTTTGATTGATTCCTTTTTTTCCCTCAAGTGTCTTGTCTTATTTAATTTATCATTATTATTTATTTAACCACTGGCTCAGAGTCATTATAGACTAGGGCAGATAATAAGAATGCAGATCTTTTGAGACTCAATAGATGTCTTAACAATCTTCAAATATTTTGATAATTCACCGTTAAGAGAGAATGAGGAGGGTCATGAAGACATCTCAGAAAAAGCCTGGTATCAAATGGAACAGCAGTTTCTAGAGGATTTTATTTTTTATTGGGATTAGATTATATGACTCTTACATTCGATTTCCAGCTATGCAGTTTTGCCTTCAGACGTGGTTTTGGCTTGTAAATTTCTAGCCTCCAAATTCATCATGATTTAAGTCTTGCCTGAATCTGAAACTCAGCATTGCTACTAGTATAAGTGCAATTACACATTATTCACATGTGTAATGCAGACTGGCAGACTAAGGTCCAGCTGATGTGTTAAATGCACTGGGAAGAAGTTTTTCACACATTTAATTCATGTTATTTTCTTACATGAAAGTGCTCAATAGTATTGGCCTGGACCGTAGGAATTGTATCGTAGTTGAACTTGAATTAGCCCAAACTGAAAAAAAAAATCTATTGTTTGACATGGCAGGAAATTTGTCCTGTATCTGTATGCTAACTGCCTTAAGTATTAAAACATTAGGTATGTGAAAGCATATTAAATAATGAGATGTTTATTTGAAAAGCAGCAAGTTTACATTTGTGACTAAATTCTGTCTAACTTATGACAGTCACAAAAGAAAGTCCTTCTCTCACCCTATACTTCAGAACCGGTAATTAATCAACAGAAAAAGAAGTTAAATGGTTTGAATTAGTCACTTAAATTTTGGTTTTCCAATATATAGGGAGATAGAAATTATTTGCTGTCTTAAAAATGTTCACATAGTGTTGTTTTTATTTGGTAATTAAAATTTATTCTTTGGCATAAAGCAGTTTTTATATAATGTAGTGGAAGAAGTACTGTTATTGAGAGCTTACCTAAACTCCTTTATCTTTTTGAATTGCAGTGTAGCTTTGTTTAAGCTTCTCTTCAGTCCTTAAGTCCATTATTTATAAATACATGAATTCATTACAGGGGGAAACAGGATAATGGCCATAGGCTTCTTTGGAATTGGAGCTCAGGGACCTGGGTTGAATCTCTGCTCTGACTCTTATTAGCTGTGTGACTGTGGGAAAGCCACCAGATGTCTGTGATCCTCATCTTCCTAATCTTTAAAATGGGTTTAATAGCCATTTCTTCACAAGTTGTTTTGAGCCTTAAATGACAAGTGCATGTACATGCTTGGCATGGAGCTCAGCTTGCAGGGAGTGCTCAGTAGTATCTTGCTATTATTGTGTTTAATTTTCTCATTCTTCCCCCAATGTTCTGCCATTGCTGAGAGCCTCTTTTCTCCAAAGTGGCACCTTTCTCCTCTCCTTACCTTCAGCATCCCCCTTCATACCAGGAGCAGATTGAGGTGGAGCAATTAGCGTTTTGTTTTTATAGCATAGGTGCATGTTCTTACTGAGCTTCAGATTTTAGAATGTGAAACTTTATCCCTACTCCTCTTTTTATGCTTCTCACCTGACTCCTCATGGGGCATTGAAGTAGGACTTTGAAGTTGTAGAATAGTTTTCAGTGGTCACCTGAGTATTTGGGATATCTAGAACATCCCATGGGGTATCCAACTAGAACACACCTGTTGTTACTCATTTGTGACAGGTTAATGGATGGACCTGATAAGTTTGTAAATTCTACTTAGCTTATTGTGTCTTCTCTCTTATGTACTGGGGAACATGTGGGAGAAGTGAAATAGGATTCTTTTAATGTAAACAAAACTTAAATATATACATTAATAATAAATTATGTTTTTAGCTGTTCCGTGCATTTAGTCAGTAAATACAGTTAACCTTAGGAAAGGGAAACTTGAATGTAAGAGTAGTCATAAAATACTTTGTTGGAGAGAAAGGATTTACATTTGGTCCTGAGGACTAGTTAGGATTTGTGTGAGTTCGGAGGAGCTAAGTGATGAAAGTGAGGCAAAGGTGTAGGAGGGGAAATGAATATGGCATATTTAGAGAACTTTGAAGGAATAATAAAAACCCCAAAGCTAACATTTATCGAGCACTGAGTCTATGCCAGCTACTATGTAAAGGATCGACTCATTTAATCTTAACAGCAACTCCATTTTACGTATGGGGTTTAGAAACTTGGCCATACTTGGCCATAATGCTGCCTCCTAAGTTAGTTATAATGGAAGAATTAGGTTTGTGCATAGATGTTTATTTGTTTCTGTGTAACAAACTATCCCAAAACAGTTGTTAGTGAACATCACAATAATTTTCACATACTGAAAACAATGGTGTAGGAGTGCCTGGGTGGCTCAGTTGGTTAAGCAACTGCCTTTGGCTCAGGTCATGATTCTGGAATCCCAGGATCGAGGCCCGCGTTGGGCTCCCTGCTCTGCTGGAAGTCTGCTTCTCCCTCTGACCCTCCCCCCTCTCATGTGCTCGCTCTCTCTCTTTCTCTCATTCTCTTTCTCTCAAATAAATAAATAAAATCTTTGAAAAAAAAAAAACAATGGTGTGGAATAGCAAGAAATGGACTATAAACAACCACAGAAAACCTCCATGTTTCCTTCCAGTTTGTATCTGCTCCCACTGACCTACTTCTAATAGCATAGCTTATTTTTTGTCAGTTTTTGAAATTCGTGTGAATCTAATCACACAGAATTTTCTTTTTGTGTCTGTTTTCTTTTACTCAGCATTGTTGTGAGATTCATACAAGTTGTATATAGTTGTAGTTCATGCATTCTCATTGCTATGATTTTTTTTTTTAAAGATTATTTAATTGGACTCTTTAAAAGCAAAGTTGAAAGTTTTTTTAGCACAATAGACTACATACAAGTGGAGTTAAAATTTTTTTTTTTTTTAAAGATTTTATTTATTTGAGAGAGAGAATGAGAAAGAGCATGAGACGGGGGAGGGTCAGAGGGAGAAGCAGATTTCCTGCTGAGCAGGGAGCCCGATGCAGGACTCGATCCCGGGACTCCAGGATCATGACCTGAGCTGAAGGCAGCCGCTTAACCAACTGAGCCACCCAGGCGCCCAGAGTTAAAATTTAAAAAAATTTTTTTAAAGATTTATTATATGAGAGAGTGTGCATGAGTGGGGGGAGGGGCAGAGGGAGAGGGATAAGCAGACTTTTTAAAGAAGCATTGAAAGTATGTATAAGATTCTAAGCTATATAACTACAAAATGGTTCATGGCTGCTAAAGAATATACTGTTTTAAAGGGCAAGTTGGGGCGCCTGGGTGGCTCAGTTGGTTAAGCGACTGCCTTCGGCTCAGGTCATGATCCTGGAGTCCTGGGATCGAGTCCCGCATCGGGCTCCCTGCTCAGCGGGGAGTCTGCTTCTCCCTCTGACCCTCCTCCCTCTCATGCTCTCTGTCTTTCATTCTCTCTCAAATAAATAAATTTAAAAAAAAAAAAAAATCTTTAAAAAAAAATAAATTAAAAAAAGGGCAAGTTAGTTGACATAATCTGAAATATCAGTCTTCTAAAAAAGTTTTAAAAAGGATGTTATTTACTTATTTGAGAGAGAGAGCGCGCACACACACGTGCGAGCAGGGGGAGGAGCAGAGGGAGAAGGATAAGCAGATTCTGTGCTGAGCTCGGAGCTCCACGTGGGGCTGTATCCCACGACCCTGAGATCATAACCCCGAGCCAAGATCAAGAGTCTGAGGCGTAACCGACTGAGCCACTCGGTGTCTCTGAAATATCAACCTTTAAAATATTCCACGTGGGGCGCCTGGGTGGCTCAGTCAGTTAAGCATCTGACAGGCTTAGGTCATGATCACAGAGTCCTGGGATCCAGCTCTGATTTCAGGCTCCCTGCCCAGGAGGGAGTCTGCTTGTCTGTTGCCCTCTCCCTCTGCCCCTTCTCCCTGGTCATGCACGCACGCACTCTCTCTCTCAAATAAAATCTTAAAAAAAAATTCCAGTCATGTATTTCTGGTCAATATCCACACAATAAGTTTTCTTTCTCATTTTTCCTTGGAAAAACCAACATTAAAGAATTTTATGAAGAAAAATACTGTTATGATTGCACTTATATGTGGAATCTAAAACAAAAACAAAACCCCAAAACAAAATTCATAGATAAAGAGAACAGATGGGTGGTTGCCAGTGGTGGGTGGTGGGCAAAATGGATGAAGGGAGGCACAAGGCATAGATTTCCAGTTATAAAATAAATAAGTTGTGCAGATGTACTGTATGCCATGGCAACTATAGTTCATAACACTGTATTGCATATTCAAAAGTTGCTAAGAGAGATCTTAAAAGTTCTCATCATAAGGAAAAAACTATTGTGATGTTAACTATACTTAACCATGGTGATCATTTTGCAATATACACAAATATCCAAATCATTGTGTTTTACATGTGACGCTATTATAATGTTGTATGTCAATTATACCGTACGTGAAAAAATGAATTTTATGAAGATGGAAGGTGAAGAACTTTTTGGAGGAGTACAGGGGAATAAGTAGGTCAGTGATGATCTGAGCTGAGGTGGAAAATCGCGGAGTGAGGGCGCCTGGGTGGCTCAGTCGTTAAGCGTCTGCCTTCGGCTCAGGTCATGATCCCAGGGTCCTGGGGTCGAGTCCCGCATCGGGCTCCCTGCTCGGCGGGAAGCCTGCTTCTCCCTCCCCCGCTCCCCTGCTTGTGTTCCCTCTCTCGCTGTGTCTCTCTCTGTCAAATAAATAAATAAAATCTTTAAAAAAAAAAAAAATGGAGTGAGATTGAAATTAACTTCATCCTAAGGCAGACAAAGAATACCAAAATGGTCGTTTTATGTATGTTATGAATGATTCTTTTTTAAAAAAAATATTTGTTTATTTATTTTATTTTATTTTATTTTTATTTATTTATTTTTTTAAAAGATTTTATTTATTTGAGAGAGAGAGACACAGCAAGAGAGGGAACACAAGCAGGGGGAGTGGGAGAGGGAGAAGCAGGCTTCCCACTGAGCAGGGAGCCCGATGCGGGGCTCGATCCCAGGACCCTGGGATCATGACCTGAGCTGAAGGCAGACGCTTAACAACTGAGCCACCCAGGCGCCCCTTGTTTGTTTATTTTAGAGAGAGAGAGTGAGCGCAGGGTGGGGGGAGGGGCAGAGAGAGAGGGAGAGAATCTCAAGCATACTCTGTACTGTGCATGGAGCCATATGCGGGCTCCATCCCAGGACCCTGAAATCACCACCAGAGCCGAAACTAAGAGTCGGTTGCTTAACTGACTGAGCCACCCAGGTGCCCCACGAATGAATGATTCTTAATTAGTTTGGTTTAGGTTCCACAGAATTGCATATTTAAAAGTGTATTTTTTTTCCACTACAGATGTTTGTGGGTGGTGTCAAACTTCAGAGTAATGGAGTTGATGCCTTTGGTGATCTTTGGTAAAAAAATGAGAAATGAGAGTAACTACAGATGGAGGTACACGCACCCTTTTTATTATTATGATTTTGAAAATGTGTGTGCCTGGGAAATAAATGGTAGAGAGCACAGCAAAGGACACTTTGCAGTATCTCCTCCTCCTGCTTTCTGTGTTAAGACATTTTACATATACTTTTAGCCTTTTATTTTCCTCTGTGTATTTCTTTCTGTATTTCTTATCAGTTCAGATAATTTCACTGTCTTAGCTAAGAAGAGCAAAGCAGTGGGAATGTAAGATGTAAGAATGTAAAATTCTACCTTGTTCTTCATTCTTCCTAGTTCTTTATGAAAATATTTCTCTTTGTGTCTTCACTCAACTTTATTTGGAAGTTTTCTTTTACAGATACCCCTGTCATTTTCTTTTTGGTCCTATTTCCATTCCCTCTCACATCTCTGAAGGTTCCTACTCCATTACTTACCCTGGCCTTCTTCTCTTTCACGTGCACATACTTTTTTTTTTTTTTAAAGATTTTATTTATTTATTTGACAGAGACACAGCGAGAGAGGGAACACAAGCAGGGGGAGTGGGAGAGGGAGAAGCAGGCCTCCCGTGGAGCAGGGAGCCCGATGCGAGGCTCGATCCCAGGACCCTGGGATCATGACCTGAGCTGAAGGCAGACGCTTAAAGACTGAGCCACCCAGGCGCCCCCCACCTTTTTAAATAGATTTTATTTATTTATTTGGAGAGAGAGAGAGGGCGAGCACAAGCCGGGGGAGGGACAGAGGGACAAGCAGACTCCCTGGTGAGCACAGAGCCTGACATGGGGCTCCAACCCAGGACCCCGAGATCACGACCAGAGCCGAAGTGAGATGCTTAACTGACTGAGCCACCCAGGTGCCCTTCACGTGCATGTTCTCGACTTTGTTGCTGAATCCTTCCCTTGTGCCCATAACTTGTTCAGAACTTTTCTATATTAACTGTACTTTTTTGAGCTGCTGCTAGTTGAAAAGTGCTTTGGCTGAGTTTCTTTGAACACTTCAGTGTTTTTTTGTTTTATTTTGTTTTTCTTAAGTACACAATTCTGGAAGATTGTTCTTTACTTGCTGTTTCCATGTTCATCACTCATTCAAAAACATTAATAACTGTACCATTTGGCTTCTGCTCTTGTTTTACATCAGTTGTTCTTAACCTCACCTGCACATTGGAATTACTTGGAAAGAGTTAAAAACCTGAATATCACTTCAAGATTTAATTCTGATTTAGTTCTAGAGTGTGGCCTGAGCAATGGGATTTTTATTTTATTTTTTTAAAGATTTTATTTATTCATTTGAGAGAGAGAGGCAGAACAAGCAGGGGGAAAGGCAGAGGGAGAGGAAGAAACAGACTCCCTGCCGAGCTGGGAGCCTGACATCTCCCAGGTCCTGGAGATCATGACCCGAGCCAAAGGCAGACGCTTAACCGTCTGAGCCACCCAGGCTCCCCATATTGGGATTTTTTTTTTCCCAAGGATTTTATTTATTTGACAGAAAGACTGTGTGAGAGGGAACACAAGCAGGGGGAGTACGAGAGGGAGAAGCAGGCTTCCTGCGTAGGGACCCCAACGTGGGGCTCGACGCGGGGTTTGATCTCAGAACCCCGAGATCATGACCCAAGCCGAAGGCAGACACCTAATGACTCAGGCACCCCTCGTATTGGGATTTTTAAAAGCTATACTGGTGATTCTAATGTGTAGCCAAGGTTGAGAACCAGTAGCTTGATTCAAATCACTGGACATCAAATTGATTCCCTTTTCAAGTGAATTCTTAGAGCCTGAATGAATGTATTCTTGGGACTTGCTCTATTGGGAAGAAGCCTTCTGTGCTTCTCTTCAGCCTCAGGTGAGAACAGAGTTAATGATTTGAAGGTCTTTTCACACCAGTGGCCCTTCTCTTATATTCTCTATATTCCAAAAGGTAGCTGGTTAGGTAAATGTCTGTTTTTCTGACCCAACTGTCCTAGGGACAAGTCCCAAGGTCTTAGGCCAATGGGAATAGGAAGCCCATTTTATTCTTGGGCAGAAGCTGAATTCTCTAGTCTAGCTGTTATTAATAGTAAAGCTGACACTTTTATTTCTCTCTGACATTTCTTTTTCTCTTTAGAACTTTTAAGGGGTAGAAAGATGATCACATTGGTTCCCTCAAATCTCAAAACATGCTGCTTCATCATCCCTTCTAACTTCTTTGGTTTAACATAGTCACCAGCAGAACTTGGGACTTTGGAGTCTAGGTCAGGGTTTGTCTTGCAGGGCTTACTGCTTAGAGGAGAGGAAACAAAAATGGCCTGCCACATGCGTAGTGACACCATGTCCTATCCACTAATGTGAAAAAATGGCAGTAGTGTCCATTCTGTGGGTAAGACAGGTATGTGGGGCGAAGAGAGCATGATCCCTTGTACAGTTTTTCAGATTTGGTCTTTGGCTCTTGTTTTCTTCCATATAATTCTCCCAAGATTTTATCTGCTCCTGTAACTTTAAACCTTATCTTTAAGATGATAACAAATCCATATTGTTTCTTCACCTGGACCTTTGCCTGAATACCTGCTGCATGTTTTCTCTTGGATCATTCTGCAATTAATTTATGCTCAGTAGGGAGATAGTGTTCAGTCATAAACATTAGCAAACCTAGATTGTAATCTTAACTTTGCCATCGACTTACTTTGTGGCCTTATTTGGTGACTTTCCTGAGTTTCACTTTTTTCATCTGTGGAAGAATGTGGGTAGAATTTGGAGTCCTTTCTAGCTCTGCCATCCTATGACTTTCTGATCTTTTGTGGACCTCCTGTTAATTTGCACTACCCATGCCAGTCACAATATATGATCATAGAATATTCCAGGAACATTCTTGTCTCTGTGTTTGTGTTTTCTTTACTTAGAAAGCCTCTTGGTCTTTTACTTCTTAGTCTTAACCTTCCTGTACAGTCCATTTCAGACTTTTCTTCATTGTGGATGGTTCCTGATCATTGTCCACAAATATTTGTTTTCTGAAGTCCTACATAGTCACTGACATTACTGATTGGCATTTCTCAGAAAACTTCTTGAATGGTTATTTGTTATACACATACATAATTTAACCAAATTGTAAGCTCTTTGAGGATGAGACTGTGTTTTGAGTATAATGCCCAGCATGGATGTACATTTACTAATTCCCTTTTACCCTTTTATATTCTAGGTGCCTAGTATATGCTTTGTCCGTAATAGCCATTCACTATTACGCCCTTACAGATTGCTTTGTGGTCACCCTTGCTAACAGTTAGAATAGATCTCTATCGCATTTCATTTTGAGATTGAGATTTGATTGCCTGTAAAGGGTTTTTTCCCTAAAATGTTTTTTTCCCCAAAATGTTTTTAGTGTGAATATTAGTGCAGATTACATTGTGAATCTGTTCATAGCATTTAACGAAACCATCCCCACCCCTCTTTTTTTTTTAAACTTTGGTTTTACAGTTTTTAATTTGTTTTGTTTTTAAAGATTTTATTTTATTTATTTAACAGAGAGAGAGAGAATGAGAGCAGGAACACAAGCAGTGGGAGTGGGAGAGGGAGAAGCAGGCTTCCCGCAGAGCAGGGAGCCCAATTCGGGGCTCGATCCCAGGACCCTGGGATCATGACCTGAGCCGAAGGCAGACGCTTAATGACTGAGCCACCCAGGCGCCCCTAATTTGTTTTGTTTTTGAGTATATGAAGATTAAAGCCTTAGGATGAAAATGTCATTACCAAGATGTTGATGTACTGTTAACTGGTTTTATATAAACTCCAAGAGGGTGGGGACTTTGTTGTTAATCACTCTATCTCCTGTTCCTAAAATGTCTGGCATGAAGTAGGCTCTTACTAAATATTTGTTGAATGAACGAGTGAGTGAATGAATGACTAAATCTTAACAGAACTGAAAGTATTTATATTCTCTGTAGCCCTGCATTGCATTTGAGCTGAAGGATGTTATGTCTTACTGTACCTGTTTCTTTTGTTTGGGAAGACCAGATGAGTAGTGGGTTTCAAACCACACTCGAAATTTGGCTTGTGTCTGATTTTCAGATGGTGTGGTGGATAGGACTGAAGGTCAGATAGGATAGGCTGGGATGGTGATCCCAGTGAGGTTGTCTGTTAAAGGGTTTGGCCAAAAGTAGGATCAATGGTTTAGGGCCAAAATAGTGGTGGGAGGAGTGTCCTAGAAGTAGGAATGTTGAGAACGTACAGTGGAGTGGGCAGATGGTAGGTGGTCTGGAGGAGCTTTGGAGATGAGGTGTGGATAACCTGCAGTGATTCTTTTCCTGGGCTCTGTAACAGACTTGAATGATCAGGTCAGGATCTGTCAAAGGAGTATCATTTTTGTTTTTAAAAATATTAGAGATGCAATTAGAGTATATACCAACAGGAAGGAAACACTAATAAAAAGGAATATGTCTCCTGCTGTTTTGACCGTAAGTGTTTCAAACTTGAAGATTTTACTTTTATCTTCTAGCTATATGTGAACTCCTGAGGAACAAAATAATTATGGTTTTTGTGTGTGTGTGTGTGTGTGAGAGAGAGAGATATAAAATATATGTGTATTTTTAAATTTTTATTATTATTTTTAAAGATTTTATTTATTTGAGAGAGAGAGAGAGAGCACGAGCAGGGAGGAATGGGAGAAGCAGACTCCCTACTGAGCAGGGATCCTATTGCGGGGCTCTATCCCAGGACCCTGGGATCATGACCTGAGCGGAAGGCAAACGCTTAACCAACTGAGCCACCCAGGTGCCCCTGTATGTATTTTTTTTTTAAGATTATTTTATTTTATTTTATTTTTTAAAGATTTTATTTATGGGGCACCTGGGTGGCTCAGTCGTTAAGCGTCTGCCTTCGGCTCAGGTCATGATCCCAGGGTCCTGGGATCGAGCCCCACATCGGGCTCCCTGCTCAGTGGGAAGCCTGCTTATCCCTCTCCCACTCCCCCCACTTGTGTTCCTGCTCTTGCTAACTCTCTCTCTCTCTGTCAAATAAATAAATAAAATCTTTTTTTTTTTTTAAGATTTTATTTATTTATTTGACAGAGAGAGACAGAGCGAGAGAGGGAACACAAGCAGGGGGAGTGGGAGAGGGAGAAGCAGGCTTCCCACGGAGCAGTGAGCCCGATGTCGGGCTCGATCCCAGGATCCTGGGATCATGACCTGAGCCGAAGGCAGACGCTTAACGACTGAGCCACCCAGGTGCCCCTTAAGATTATTTTAGAGAGAGAGAGCGTGAGTGTACTCGCATGAGTCGGGAGAGGGCCAGAGGGGGAGGGAAAGGGAGAGTAATCCTCAAGCGGACTCCCCGCTGTGCGTGGAGCGTGACGTATGTATTGATTTTAGGACCCTGAGATCATGACCTGAGCCAAATCAGATGCCTTAACCACTGAGCCACCCAGGTGCCCCTAGTGTGTATATTTTAATTGGCTCCATTGTGTGAAATTATAAGCTGAAAATGGTCTTTACCGATGGAAAATTAGACCACATGGTGCTGTTAGTTAACACTTGGTACATTTATTTTCTCTATTTTATAACTTTTCTCTCATGTAATAATCATCATGTTTTCATAATTGTGAATGACCCATGTTTAGGAATTTCATTCTCCTTTCTTAAACCTATGGTGATCTGACATTTTAGATTAATTTAGAAGCAGTTTTTAAGAGTTGTTAAAAATGATAGCATATGTTTATGTGTAGAAAATTTGTGGAAAGATGCATTAGAAACTTGACTGTGGTGACCTGTAGGAGAAAAAGACTGGGTGTTGGAACGTACTTTCTACCTTAGATCCATCTCTACTGGTACTTTCTACTTTATATGCTCTTCACCATTTGCAGTTTGTTTTTTTAAGGGTGATCAAGTGCTCTTATAAAAACTAGTTATAGTTAATAGCCCAAGAGATCTACAGACCTACAGACTATGGTTATATCTATAGTTTTGTTTTATTTCCAAAGTAAATAATGTTTACTCCTTCCTTTTATTTGCCAAATAAATTTAGCTGGTGTTCTTTGTTTTCATTATACATTTTTAATTCTCACTGAAATACCATTGCATTTCAGAAGTTAGTACAGTTTCCAGAAAATTGTTTAGAGGCCCTTTGGGACCAGTAGAAGATTTATTCATTTTCAAATTATGACCCAGTAAAAATGAGGTTGCAAACTGTATATGAATTTGGCTTTTTTATTCTCCACTGTCTGTGTAAAGGACATTTAGCTATGTGATCTTCAGCATGTTACTTAACTTCTGAGGCTACCCCCCCTTCATTATTAGACATTTATTTTTGTAAGATTATCTCCCAGGACTTTTCCAAATCTCTGATTTTATAATTTCCTACTCATTTCAACTCAAAAGACAGAATTCAATGATTCTTAAAGGAGAGTTACAAGTAAAATTTCTATTTAACAAAAATCTACGTAACTTTCACAATTAAATATTAATTATTAAAATACATTTGCAATCTGATTTGTCTCATTGGAATGCTAAACTAGTGCTGCTTAAAGTCATCCATATGCATATATAAAATCTTGAGTCATGAAGTGGATTTTGAAATGAAAATTTCCAGCATTGAAGACATACTGTGTGTGTGTGCGCGCGCGCGTGTATTTTAAGCAAATCAACATTTTCATTTTTAATCTTAATACTGGAAAATGAGCCTTTTCTTTGTTTAGAACCTCAAAAGAAGTGGTGTCTTATGCCAGTTGTAGCTTCATAGAAATTATACAATGGGTTATCAGTCAAATTTAATTAGACTATGACAGCTTCTTTCACTAACTTTCCTTCTGTTCATTAAGTTATAGCAGTGAGGAAAATGGTTATGGTCCACACCCTGGGGGTTTACAGCTTTCATAGTAAGTAGAGTAAGCAGAGTGCACTGAAACTGACATGTGAGGTCCTTGTTGTGAACCTTGAACTGCTGCTTTCATTAGAGAACCTCCACTGGTTTTTTGGTTTTTTGAAAAGCATTTGAGCAAATAAATGAAATATTTTTCTGAATACTCTTCAAGCTAAAGGGAGGAGATTATTATTGCTGGTGTCCAAATTGGAAGCCAAAACACTTTATTTTCTCTGGTTTTCTGAATGAACCAGATTGAAAGGGTCAATGTAAAATAGAAACCCAGGTCCTGGAATTTTGTTCAGTAGTAAAGTAAGATGTAGTGTAATCAGGGCCCATGAGTGCTTTTTTGCTGGTGTGTATTAATAGACACTGGGTGTCTGCATGCTTGGGAGCTTTCTATGCTTTTACAGTCTTCATACTTATTGTAGCCAGGCAGCTGGGGAGATATCCCCTAAAGAGGCAGAACTCCCAGCCTCCCTCTTCTGCCTTTTTTTTTTTTTTTTTTTTTAAAAACTATATACTGGTACATTCAATGGTCTTGCATTGACCAGAAAGATAAAGAGTGCTTTCATACTCTGGGGAGTTTAGCCCAAGCCGGTGTGCTGGGCCTTTGTTAGGGCTTGCACTAGGCCTTTCTTTTTCACCACCCCCAGTCTCATTGTTCATACTTTGCAGCAGCAACAGGATCAGTTTTAGAATTTTACCTCCTTACTTAAAAATAAACAGTTGCAAAAGTGAAATCCAGTATCTTATAATGAAAAATGTAAAGAAAAGCAAAATTTTATTTCCTCTGGTGGTTTTTTGATAAAGAAAATCCCATTACTGCATAAGTGCCATCGTGCAAGACTTGATCTTTTTGAAATTATTCTTTGTCAAAAATGAACTTTCTTTTTTGTGTGGCTGTATCTCATCTAACTCACTGTTTTTGTTTTTATTTAAATTCAATTAGCCAACATATAGTACATCATTAGTTTCAGATGTAGAGTTCAATAATTCATCAGTTGCGTGTAACACTCAGTGCTCATGTAAGGAACACATCACATGCCTTCCTTAATGCCATCGCTCAGTTACCCCATGCCCCCACTTACCTCCGCTCCAGCACCATCTAACTCACTGTTGATGCTTGATATTCATTCAAGAAATACAGACAAGAATCTTTTCCACTGGGACACCTGGGTGGCTCAGTTGGTTAAGCAACTGCCTTTAGCTCAGGTCATGATCCCAGGGTCCTGGGACCAAGCCCCACATCATGCTCCCTGATCAGCAAGGGGCCTGCTTCTCCCTCTCCCTCTGCCTTTCCCCCTGCCTGTGCTCTCCTGCTCTCTCTCTGTCAAATAAATAAATAAATCTTAAAAAAAAAAAAATCTTTTTCACCAATGTCTGATGGCTTTTATTTATTTTTTATTTTTTTAAAGATTTTATTTATTTATTTGACAGAGACAGAGATAGCGAGAGCAGGAACACAAGCAGCAGGAGAGGGAGAGGGAGAAGCAGGCTTCCCGCCGAGCAAGAGCCCGATGTGGGACTTGATCTCAGGACCCTGGGATCATGACCTGAGCCAAAGGCAGACGCTTAACAACTGAGCCACTCAGGCACCCTCTCTGATGGTTTTTAAATTACTCAGTGTTTTATGTTTTATTAGATAATATGAACTTGTTTTTTTAGATAATATGAACAGTTACATAGATTATTCAAAGAATGCTTCTTGCCCCAGTTGACAGGAAAACCATAATAGTGTTGCTTTTGCCCTACATTTTGATTATATACAAGTAAACCATCAATATGAAATAAGCAAAAGTTATTTCTTAAAATTTTTATTTATTTATTTTTTAAGTAGACTCCACACCCAGCATGGAGCCCAGTGTGGGGTTTGAACCCAAAACTCTGAGGTCAAGACCTGAGCTGAGATCAAGAGTTGGATGCTTAACTGAATGAGCCACCCAGGTGCACCCCCCCTTTTAAAAAAAAAAAAAAAGGGATTTATGTATTTATTTGAGAGAGCTAGAGCATGGGGGGAGGGGCAGAGGGAAAGGAAGAGAGAAACTTAAGCAGACTCGTGCTGAGCACGGGGCTCCATCTGACAACCCTGAGATCATGACCTGAGCCAAAACCAAGAGTCAGATGCTTAACCGACTGGGCCACCCAGGTATCCACCCCACTCATTTAAAAAAATATTTTATTTTTTAGGGGCACCTGGGTGGCTCAGTCGTTGGGCGTCTGCCTTCGGCTCAGGTCATGATTCCAGGTCCTGGGATCGAGCCCCGCATCGGGCTCCCTGCTCGGCGGGAGGCCCGCTTCTCCCTCTCCTGCTCCCCCTGCCTGTGTTCCCTCTCTCGCTGTGTCTCTCTCTGTCAAATAAATAAAATCTTTAAAGAAAAAAAAAATTATTTTTTAAGTCATCTCTACACCCAAGTGTAGGGCTTGAACTCAAAACCTCAAGATCAAGAGTTGCATGCTCTCCCAACTGAGCCAGCCAGGCACCCCTAAACAAAAGTTATTTTTAAAGATTTATTTATTTATTTGAGGGAGACCGTGCATGTGGGAGTGAGCACAGGTGTGGGGGTGTGGGGGGGAAGGGGCAGAGGGAGAGGGAGAGAGAATCTCAGGCAGACTCCCTGTTGAACGCAGAGCCTGATGAACGCAGAGCCTGATGCAGGGCTTGATCCCTCCACCCTTAGATCACCACTTGAGCCAAAATCAAGAGTTGGATACTTAACTGACTGAGCCACCCATGTGCCCCCAGAAGTTATTTTTAATGTGGAAACTTTATCAGATAGTGCTGGGCTATATTTTACAATTTTTTTTTTTTTTTTAAAGACTTTGTTTGACAGCGAGAGAGGGAACACAAGCAGGGGGAGCGGGAGAGGGAGAAGCAGGCTTCCCGCCGAGCAGGGAGCCCGATGCGGGGCTCGATCCCAGGACCTTGGGACCATGACCTGAGCCGAAGGCAGACGCTCAACAACTGAGCCACCCAGGTGCCCCTACAATTTTTTTTTTTTAAGTAGGCCCCACCCTGAGCTCAAACTCACAACTATGAGATCAATACCTGAGCCAAGATCAGGAGTTGGACACTTAACCAACTACAAAGGCACCCCTGCAATTTTATTTTTAATTCAATTTTATTTTTAATTTACTTGCGTTATCTCTCTTGTTATTTTTGTTTTACACAGGTGTTTCATCTTTTAATGAGATATTTTATGCATATAGAAAGTTATTTTCAGAATAATAAACAGTATTGCACATACCACCCAGCTTTGTTGTGTTTGTATTCTTGAGAGATTTTGGAGGATTTTATTGAACCCTAAATATCTTTTAATCAGTGTCCTGTGAAAGTTTATGGTTTTTTATTTCCTTATCTGTCACTAATTTTCCTCTTAGACAAGTCATTTGTTAAGGTAAATTTAGTGAGTGTCACAGTTCGTTAACCTTGCCACTACACAGTGTCTGCTGGAAAGTATTTGTGAACATTTTAAGTTCTGTTTAATAACCTCAGTATTAGACAAATATATGTACTAAATGTTTAGATGCCCAGGCTTGGTGGTACATATCCTGTGAAGGCAATATAATCTACAGCATGGTGAAAATTTATTCACAGTTAATGTTACTTAAGCTGTTACATAAATACATAGTTGAACTCAGGGAAATTCTCTATTGTTTTGTCATTGGTTCTGCTGCTATTCTGATTTTTTTTTTCCTTGTGAATTTGTTTTTATTAGGATATAAAGCATGGGTTGGGAAATGTCATTTGGGTTATGCCCACCAGGTAAATGTCCATTCTGATCTTCCTGGGATAGCTTCTGGAGCTCTTTCTTTTTTTGGAGCTGCTACTGTTGCTGTTAGCAGCCTCTTCAGGTCCCCTGCTGAGTGGCTCTTCCTTGGAAGAGAATTGCCTTTTTTTGTTGGGGATGTTCCTGTTTCCTACCTCTTCAGTGTCACTAACTGGTTCCTCTTTGGGGAAAGATTTCTTCCTCTCGGGAAGTCTTACACTGCCAGCTGTCTCTTCAGGATTGATACTAACCAGCTCCTCCTTGGAAAGAGATTTCTTTTTCTTGGGTTTGGAGACAGAGACAGATGGGTCTTCCATTCCATTCTCCTGTGGAGTCTCCTGGGCCTTTTGCTTTTTCTTCTTTTTGGGTCTTTCCCTTGTCTCCTCACACTCCTCCAGGGTACTATTGCTGTTTTCCAAAGATGTGAGGGTGAGGGCGGCCAGCCATTTCTTCTCCTTCTTTAACCATTTCTTTTCCTGCCTCTCCAGCTTCCTAGCCATTTCAGCAGCCGCTTCCTCTGCCTGAACCGTTGCCTCCTTTGTGACATCCAGATTCTTTTGTGGAATCTCTCCTGTCTTGTAGAAGGACAGATGCTCCTCACCTTGCTCTCAAAGCTTCTCCCCAAATACACTTGTGGGCACCTCAGAGAACCAATCACTTCGTGAGGCAGTACTGCATTTGTTTGCCAGGTGTCCGGAGATGCGGCCTTTGTTCTTGGCAGCTGCTTAGGTTAATGAGGGTGGAGTGGAAAATGAATCCATATTTTGGGGTTTTACTCCTTGTCTTCAGGGCTCTGGAAATCTGGTCCCTTTGCTGGGCCCTGGAAATCACTCAGACACCAGTGCTATTATGCTTTTTATAGTAGAAAGAGGAATTGCACTTGGAGGTCAATATTAGTACTGGTTTATTGTATGCCCAACATATACCAGGCACTGGGTTAAATGCCTTATGTAAATTCTCTAACTTGTTTCTTGACCCTATGAATAGGTACTATTATTATTCTCATTTTCCAGGTGAAGGCACATGTTAAAGATGTTAAATGTAACTTCCCCAGAAGTCACACAGGTAGTAAGTAAAAGAACTGGAATGCTAAAATCATAATTGTGCTCTAGACTGTGATGTGAGTAAACTGCCTCCTGAGTTCAGTGTTTTTAGAACTGTTACAATAAACCTCTTTGACACATTCTGAATTGATCTATTTCAGTTAAATTCTGGGCTTCTAATTGAACTATGTTCAAGTTCTTTGAAACCTAGATGTTGGCTGAAATTACTGGTTCTAGTTTATAGATTAAAGGGCTTTGTGTGGGATGTGTGTGTGATTCAACTCAGAGTTCTTGGGCTAAATTGGAGCCACTGGCTTGGTCCGTCTCAGTTGTTGTACCCATTCCAAATAGACATCTCATGAGGTGTGGGTGTTTAGCTACTTAATGTGAAGCTAGACAAAAGGAAAAGAGGTTTAGGAGAAGTGAAGAACAAAGAGTCTTTGTTTTTCTAGTGGTTTGAACTATGATGATGAGTGAGGCTGTGTTGGAAGGGCATAGACTGTAAGATCCAAAGGATGAGGTGAAGATGGAGAGCTACGTGACCCTGGGCTGAGGCCTAGACGGAATGGCTACACTGGGGAAACAGTAGTAAAGGCTGCCATTGCTACATTTATTTTAGCATTTTATACTAAACTTGGGCTAACAGAATGCACTGCAGCATAAATACCAGTTTGTTCTTTTTTTTTTTTCCAGAAAGAACTTTAATGAATAATCATATTTCCTTTCTCAAATGCACAGTAGTTCTCTGTCAGTGTGAATGAAAAGCCCTTTGGATTTTTTTCGTGACCTCATTTGACGACCATTTTTGCATGAATTTAGCATAACTACATTTATGGGGTTCTCTGGTGCCCTTATTTACTTGGAGCAGTGTGCTTCTGGCCTGCTTACCTAGATTTACAATGCTCTAGGATTTTTATTCTGGATATTAATAGTATTGAAATTCTGTTCCTGGCATCAGTGGGCCCTGTGTGAAAGAATATGGTTTTCATAGGATAGCATGCTAGTTAGAGGCGGAGGTGAGGTCAGAACTATCTTATTAATTGTTCTGAGATATTTTTTCCTTTTTCACTTTATTGACATTTTCACTGATGGTGCAGAATCATGGGTGGGTCACACTGCTGGAGCCTTAGCATGAATCAAGATAGTGGTACCAAACTGTACTCTTAATTATTGTGTTCTTCACCAACATGCATTCTCAACAAAAAACAAAGGTACCAGTTTCACTTAATATCTTTTTTTGTTTGTCTTACTTAATATCTTTCATGAAATAGTAAAACTTACTCATTTTGTTAAATATTGACCCTTCATTGACATTTTTTTAATGTTCTTTGTGATGGAATGGGAGGCATGCATAAAGCACTTCTGTTATATAGTTGTCTAATTGTGGCTTTTTTTTTTAAAGATGTATTTATTTATTTATTTTAGAGCGAGAGAGCATGCACGCGCACGCGCGAGTTGGGGGGCAGAGGGAGAGGGAGAGAGAATCTGAAGCAGACTCCACACCGAGGACGGAGTCTGAACATGGGGCTTGATCTCTCCACCCTGAGATCACAACCTGAGCCAAAACAAAGAGTCGAACGCCCAGCTGACTGCATCACCCAGGCATCCCTCCAGTAGTGGTTTAAACCACTTGTGTGAGTGAGTTACAGGCAAAACTAACCACTTTTTTAAAATTAAAATTTATTTTTTAGAGTGTGAATGGGGAAAGGGCAAAGGGAGAGGGATAGAGAGAATCTTAAGTAGGTTTCACACAAGCCTGGTGTCCAACACTGGGTTCCATCTCATGAGCCTGTGAGATCATGATCTGAGCTGAAATCAAGAGTCAGATGCTTAACTGAGCCACCCAGCACCCCTAAACACTTTTTTGGTTTTTTTATTTCAATTCCGGTATAGTTAACGTACAGTGTTATATTTCACTAACTGCTTTTTTCTGTAACACCATTTTAACTTGAAAGAATGATAAACTATATTTAGCCTTGGATATTTAGCAGGCATATTTTCAGAAATAAATGAGTGTGCCTGTCACTTCAAGGAAAACTGTTGCCAATAATAAAATTATAGGTTTCAAGTGAAAATTAGAATATTGGAAACTTGTATCTGCCACCATGAGTTTGACAGCTTCCCAATACTTAATAGACTTTTCTGAGGAAATCAGTGGTGATACTAACAGATTTTTTTTATTTTAACAAAGTTCTTTTTTTTTAAATATATTTTTTTAGATTTTATTTATTTATTCAACAGAGAGTGAGATTTTATTTTTAATACTATTCAATGAAATATGTCAACATTTGGAAAATCTACATAATGTACCAATATTTCCTTGATGATCAAAGCAGATGTTCCAAAATTATGCATAGGTGAAAGATCCATTTAAAATGCAATATAGAACAATTAATTTTAATGTAACGGTGTATGAAAAGTAAATATGGTTTCAGATTTCATATTGTGTCTAATCTTTAAGAACTACCACTTGTCAAGTTTTGGTGTAATAGCAAAAAAGAAAATGCACAGTTATCAGGAAAGGCTATTAATGTACTACTCCCTTTTCCAAACCACACATTTGTGTGAGATTAGATTTTATTCATAGACTTCAAAATAACATATTTCAACAGACTGAATGCAGAAGCACATGTTAAGATTTCAGCTGGTCGTCTAGTAAACTAGATATTAAAGACATTAAAGAGATTTGCAGAAATTTAAGACAATGCCACTGTTTCCCCTAAATTAAAATAAAAGATGTTACTTATATTGACATGTAATTGTTTTATTATTGGTACCTCAAAATAACATTCAAAATTTTTCTTAGTTTTAATTTCTTTTCTTTTCTTTTTTTTTAAAAGATTTTATTCATTTATTTAATTGACAGAGAGAGACAGTGAGAGAGGGAACACAAGCAGGGTGAGGGGCAGAGGGAGAAGCAGGCTCCCTGCAGAGCAGGGAGCCCGATGCAGGGCTCGATCCCAGGACCCTGAGATCATGACCTGAGCTGAAGGCAGACGCCCAACCGACTGAGCCACCCAGGCGCCCCAATTTCTTTTCTTTTTTAAAGATTTTATTTATTTATTTCACATAGAGAGAGAGCATAAGCGGGGGAGCGGCAGGCAGAGGGAGAGGGAGAAGCAGGCTTTCTGCTAAGCAGAGAGCCGGATGCGGGGCTTGATCCCAGGACCCAGGGATCATGAACTGAACCGAAGGCAGACGCTTAACCGACTGAGCCACCCAGGCTCCCCCTTCGTTTTAATTTGTATTTTGTAAATATACATGGATATAAGCCATTTAAGCCAAAGCTCTTTAGGTTCCATAATAATTTTTAAGTCTAAAGGTGTTGAGACCATAAAGTTTAGAAACACTGAAGTAGATCATCTCAACAATTAAAACTCATTTCTTAGTCCTTGTTATTTTAATGAAGTTACTCTTTTAGAGGAGAAAAAACTTTTCTATTGTAATCTATTAATTTATATGATATAGTTAAATTCTTTGTTAGGGATTATATCCAACACCTCATATGTATTATTTAAATTTCATCAGTACCCTGTGAAGTATAAGTACTATTATTCCCATTTACAGATAATAAAATTGAGTCTCAATAAGTTTAAGTAACTTGCCAGAATCATACAGCTAGTCAGGATTTGAATCTCGCATCTTAATATCAGAGCTCATATATATATATTTTTTTCCTGAGCGAGAATATGCACTCTCGACGAGGTGGGAGAAGGGGCAGAGGGAGAGGGAAAGAGAGAATCTCAAGTAGGCTCTGTGCCCATTTTGGAGCCTGAGTCAGGTCTTGATCTCTGGACCCAGAGATCATGATGAGTGAGCTACCCAGGCACCCCCCAGAGTTCATATTTTTTTTTATTTAATTTTTAGAGAGAAGGAGAGTGCACGTGTGGGAAGGGGTTAGTGGGAGAGGGAGAAGAAGAGAAACAGACCCCCCCCCCTGAGGTGGGGCTTGATCTCAGGACCCTGAGATCATGACCTGAGCTGAAATCAAGAATCAGCCCTTAACCAACTGAGCCACCCAGGTGCCCCCCAGAGTTCAGATTCTTTTTTCTTTTTTCTTTTTTCTTTTTTAAGATTTTATTTATTTGACAGAGAGAGACACAGCGAGAGAGGGAACACAAGCAGGGGGAGTGGGAGAGGGAGAAACAGGCTTCCTGTGGAGCAGGGAGCCTGATGTGGGGCTCAGTCCCAGGAACCTGGGATCATGACCTGAGCCAAAGGCAGATGCTTAACTTAAGACTGAGCCACCCAGGCGCCCCCAGAGTTCAGATTTTGAATCACATAAAACATTTGTGTTTACTGCCTGCTTTTCTCTTAGATTTAATTTCAGTTAATATTAACATTTCTATCTAAGATACTTACTTATATAATATCCTCATACATTGTTTTGTGTCTTTCCTCTTTTTTCATAAAGTTTTTCTTCTGTACTTTTTAAAGTATAACATGGAAGTCAAAGACATAGGGGATAGAAACAATATCAGTTGAATGCCTGCCAAATTCTAGGAAGTGTACATCCAACTTAATCTTCATAATAATTTTGTGAGATAGCTGTTACTATTTATGAAAAAGTAGGGGAATGGAGATTCAAAGTCAGGTTTTACTCTTCCTAAAAGTGTTTACTTTGCATTCTGTCTGCTTCCTCCCATGTAACATGAGTGGGTAGGGGAAAATGGGGGCATTCAGCTCTTATTTTTCTGCCCAGTTTTTTCTTTTTCTTTTCCTATTCCCTTTTCTCTGTATACCTACTAGAGTCTTGTAAACATGGGTCATCTGGGTTTTTGGTGTCCTCTCTTCACAGACTGTTCTGTGCTGCCTGCAGCTGGGTAGGTTGGCTGGAAGAGATACAGGGTATCTAGGATTTAGATTTGATCTTTGAAGCAGTATCTGTACTCTTGGGAGACGCTTCGGCTGGCTGGAATGCCATGTCCTTCTTTCCAGTCCTCACCCGAGGAGGTGATCCCTTTGGTCATTCAGTCCAAGACTTATTTTCGAGAATAATCCCTACCCTAAAAGACTTTTTCAAGACAAAAAGAGAATCAAACAGCTTTGGATTCTAATAACTGGAACAATTTTGCTTGGTGACTTCTTCAGGGATTTTATAAAAAAGTTTTTTGTCTACTTGGAGAAAGGATATTTACATAAGGAAAATGAGAAAGTGATTAGTGTTCTCTTGTATGGGATACCATTTACTGAACACCTAGTATGTACTAAGTTCTTTATAAAGATTATATATTGTATTTAATCCTTCCAACAGTTCTTTGAGGTATTTCCTGTTTCCTTTTCCAAATAATAGGATAACAAGCTAAATGAAAGGAAGTAACATGCGATTTCTTACAGCAAGGTAGGGAAACCAGGAATTTAATCCAGGTAGCAGTTGGGAGTTGAAGAGATTCAGATTAGTGGAGGGAAGAGGGAGGGTATTCCAGGCATTGGGAGTTGTAAGATGAGTCAGGAAAGAGCCTGGCTATTATTTAGGAGAGGTTTCAATTTAGGGAGTGGGAGATAAAAATTAAGTAGGAAAGCTTCCAGGGAATCAAATCGCAGGATTTGTGTTTGGAAGTAAAAAACAGACGGAGAGTCATTTATTGTTCATTGATGACCAGTGTTCAGGAAGATTGAGCTGATGGTAACTGTTACGAATTGAAGAGGAAGAGATTCTAGTTAGGAAAATGTAGGCAGCTGCTGCAAGTAGAGAATGAAGATCTGAATTGAGGTGGTGGCCATGGCCTTGGGAAAGGGAAGGTGAAGATAGCTTCTAGAAAAATTACAAAAATGGTATAGAGAGGAAATTGAATGAATTTATAGGCTGGAATTGTATACTGGCAATTAGCTTACACAGTTAATAATTGGACTGTTGCTGTGTTGAAGTAGAGGTAGTATAGGTTGATCCATTTTAGCCAGTAGAATTTTTTTAAATACAAAAAATGTTTAATGCAGTAGAGTTTGATATATAACAAATTGGCTTTTGGGTAGAATAATTATATGCATCTTTGCAGAGGAGAGTATAATAGTGTGGTCCTGTAACATTTGGAAATTGAGTAATAGGAAAGAGTGGTTGGATGTTTTGTACACAGAGGTATACTGGTAGTGGTGGGATGGTTAATTCTGAAACTGCATAGTCAGAATTACTGACAAAAGTCTCTCTTAGGGGCGCCTGGGTGGCTCAGTCATTAAGTGTCTGCCTTCGGCTCAGGTCATGATCCCAGGGACCTGGGATCGAGCCCCACATCAGGCTCCCTGCTTGGCGGGCAGCCTGCTGCTCCTCTCCCACTCCCCCTGCTTGTGTTCCTGCTCTCGCTGTGTCTGTCTCTGTCAAATAAATAAATAAAATCTTAAAAAAAAAAAAGTCTCTCTTAAAGGAGTCATATCATACACCACTGTACTGTGTCTCAGTAAGTCCAGCACATTAATTTTTTCTTCGCAGTTGTATTTCTCCCCTCATGATCCAGTAGTTGTTTATCTCTCTTTTTCTCAGCTTTATTCTTCATCATTTTGTCTTCTTTATCACTTGTTCTCTCTTCTGCCTCATTTATCCTTGCATTTAGAGCCTCCATTTTTTTTTTGCATCTCATTAATAAACTTTTTGATTTCGACTTGGGTACATTTTAGTTCTTTTATTTCTCTAGAAAGGGATCCTCTAGTGTCTTCTGTGGTTTTTTCAAGCCCAGCTAGTATCTTTATAATCCTTTTTCTGAACTCTAGTTCTGACATCTTACTTACGTCCATACTGATTCAGTCCCTGGCAGGCAGAACTGCCTCATGTTCTCTTTTCTGAGGTGAGTTTTTGTATCTTGTCATTGCAGAAAATGGTTGCTTTCCTATTTGTAAGTTGGAGCTATTCTTTTCTTGGATCTCCGGTTGAGTTCTCTGCAGGTGTTCAGAATGATTTGATAGCTATCCAGCTGAATTCCTGGGACCAGACAAAATTAAGGTCTCCTCCTCCTCTGCCGTTGTGGACTCCATCCTGCATAGTGTTACTATCTTGAGCTCACTTCTTCGTCCTTCCAATTAAGTTGAGCAGTAACTATTATGATGAAATGATATATTTGGGGCAAAGCATATTCCAGATATCAGCACAGACACCTTGTACATATTTATACAAGTAATGAGTATAATGTTTCTGTTAGTTTTATGTTCACCAAGCCTGTGATAAGCATCTTTTAACTTAGTACTTTTAAAATTGTATGTTTATAAAATAGTGTTTACAGATGATAAAAAAATTCAATAGGACAAAACTGTATATAGCAAAAATTAAATCTTTCACCCTTAGTCCCTAGTTGTGTTTCTCAGTGGCAGCTACTATTATCAGTTCCTTATGTGTTCTTTCAGAGGTATTCTGTACATACGCAGTCATATAATATAGCTTCACAAACATTTAAATTTCCCAAACCATCAAATTTATTAAATAGTTCTAGGTACCAAGCAATAGATGAAATTGTTCCCAGTCCTTAAAAAATATAACAGGAATAAATTTTTTTTAATTTAATTTTTTAATTTTATAAGTACGCTCCATGCACAGCATGCACTCCAACACAGGGCTTGAATTCATGACCCTGAGATCAAGACCTGAGCTGAGATCAAGAGTCTGATGCTTAACTGAATGAGCCACCCAGGTGTCCCTAGGAATAAATGTTAATGGAGACCCAGGTTATAGATTTTTGAAAAAATATTTTATTTATTCATTTGAGACAGAGAGATAGAGAGAGCATGAGCAGTGGGGAGAGGCAGAGGGAGAGGGAGAAGCAGACTCCTTGCTGAGCCAGGAGCCGATACGGGGCTCGATCCCAGAACCTGGAGATCATGACCTGAGCTAAAGGCAGACACTTAACTATCTGAGCCACCCAGGCGCCCCTGGGTTATAGATTTTTAATTCTGGTTTTATGGTTTCCAAGCCATGTAACCTATGACAAGGTAAATTAATCTTTATATAAATACTTTTTGAGGCTTAATAAGTATTTACAATTGTACACAACTTTATTTTTTTTTAATAGCTAAAGAAACCATATATAGTATTATTAGTTAAATAGTTACAGGCAGTAAATCTTGAGTATCTGGATTGCTGTTTTTGTAAGATTTTTGTTTACATTAAATAAGCAGACCTAGAAGCGCCTGGGTGTTGCAGTCTGTTAAGCATCCAACTCCTGGTTTCAGCTCATGTCATGATCTCAGGGTTGTGAGATCGAGCCCTGTGTCAAGCCCTGAGTCAGTCTCTGCACTCAGCGGGGAGTCTGCTTGAGATTTTCTCTCTTTCCCTCTCCCTCTGCTCCTTCCCCCTCCTCCCTCTCTAAAATAAATAAATCTTTTTTTTTTTTTTTAACATTTTTTTTTTTTTTAAAGATTTTATTTATTTATTTGAGAGAGAGAGAATGAGAGAGAGAGCACATGAGAGGGGGGAGGGTCAGAGGGAGGAGCAGACTCCCTGCAGAGCAGGGAGCCCGATGCGGGACTCGATCCCGGGACTCCAGGATCATGACCTGAGCCGAAGGCAGTCGCTTAACCAACTGAGCCACCCAGGCGCCCTTTTTTTTAACATTTTATTTATTAGTTTGAAAGAGAGTGAGTGAGAGAGAGCATGAGCAGGGGGAGAGGGAGAAGCAGACTCCCCTGCTAAGCAGGGATCCAGATGTGTGGCTTGATCCCAGGATTCTGGGATCATGACCTGAGCTGAAGTCAGTTGCTTAACTGACTGAGCCACTCAGGCACCCCTAAAATAAATAAATCTTAAAAAAAAATTAGCGGGCACCTGGGTGGCTCAGTTGGTTAAGCGACTGCCTTCGGCTCAGGTCATGATCCTGGAGTCCCTGGATCGAGTCCCGCATCGGGCTCCCTGCTCGGCAGGGAGTCTGCTTCTCTCTCTGACCCTCCCCCCTCTCATGTGCTTGCTCTCTCTCATTCTCTCTCTCAAATAAATAAATAAAAAATCTTTAAAAAAAAAAAAAAAAAAAATTAGCAGACCTAGAAAGTATCCACAGTCCTTAATGTACATAATCATCAAGTTTAGAGGGAGACCAGCTCTACTTTAGCCTAACTTGGGATTGTATTGGTCTGGAACCTTGATGTAAGGAGACGGGTATACTGAGATGGGGAGCAGTGAGCAGAATGGGAGCAGCTTTCATGAATTAAATATTCATTATGTGTTGGCATTGTTTGGTTTGAAGCATTATGCGAGTTTAGAATTTCTATATAGCTACCCATGCTTGAATGTTAGGTACCACAATAAGAACCACCTAGAAGTTACTCTTTATTAAAATATTATTTGATCTTTATGCTAAGGC
Organism: Phoca vitulina; assembly: GCF_004348235.1. Classification (NCBI taxonomy): domain Eukaryota; kingdom Metazoa; phylum Chordata; class Mammalia; order Carnivora; family Phocidae; genus Phoca; species Phoca vitulina. The sequence continues at coordinate 85,797,017 of NW_022589705.1, forward strand.
AGGCTGTTTGTGGATAAAGAAAAGTTAATCTGTTGAAGTCCAGGAGTCAGTGTTTAGATATTTTTCTTGGATTTATGTTAATACTAATTATTGCATGCATTTCAGGTGAGAAAGAAGCTCAAACACCTTTAATTTGGGAACGTCATCATTAGAAAGAAAAGAGCAAGTTATTGATATGTTTTTTATTGCATTGCAAATCGTTCTCTTTCTTGGTCTTTTCTTTTTGTTTCCCAAATATTTGTTACCTTTCTGATCTTACTGTTGAAATTTATTTTAAAATCACTTTATAAGACTGCCATCTTTGAAAAATGACATTTGATTGTTTTAAAAATTTTCAGGGGAAGACTCTTAAATTTAAACCTGTGACACTCAATATATAGTGATTACATTGGCCTGGAATTTATGGAAGAAAAGCATCTTACCTATACCCATTCTACATAAGAACATAAAATCTGCTGGAAAACATTCTGTTTGATAATCTTTAATTACTTATTATTATTAATGTTTAAACTTTTTTTTAAAAGTAGACTTCATGCCTAGTATGTAGCTCAATGTGGGGCTTGAACTCACAACCCTGAGATCACAACCTGGGCTGAGATCAAGAGTCGGAGGCTTAACCTACTGAGCCACCCAGGCGACCCTATTTTTATTATTTTTTAAGGTTTTTTGTTTGTTTTTTGGTAATCTCTACACCCAATGTGGGCCTCAGATTCACTACCCCGAGGTCAGGATTTGCACACTGTATCAGCTGAGCCAGCCAGGCACCCCTCTATTTGATAATTTTTATTATAAGCTGCTTCACTTTCAGAATTTTTTTAAGGGATTTATTTATTTTACAGAGATAGACAGAGGGTACAAGCAGGGGGAGGGACAAGGGAAGAGGCAGAGAGAGAGAGAATCTCAAGCAGACTGCCTGCTGAGCATTTCTGGAGCCCCATGTGCCATGTGGTACAAGATCTCATGACTCTGAGATCATGACCTGAGCCAAAACCCAAGAGTCTGATGATCAACCTACTGAGCCACCCAGGCGGCCTGCCTTTGATCTTTATCAGATCTTTTTTTTTTTTTTTTTTTTTTTTGAAAAAAAATTAGATTGACTCAGATGTTAAATGGGTGAGGGGCTTTGGAGATAAGGTTTGTTCCTAAGAGGGTATTGATTTTCTGTATAAGTCTCCTTGATAGCTGGCCTGGTGGGAACAAGTATTTTCAGTAATCTGACTTCTGCACGTGATAGTTGGGTGGATTAATTTGGCTAATGACACTGGTTGTTCACATATAAATTAGGAAAGCAGTTTCCTGTACCTAACACTCTCCCATATAAACTATGAGCTGAGAACTCATGGGGCGCCCGGGTGGCTCAGTCAGTTAAGCGTCTGCCTTCGGCTCAGGTCATGATCTCCGGTTCCTGGGATTGAGCCCTGTGTCAGGCTCTCTGCTCAGTGAGAAGCCTGCTTGTCCCTTTCTCTCTGCCCCTCCTCCCTGCTTGTGCTGTCTCTCTCTCGCTCTCTCACTCAAATAAATAAAATCTTTTAAAAAAAATCTGATAAGTTGCTCACCTTGGGAAGAACAGTTAGGTGAGAATCAACAAGTTTCTTAGGAGAAAGAAAAATCTTTGAAATGGCAAATAAATGTCTGTTTAAAAGTTCACTATCCAAAGTTGCAAAAGTCAGTTAGCATCTTTCAGAATTTCTTCAGATGTGGAACAGATTGCATTCTTTCTAGCTTCTCTTTTCATCTCACAGTATCTGTCAGAAACTCCCAAAGACCTTCTTTTCCTTACCACATCTTTCACCCTAGCTTTTCTAAGCTCTGCAAAATGAAGTAGGAGAGTTCTTGGGTGGTTAGCAAGTTGCTAGGAAACAGTTTTCTTAAATATCTTGCCTTTTGAATGGTCCGGAGAAAGGAACATCACAATCTTTATGGAAGAGCTATTTATAATAATTAATTATTGCCTACTCTGTGTGCTGTTCAAATTACAAACCTTACTTTGTTAAATCTTTCCAGCATTCCCACGAAGTATAGTTGAGGAAACTGAGGAGATCAGATCATTTCTCCCAAGATAACCTGGCTAGTAAATGAGGAAGCTGGGATTCAAATTCTGTTCTTTCACATTTCCAAATACTTGCCCTTCCTAATGTGTCACTCGTTTGTCAGTATCTAGGGATGTACATTACAGTCTAAAAGTAACCCAAATAGTTAATTTTGTCCTAAAATATATCTTGTGTTCCATTCAGTGACAGATTAAGGAGTTTATTGCCTGTAATGTTAAATTTTCATTACCTGATTTATGGGGCGCCTGGCTGGCTCAGTCTGAAGAACATGAGACTCTCGATCTCAGGGTTGTGAGTTTGAGCCCTACTATGGATGTAGAGAGTACTTTAAAAAAAGAAAAGAACATGCAGAATTTAAAAAAATATAATAAATTTTTATTACCTGATTTAATAGGAGCCTGAACACTCTTGCCTTGAATATTATATTTCTGTAAGATTGATCTGAAATGCTAGTCTTAGGTAAGGTACTTGTATTTGTGTTTTATTCTTTCTATATTTGTATTGTATGCTTTTTCTAGTTAAAAGAGAATGTCAGGTGTTTTAGCATAGACTGGATATAGACAGTAAGGAAGAAGCAAAGTACATACTAGATGTGGTAATGAATAATATTTTGAAAAAGTTATTTTATGGGGCACCTGGGTGGCTCAGTTGATTAAGGGTCCGCCTTTGGCTCAAGTTATAATCCCAGGTAGGGTCCTGGGATTGAGCCCCGCACTGGGCTCCCTGCTCAGTGAGGAGTCTCCTTTTCCCTCTGCGCCTTCCCTCACTCACTCTTTCTGGCTCTCTCTCTCTCAAATATATCTTAAAAAAAAAAAGTTATTCTAAAATCTGTGCTAAATTATAGCATTTGGATTTTGAAATAATAGCTCTTTGAAGAGAATTGAGTGATTTGAATATGACTTTTGAATATGATAATTGAGTGAATCTGAATTTATTATTTGAGAGAGAGAGTGTACGAGTGGGGGAGGGAGGGGCAGAGGTATAAGCAGACTCCCCACTGAACTTGGAGCCTGACACTGGGCTGGATCCCAGGACCCTGAGATCATGAACTGAGCTGAAGTCAGATGCTAAACCAACTGAGCCCCTCCTTTCCTTCTTAATGCGGTAGCAAATCCTATTGATTTTACTCTTTAAACTTGGCTTTTTCTATTTATTTCCACTACAATCTTCCAAGCCATAATCATCTCTTACCTAGACAACTGGTATAGTCTCCTAACTAGTCTTATTTCCTCTCCTACCCTCCTCCAGTTAATGGATCTTATTTCTTCTCTTTCACCCTTTTATTACTGTTAAGTGTATCCTTGTAGTTACCATTCACTCATCCTTCTCTAGATGAAATGAATCATATTCACTATTCTCTTGGGGATTCTTTATAACTTTTCCACAGTCTTCTTAAAACAGAATTTTAAAAAGTTGAGCAATAGTTAGGGAACACGGAGGATTTAACATTCCTTTTTGGTTGCCTCCTTGCTGTTTAAATAGCGACCATTAGATGTACAGGATGGGGTAGTTGGCAGTATTTGGAGTATGGAAGGGGACAGGGAGTGAGAATAGAAGGCAGTTCAGGTGGCCATGTGGACTGGGCTACTGGACTGCTATGTTTTAGTCTGTTATTATAGTACACTAACACTACTGGGTAACTTAGATGAAAAAATTAAGTATAGGATTAGATGTCAAAACAACATGAATCCGAATCTGCATGATGAAATGAAACAGGTGCAAATGTAAAGTGTTCTGTGTACATTGAAGTGATTGGTTATTATGCACAGAATGCTTCACACATGACTTTGTGGCAACTTTATATGGAAAGAAAACACTGGAAAATAGTTTATCATAGACAAAAGTAGAAAGCAGTTATGAAGTAAAGAAAACTTACGTAATCTGTGGGTCATTAATAATTGGAAAGGTCTCTGGTCCACTTTACTCTCACAGGATTATGCTATGTCTGCCTCTTGATGAGTGGTCAAAGGATGTGAGTATATTTCACTTGTCAAAGAGTAAAAGAAGATTTATTAACAGTTCTCAGGTATTTGAAGGCTTTTCCTGTGGAGTAGTGTACACTGGGTATGTGGAATCCCTGCATTTGATGTTAGGTTGAATAGAGCAGTGAAGCACTTCCAACTCTAATGTGGTATGGCTTTTACTGTTGATGAATTCACAATGATTCTTTACCTTGTCAAGGTGTTTCTGGTGGTCAACTTTTAATCTGTGTTACCATTTTTCTAGTATCCATCAATACTTTGACTAATTTCTAGGTACTGTAATTAAATCTCCCCTTTGGTACATCGACAAGTAGTATTGACCCACTGGTTTAGTATAAGTGTGCTTTGGCTTGGGTTTGTTGCATATGGATAGAAATGGATCTTTTCCAGTTATTACTGAAGAGAGAAGTTTGTTAGGAGTCATCTTAAAAAGCTGGCTGGACAGGTTTCCATACTGCTAGGCCATTAGGCAGGGTTTCAGGAGATCCTTATACTAATAAGATCCTATATTGCTTTCTGTCATTGAAAGAAATGCAGTTTGCTGAGGAATCCAGCTACCCATTTTCCTGTTGGTTACCTGTTTCACTATTATGTTGCATAACAGTTTTCCTTGTTTGCTTTGTGGATTCTTAGGATGAGACTTACTTTTAACCTCATTGGACTAGATCACATTGAAACATTTTGAGTATATTACTCCTTTCTGCAGTATTGTAGGTTTGGGGATAGAGTGGTAGACAAAACAGATAAGGTGCTTGCCCCACTGTGGAGTTCTTATATTATTTAAAAATTTTATTTTATTTATTTTATTTTTATTTTTATTTATTCAAGGATCTTATTTATTTGACAGAGAGAGAGTACGTACAAGCAGGGGGAGTGGCAGGCAGAGGGAGAGGGAGAAGTAGGCTCCCTGCTGAGCAGGGAGTCTGATGTGGGGCTTGATTGGGTCTCAGGACCTTGAGACCATGACCTGATCTGAAGGCAGATGCTCAACTGACTGAGCCACCCAGGTGCCCCTTAAAAATTTTATTTTAAAATTACATGCAGTGATACCCACTTTTTGGGTAACAGCTTTATTGAGATATAATTTGCATACCACAAAATTCATTCATTTAAAATTTACAGTTCAGGAGGAGAATGCCGGGCGCGCACAGGAGCTTCCATATCCATTTTTGAATTCAGTGTGGTTACATTTTGCTGTGAAGTGATTTGCTCTTTCTACCCTTATGAAAGAGGAGCAGAGAGAGAAGACATTAATAAAGCTATACAGATACTAAAAAAACAAAAACAAAAAAAATAAAATGTACAATTCAGTGGTTTTTAGTATATATACAGACTTGTGCAACCATCACCACAGTTTTAGAACTTCCAGATTACCTCAGAAAGAAACACATATCCTGTAGCTGTCATTCCTTCTTCCCCCATTTTCATCAATCCCCCCAGCCCTAAGCAGCCACTAATTGTTTCTGTTTATACTTTTTGTCTATAGATCTGTCTAATTTGGGTAGTTCATTTAAGAGGAATTGTACAATATGTAGTCTTTTGTGACTGGCTTCTTTCACTTAACATTATGTTTTCAAGGTTCATGCATGTTGTAGCATGTGTCAGGTCTTCCATTTCCTTTGTTTGCCAGATAAAATTCCATTGTATGGGTATACCTCATTTGGTTTATCCGTTCTTCACTTGATGGATATTTAGGTGGTTTCTACTTTTGGGCTATTGTGAATAATGCTGATATGAACATTCATAACAAGTTTTGCGTGGATATATGTTTTTATTTCTTTTGGATATATAACCAGGAGTGAAATTGCTGAGTCACATGGTGACTCTATTGCTTAACCTTTGGGGAAACTCAGCTTTCATTTATTGTAGGTATTCTGACAAATGTGGCATTTTGTAACCCCACTACACTGAAGCTACAGAAAAGTTTCATCACCCAATTATAATCCTTCAGTGCTTTGTCTTTGCAGATAACCTTTCCCCACGCCCTAGCTCCTGGCAGTCAGTGAGCTTTATTCCATCCTTGTAGTTTTGCCTTTCCCAGAATGTTGTATAAATGGACTCAGAGCCTTTTTTGATTCTAGTTTCTTTCACTTAATTAGCATTTGATAATCATTCATGTTCTATCAATAATTCATTCCTTTTCAGTGGCTGGTGGTATTCCATTATATGGGTGTACTATATATATATTTTTAAAGATTTTATTTATTTATTTATTTGAGAGAGAGAGAGAGAGAAACAGCATGAGAGGGGAGAGGGTCAGAGGGAGAAGCAGGCTACCCCCTGAGCCGGGAGCCCGATGTGGGACTCGATCCCAGGACTCCGGGATCATGACCTGAGCCGAAGGCAGTCGCTTAACCAACTGAGCCACCCAGGCGCCCCTGGGTGTACTATATTTTATCTATTTACCAGTTGAAGATAATTGGGCTGTTTGCCCTTTTTCGCCATTATGAATAAAGATGCTGTAATATAAACCTTTCTGTTTAGGCCTTTGGGTGAGTATAAATTTTCATTTATCTTAGATAAATATGTACAAGTGGGATTTCCAGGTAATATATATAAATTTATGTTTAACTGCGTAAGAATTGCCGAACTGTTTTCCCAAGTGGCTGTACCATTTTGTACTGTGCCAACAACAAAGTGTGAGATTTCCAGTTGTTCCTCATCCTCAGCACTTGGTATTGTCATATTGTAGACCTATCTAATAGGTGTAGTGATAGCTCACTGTTGTTTTAGTTTATACTCCCTAATGACTAATGATGGTCAGCATCTTTTCATGTGTCTGTCATCTGCACATCTATTTTGGTGAGGTGGCATTTGTTCAAAACTTTTGCCCATTAAAAAAAAGGTAGTCTTACTGTTCCGTTTGAGAGTTTTTTGTATATTCTAAATACAAGTCCTTTATCAGATATGAGATTTTGCAGGTATTTTCTCCGTTCTATATCTTCTCATAACAGTACCTTTCATAGAGTAGAAATTTTTAATTTTGAGAAAATCCAGTTCATCAATTTTTTCTTCTTTTAAAGAGCATGCTTTTAATATCACATCTAAGAACTCTTGGCTTAGTCCACAGTTGCAAATATTTCTTCCTATAGGTTTTTCAGAAAGTTTTAGTATTTAAAATTTTGCATTATATCTGTGGTACATTTTGAATTTTTGTTTAAGGGGTGAGGTATATGACAAAGAGATTCATTGTTTTGCATATGGTTTTTTAACCATATGGTTCCAGCACCATTTGTTGAAAAGTATATTGTTTCTTCATTTAATTGCCTTTGCACCTTTGTGAAAAATAAACTCACTAGGTTTTAGTGGCTCTGTTTGTAAGTTTTCTAGTCTGTTTCATTGATCTGTCTGTCTATCCTTTTGCTGACACCATACTGACTTGAGGTTCATGTATTAGTTTTAAGGTTTGGATGTTTCTTCTATGCTCTCTTCCTTTTGTTTATTTAAAGCCAGAAACGTCATTTTTCCTATCATTACAAACAAATCTATAATTTTCTTTTATGTAGGAACAACATAGAGAGGTATCCCAAATTCATGAGTCATTTCTTCCTTTCTATCTGGATTTGTGAGCCGCAGTTTGACCCACAGAGATAGAGGATTTATCATGTGGGGATAATGTGGGAGATTGTGTACATTCTTTCCTAGGAATATAGACTGAAAATGATCGCATTGCATGCAGGTCTACACGATCACCATTGTCTGCATCATCCTAGTGTACTGCACCATGTCTATGAATAGAAAGATTCTTATTTCTCTGACCCCAGAAAGAAGGTAGAAAATCAGAAAGAGGTAGAATCATTGATAGAATCCCCATACATTTTGTACAGAATAGTAATGCCAGATCTTAAAGAATCAAGAAAATCTCCTTTAGCTCTTCCATAGTCAGTGGTTTTTTTATTTGCTTATTTTTAAAATTTATTTAAAAAATTGTAACATATATAACCTAAAATTTACCATTTTAACCTTTTAAAAAATTTTTTAATTTTTTAAGTTTATTTTTAGTAATCTGTGCACCCAACATGGGGCTCAAGCTCTTGACCTCGAGACCAAGAGTCGTATGTTCTGACAACCAGGCACCCCCCCTCCCCCATTTTTAACCTTTTCAAAATGTAGAGTAGTGTGATGTTAAGTACATTCATGTTGCTGTGCAGCCATAACCACCATCCATCTCCAGGAATTTTTCATGTTTCCTAACTTGTCATGGTTCTTTTTTTTTTTTTAAGATTTTATTTATTTATTTGACAGAGAGAGACACAGCAAGAGAGGGAACACAAGCAGGGGAAGTGGCAGAGGGAGAAGCAGGCTCCCTGTGGAGCAGGGAGCCGGATGTGGGGCTCTATCCCAGGACCCCGGGATCATGACCTGAGCCGAAGTCAGACGCTTAATGACTGAGCCACCCAATCATCCCTGTCATGGTTGTTTTTTTTTCTTTAAAGAAGGTAATTTTTTAAAAGATTTTATTTATTTGTCAGAGAGAGAGAACACAAGCAGGGGGAGCAGGAGAGGGAGAAGCAGGTCCCCAATGAGCAGGGAGCCTGATGTGGGACTGGATCCCAGGACCCTGGGATCATGACCTGAGCTGAAGGCAGACGCTTAACCGGCTGAGCCATCCAGGTGCCCCTGTCATGGCTCTTTTTTTTTTTTTTTTTTTTTTAAGATTTTATTTGTTTATTTGAGAGAGAGAGAGAATGAGAGAGAGAGCACATGAGAGGGGGGAGGGTCAGAGGGAGAAGCAGACTCCCCGCTGAGCAGGGATCCCGATGCGGGACTCGATCCTGGGACTCCAGGATCACGACCTGAGCCGAAAGCAGTCGCTTAACCAACTGAGCCACCCAGGCGCCCATGTCATGGCTCTTTTTAAACCTAAGTTCTACTACTGGAATTTCAGAACATTGCAATTATGATCTCATCTTCATATTACAATTTAAAAATGGTCTACCAGTTCAGGTAAATGTCAAGTCCTTAAAAATTTTCCAAAGCGTAGAGTTCTACCTATTAAAAACTTGTAGCCAGCAGTAGAATGTCCAGTGAAGGTTGACTTTTGTTGTATGTGAATGGCTAGCTCATTCAGTTCTTTTTTTGAAGGATAGCTTTTAAAATCTGTCAGATGTATGTTCCCTACTTGTTATTATCTGGATCCATATCCAGAGAAATCTGGCATACCAGCATTATTTTACTTGGTTATTATCTAAGGCTGTTTGAGTGATTCAGATGTAGGATACAAATGGAATTGCTAATTGCACTTCATCCTTCTTAATGAAATTTCTTTGAGATGGGCATTTTTGAAGGAAGAGGGGTACTTTGTTGCCTTCTGCTTTTGCTTTGTCACATGGATTGATTATGTTTTAATCTGAATTGGGTGTTAGTATAACACTTAAATATTTGTCTTAGAATTTAAAAACTTGAGAACTAAAAGCTAGGTTTGAAATTTGTGAATATATTGTTCTTTTTTCATGTGTATATCACTTTCTCATAGAAAGTTTGTATTTTTGTCTTGAGTAGAAGTATTAATAGCATGGTCAGCAGCCATTTTCTTGGCAATATTGTTTTTTTTGTGTGTGTGTGTGTGTGTGTGTGTTTAACCCATCTAAGCAGCGTATGTTTCTGGGTAAACTTAAATGTGACTATCAGGAAATAGCAATTTCGGAGTTAGTAGAAATCCAGAGTTCTGAGTTAGTAGAAAACCAGGGCCAGAGCAGGGGCTTTTCTGGCCAAGCACTTTGAAACCAGTGTTTCCAGATTTGTAAAAAAAAAAACGCAGTATAATGGTTCCTAGTTGTTAACATTCATATGGTGATTTCTAGAGACTTTTAGAGCAAAAACAGGATGGGAAAGAAGGTATAGGCTTTTTGTAGTTTCCAATTCCAAAATCAAAAAGGGTTCAGAAAACTTTTTTTTTTTCCTGGTAAATTAGCAAAAACTCTGGACAGAAATCCAGAAGTTTGAGTATTTATATATTTTGCAGTAGAGATACTAATGTGTTTGATTAAGGGGTGCTGCCGTAGACCCTGCTGGAGGTGTTATATGATGTAACAACTGTGTTAGCTTTCTACCAGTGGAAAAAATCTGAATTCCAATAAGGGATTTTAGACCTAAATTAACAGCCCAACATTAAATTGAATTGAAATAAAGAATAAAATGAGCTAGTTTTATTTCCCTGCAGTTACAGTGGCAAAAGACACAGAACAATGAAGAAAATTTTGGTTTTCTTAGAACACTGGTACCTTTTTTAAAAAATACATTTTCTTATAGACTCCAGAGTTAAAGCAGGAATAGTTATGTCATAGTGTTTAGGTTTGAGAATGCAGTTTCTGTTTTGCTTTTGTCCATTCAGAGTTACTAACGTTGTGACCCCTGAGATTTCTATAGTTGCTGGGTAGGGTCATTCAGGATGTTGTACTTTGTGGGGCATTTTACATGCCTGATGTCTCTGCTTGACAACTTCAAATTAATTCAGTCCTGTCTATTTCATCTTTCATAATAGCATGCATTATCTTTTTTATTTTTATTTTTTTAAAAAGATTTTATTTATTTGTCAGAGAGAGATAGTGAGCACAAGTAGGGGGAGCGGCAGGCAGAGGGCGAAGCAGGCATCCCTCTGAGCAAGGAGCCTGATGGGTGGGACTTGATCCCAGGACTCCGGGATCATGACCTGAGCCGTAGGCAGACACTTAACCGACTGAGCCACCCAGGTGTCCCAACATGCATTAATCATATCAGCATAGTTTTTATGCTTGGGTTTGAGATGAGCTCTCTCTTTGGTACCACCTAGGTAAGTACTAATTAGCTTAGGGTACTTTACTGTTCCCTCTGAGGTTTCCAATCTGGAATTTGCTTCTCTTATTGATCTACAGTTTCTAGAGTAGTACAGCTCTAGCCCTTATCTTTTATGAAGCTTTTCCCAGTGTAGGAAAGGGTTAATTTTGAATAAAACGTTATTGTGATAAAATATACATATCAAATTTGACTCCTTTCAAGTGTACAATGTTTTTAGTGCATTAATGGATATGTGCAGCCATTACCAGTCAATTTTAGAACATTTTCATCATCTCAGAAAGAAACCCCATCCCTCTTAGCTGTCAGCTCTCTCTCTTCATTTTCCCTAGTCCTAAGCAACTGCTAGTCTGTCTTTATAACCTATTCTGAACATTTCATAAAAATTGAATCATATAACATGTGGTCTTTTGTGACTGACTTCTTTCATTTAGCATGTTTTCGGGATTCATCCAAGTTGTGGTATGTATTAGTGCTTCATTTCTTTTTATTGCTAAATAAAATTTTTTTGTGTATGCTTTCCATTCATTAGTTGATGGACAGTTGAGTTCTTTCTGTCTTTTGATTGTTACGAATAACACTGCATGTATGTAAATATTCATGTACAAGTTTTTGCAGGGACCTATGTTTTCTCTCTCTTGGGTATATACCTAAGAGTGAAATTGCTGCGTCATATGGTAACTCAGTGTTTAAACTTTTGAGGAACTGTCACAGACTTTTCCAAAGTGGCTACCGTTTCACATTCCCACCAGCAGTGTATGAAGGTTCTAATTTCTTTGCATCCTCACTGACACTGTCTTTTTGATTGTAGCCATACTAGTGGGTGTAAAGTGGTATCTCACTGTGGTTTTGATTTGCATTTCCCTGGTGACTAATTATATTGAGCATCTTTTCATGTGCTTTTTGGCGATTTGTATCTCTTCTTTGGAGAAATGTCTTTTCATATCCTTTGTCCGTTTGAAATAATGGGTTATTTGTGTTTTTATTATTGAGTTGTAAGAGTTCTTTATATATCCTAGATGTAAATCGTTTATATAACATATGAGTTGCAAATATTTTTCCCTAGTCTACCAGTTGTATTTCTACTTTCTTGTTAGTGTCTTTTGATGCGTAAAACTTAACTTATTGTAGAAGTCTGATTTATCTATTCTTTTTGTTGTTTATTTTGTTGCTGTCCTAACAATCCATTGCCAAATACAAGGCCATGCAGATTTATCGCGTGTTTACTGAAAATTCCTAGTTTTAGTCTTTACATTTACGTCTTTGATCCATTTTGAGTTAATTTTTGTGAGGTAAGTTAATCCAGCATCATTCTTTTTTTTTTTTTTTTTTTCAGCTTGCAGTTAGAAACCCAAATTATTATTATTATTATTATTTAATTTTATTATGTTATGTTAGTTACCATACAATACATCATTAGTTTTTGATGTGGTGATCCACGATCCATTGTTTTCGTATAACACCCAGTGCTCCATGCAGTTCGTGCCCTCCTTAATACCCATCACTGGGCTAACCAGTCCCCCCTCCCCCCTCCCCTCTAAAACCCTATTTGTTTCTCAGAGTCCATAGTCTCTCATGGTTCATCTCTCCCTCCGATTTCCCTCCCTTCATTTTTCCCTTCCTTCTCCTAATGTCCTCCATGCTATTCCTTATGTTCCACAAATGAGTGAAACCATATGATGATTGACTTTCTCTGCTTGACTTATTTCACTTAGCATAATCTCCTCCACTCCCATCGATGTTGACAGCATCATTCTTTTGCATGTGTCTACCCAACTGTCCCCGCAGAAGGGGGTTAATTTTAATTTTAATTGATTTTTATTTTATCTTAAAGATTTTATTCATTTGAGAGAGAGAAAGCAAGAGGGAGAGAGATTGTGAAGCAGACTGTGCACTGAGCGCAGAGCCTGATGTGGGGCTTTATCCACAACCCTGATATCATGACCTGAGTCGCAACCAAGAGTCAGTTGCTCAACCAACTGAGCCACCTAGGCGCCTAAGTTTTAAATTGACTTTCTATAACTAATCAGTTAATCAGTTTCTATGTGCAGCAGATCTCAAACATTTCAAAGAATATAAATTTGGACTCAAAATATTTTTTGAAACATTCTGAATTAAGATAATTTTCTATATCATAAACAGTGACATAGTCTTTTTTTTTAGAATTAAATTTATATTGACTGTGTTTATTCAGGTTTTTTTCGAGAGAGAGCGAGAGAACGGGGGAGGGGCATAGGGAGAAGGAGAGAGAGAATCTTAAGGAGGCTGCATTCCCAGTGCAGAGCCTGATGTGGGGTTCGATCTCACAACCCTGAGGTCATGACATGAACTGAGATCAAGAGTCAGTCGCTCAACCAACTGAGCCACCCAGCCTTCCCTGTTTATACAGTTTTGACTAGTTCATTTCCTTTATAATGCTAAGTTGAATTTTGTTTTGTAGGGGTAATTTTCAAAATGTGCTAGTTTAGTTAAATTGGATTTCTTTAATTTTGGGGGTGCATATCCCTTAGTGAATCAGAACTAATATTAAAGGGAATATAGCTGTTTCCAAAGCAACTGTATTTGAAACAGTGCTTATTTTGGAGAAATCATGTATGATATCTTTGTGAAGCAGGTATAGTGTAGAGATTCTGCCCTTATCCTTATATTTTATACAAGTTCTCTTCCTTTTTCATTATCATAACTGTTTCAATCTCAAATATCGGAAGAAGGAGCGGGGCTCCTGGCTGGCTCTGTTGGTAGAACATGTGACTCTTGATCTTGGGGTTGTAGGTGTGAGCCCCAATTTGGGTGTAGAGATTATTAAAAAGTAAAATCCAAAAAAAGAGAAGATGTAAATTGACTGGCATTACCATATTGCCATAAGGCTTAAATAAGAAATAATGCAGAAAAAGATCTTTATCGTTAATTTGTTTTCATCTCCTGAAATCAGTTGCCTGTTTCTTCTCTAAAGTAATTTGTGCAATGGGATTTGTACTCTTGCTTTCCTTTTCAATGAGGCAATAATAACTTGAGGCTGTCACTTTAAGAATATTACTTATGCTGAGCATTGTTCCATATTGCTTATACTGAGCATTGATCCAGGATAGTAGCTTCTCTTACAGTGGACTGGGCAAAGTTTAGGAAAATTCAGCTGGGAGTTGTAAATGGAATATTAGTGTTTCAGCATACTGGTGGAAGATTTCTGTTGACTTTGATTACTTGTTTTCTAATTCTCAAAATCTGCCTTTTGAGGAGATACTGATTACAGGTCAAATTCAGGGTCAGATATGATTGCCATTGATCAAGAACCTTCATCCTAATGAGAGTTCATCATTCATGAAATTTCAGTACGCATGTGTGCTTAAAAAATTATTGGTCCCTTCTTTTTTTCCTGACATAAGTAGGAACATTCAGATCATTATGTAATCTCATAGATCTTTGAATTTCTTTGATGAAATTTGGTCTTTTTAAATTTTTTATCTGCCTAATTGACATTTAATGTGGAGGGTATGTAGTAAAAACTTTAATAATCAATTTAAAGTCTATTGTGCTTTAATCTTCAAATTTTATTTCTGAAATTTGTTAATTTTTTTTTAAAATGAAAGCAGGGAGGGCACCTGGGTGGCTCAGTTGGTTAAGCGACTGCCTGCGGCTCAGGTCATGATCCTGGAGTCCCGGGATTGAGTCCCACATCAGGCTCCCTGCTCAGCAGGGAGTCTGCTTCTCCCTCTGACCCTCCTCCCTCTCATGCTCTCTGTCTCTCATTCTCTCTCTCGCAAATAAATAAAATATAAAAAATAAATAAATAAATAAATAAATGAAAGCAGGGAATTAAAAATATTTTGCATTTGTATTTCTACTTAGAGTCTTAAATTCAGTTATTACATACCATCTATCTAGTTTTGTTAATGATTTTGCTTATATTTCCTAATGATATAATTCATAGCAGTTTGAACCACAGAAGTGTCAAGTGGGACTGCCTACTGTATTTCAGTTATGAGATTTAAAAAATAAAAACAGCATGCTCTAGAGCACTGCACATGCATATTACACTGCTCATTGATTGAATTACAATTTTAAGTGGTACTAGGAGAAGCCATTTGCTTGCTACCTTGAGCTCAAAGGTAAATAAGTAAATATCCAGTGATTTATGCTGGAGATACAGAGGTTGGTGAAAGCTGGTAATGAGCTTAATGGCAGGCAGAATTAGGAGATATGTTGTAGTGAAAGCTTTATATGCCTGTCATTTCTTTGAATTCACTTATTTATGGAGAAAATGCCTAGAAGTGCCAATTTCATACTAATGTATAGAGGCTGTTTTTAGTGGAAATGGGGCTAAACAACTTATTTGCAAATTACTAAAGTTAATTTTTTTATTGCGTTACTATTCAGATACCATAACATTCACACTTTTCAAGTGTACAGTTCAGTGGATTTTAGCATATTTATGAAGATAGGCAATCATCACCACTAAGAATTAAAGGAGAAAATTGCTTTGTAAAATAAGCTCACTTGGTTTGACACATTACCTGCCCATTCTGTAGTACTAATTATAATAGTTTATCATTGGGCAGATGATTCAGTTTGGGCCAAGAATTTGGAACTTTCTGGAAGTTTTGTTATGACACTTCATTGACTCTTCTATGAGATGAACTCATTTAGTTCTGTCATGTGGATAGGGGCAACCATATTTTGAGCAGGTTGTGATACTGTTTTTTACTATGCTGTAAAGTATTCTGTCTGTGGACACATTGATATAATAGGAAGAGTGTGGTCTCTATTTTTTTTTTTTTTAAAAGACACATTTATTCAGCGTCATGATCAGACTATTACATTTAGCAATCAACAGCATGGGTGCAAAAAAAAAAAAAATCTACATTAAAACCCTTTGTTGGAATGCTTTACACTTTCCACAGAACAGAAACTAAAATAACCTGTTATACAATTAGTCACAAATACAGTCCTTGAGTTTTTTGCCCATACACATGAGTATTGTCTAAAACATGTCTTCTTTGTAGCAGCTAGGCCCTGCCACCACTGTGCTTGGCTGAGTTCACAAATCTGTTGTAACCTGTAGCTTCCCTGTCACTTCTCTGGCTCTCCTCTCCTGCTAAGCTTTGTTTCCTGGCAGTAATTAAAACCTTCTGCCACTGCCATAGCTACTGCTGCTGCTGGAACCACCATAGCCACCTTGGTTTCGTGGTTTGGCAAAGTATTGGCCTCCACCACCATAGGGGCCAGAGCTTCTGCCTCCAAAATTTCCTCCTTTCATGGGTCCAAAATTTGAGGATTGATTGTTGTAATTGCCAAAATCATTATAGCTTCTGCCACCTCCAAAGTTGCTTCCATCATTACCAAATCCGTTATAGCCATCCCCACTGCCACCATAGCCACCACCACCTCGACTGCCACCAAAGGAGTGTGGTCTCTATTTAATTAACTAATTAAATTAATAAATTAATTAAAGAAGAGTGTGATCTTTAGAATTCAGGGAGACATGGCCTGACCACTTAGCCTTGTTAACTTGGGCAAGTTACTTCTTGCTGAGCCTCAGTTTACACGAGATACTGTGAAATGGTTCAGTGAAGACAACATAGTTGGTTAGACTTGCAGGCTACTTTAGATTCAAATCTCCTGACTTCTGTTTTCAGTTTTCTTTTTTACAGAACTGTTTTTGTTTTAAAATAAATGATTTTTACTCAAAACTTTTTTTTAAGAAACAATTTATCAGTCCACAGTATTCTGTTGGTGGTTTACAGAGAATAAAATAAACAAAATCAACATTCTGTATTTGTGGCCCAGGAGAAAGAATGTTTGTTACTGGGACTATTGACCATATATATGAATGCCTCTTTACAAATCTTGTAATTATATTTTAACCAATAAAATAACTAATAGAAATCAGGAAACTTAGCCTTCCTTTGTAAGGTTAAATGGTATGGCTCAGCTTTTGGGGCATAGTACTGAGAACTCTCATTTGAGAACTTTTTCTCATAGGGTGTGAGAATTAGCCTTAGCTAGAAAAAGCAATAGCTGTTGGCTTTGCAGAAGAAAAAATGGTGTAAATATTTTCTACCATTCATGTAACCACAATGCAGAACTGTAATTCAAAGAAAGTTTTATTTTAGCCAAGGGTAATCTTCATTTTGAGAGAATTAACAAGCTCATAATGAAGGACTTTTGTCCTGGACTTTGTGAGGCTTATGTTTCCTACATTGCAAATATATATATATATAGTTTGGATGAAGTAGTTCCTTTATGAAATGCTTTAGCTTTATTTCTTGCAGCATTTTATTTTATTATTTTTAACTTTCCAAATACTGTTTACTTCACTGAAAGCTTACAGCATTTTATTTATTTATTTTAAAGATTTTTATTTATTTATTTGAGAGAGAGAAATCATGAGCAGGGGGAGGGGCAGGGGGAGAAGCAGGCTCCTCGCTGAGCAGGGAGCCCGAAGCTGGACTTGATCCCAGGACCCTGGGATCATGACCTGAGCTGCAGGCAGACGCTTAACCGACTGAGCCACCCAGGCTCCCCTCTTACAGCATTTTATATCCATTCTTTGTGTCTAGGCGTTTATGACAACTTGAACTGTGGTCTTAGGTTGCTAGTTTTAAGAATTGTCTAGAGACTGGTACAGTGTTACTAATTTTGAATGACTAAAGCTTTGAGGGTTTTTGCTTTATTTCCCCTCTCCCATCTCGGTAAACTGTTGCTACTTACATATAAAGAATTTATCTTCTAATTCAGATTTCTGCAATTTGTGGTCATTCATATAGAATTATTATTTGCAGCTGTCATTTTGTCTTCCAAAATGTTTCATTGAATTAGAATTATGAGAAGTATGAAGTATTTGTTAGGTTTAAGGAAGCATTCTGTTTCATTTTGGGTTTATTTTATTTATAGTTGTCTTTTTTTAGAGGATGTTATTCATTTATTTATTTGACAGAGAGAGACAGGGAGAGAGAGAACACAAGAGGAGGAGTGGGAGAGGGAGAAACAGGCTTCCCCCTGAGCAGGGAGCCTGACGCGGGGCTCGATCCCAGGACCCTGGGATCATGACCAAGCCGAAGGCAGACGCTTAACAACTGAGCCACCCAGGCGCCCCTATTTATAGTCATTTTTTAAAATATATATTTGAATTATTATCGAAACACACAATACAGTTATGTAACCCTACTATCTGGAGAGAATTGCTATTGATCTTTCGGTTGTCTGGTTTTTTGTTGTTGTAGTCATTCTTAAAGAGGTAAAATATCACTTTACCAGGTAGAAGGAGCTCACATCATTTGGTTTTGAAGCTGAGTAAAATGATAGTCTTTTGTGTTTTAACAATCTCCTGGCAACATGCTGAACTATTTAAAATACTATGCTGGAGAGCATTTTTTTTTTTTTTAAATGGGGAGTTGGTGGGTTGATATGGGGAAAATGGCAGCTAAAATAGAAAAACAAGGATACAATTATATTCGCCATTTCTGTGTAGTTAGCAGAACAGACTGTGTCTTTGTCAGTAATTCCCATGTATATTCCTGAATATCCTGCTTATACTTCTTTAGTCTTTTTCTCTAGAAAGTAAAGGTGGTGGATTCTCATCCTGGACCTAAAGTGTGGAGGCCTGTATAATTTTATTTGTTTTGAGTTGCCATGGAATGTTTATCATGGGAATCACTTTTGGAGAGATTGATCTGATTACATTAAGAAATTTGAAATATTTGTTTTCCAGTTTTGTGGAGAAGTAAATAAGTAACCTCTCTAATTGGGTGACGAAAGTTGGGTCATTGACAGAACCTTGTGACGGTAATTTTCTGTTAATGCTAAAGCAAGGCATTTTTGAGTTCTCTTATCCTTAACTCGCTCTTCTAGAATCCCTAGAGGACCTGTGCAACAGCCCCTCGAGGACCGAATCTTCACTCCTGCTGTCTCGGCGGTGTACAGCACGGTGAGTACCTGAGGTCTGCTGTCGCAGTACCTAACTTCCTGCACATGAGCCTTTGATATCACAGCAGTGTTTGTTTGACTGGCACGTGAAAGGTTTTTGGCAAAAGGTTCATTAAAATCCCAAATTGAATTAGGTGTATTTAATATAAGAAAGGTGAATAGGGGGGCGACTGGGTGGCTCAGTTGGTTAAGCGGCTGCCTTCGGCTCAGGTCATGATCCCGGGGGTCCTGGGATTGAGCCCTGCATTGGGCGCCCTGCATTGGGCTCCCTGCTCAGCAGGAAGCCTGCTTCTCCCTCTCCCTCTGCCTGCCTCTCTGCCTACTTGTGCTCTCTCTCTCTCTTTCTCTCTGTCAAATAAATAAATAAAATCTTTAAAAAAAAAAAAAAAAGAAAGGTGAATAGGCTTTTTTCCCCATCATCTTAATAGGTGAGTGTGAAACAAACATTGTCTTAAGATACATTGGCTCATACACCTGTCGTCTTTTTCCTCCTTTTTCATCTTTCTGTAAATCCACTTCTGGCCTTGTGACTCTTTAAGACATTGAGTTTTAATTTTCTTTTTTGATATTAAAATTTTTTTTAATTTTAATATTTAAATGGTTTTAATTTTTTCCTTTCTCTGATTACAAAAAAAAAAAAATACAAAAAATGTTTGGAAATGGGAACACTGGCTTTAACCCAGGAAATTTAATATTTTATGTTAAATGATTAATTCCAATTCATAAATGAAGGGAAATTTAAAAGGTAGAGGATGAAGGTCATAAAATTAAAAGCAGATTTCAGGTGTCTCACAGTGAGCATGAGAATTTAGGGAGAACGGAAGAGTCAGACATCTTTTTATTTCAGTTTATCATACCAATAATTCCTCACCCTCCAAATAGGGTCTTTAAAGAAACTCAGAGTGGTGAGAAAGAGGGGTAAACAAGTCATTGTAATTTAAAGTGGTATGATAAAGCAATGATTCTTATCCTTTTGGGTTATGAATTACTTTTAGAATCTGAACATAGCCACAATGCTTTCTTCTCAAAAGAGAGCATATACCCAGTGTTTACATATAATTTCAGGATTTCACAAATATGCATTAGACCATTCATCAGCCCAAGGTGAGGAACCTTTAATTAGAGATGCAAACGTGCTATATATGGGAAAGGAAGAGGCCACGTCATTGAGGAAGTGGCACTAAGCTGGAAGGTATAGAACTTCTCTAGGCAGAGTAGGGAACACAGGGCCTTCTAAGAAGTTAAAATTCAGAGGCATGCTTAATGGAATGGCCAGTAGTCAGCTTAGTGAGGCATTTGTGTTAGGTTTTGTAGCAGAAGTAGAGATGAGATAGTAGATGGGTTTTGGAGGTTTTAAGATTGTTTTGAAGGGTTAAAACTTTATTGTGCAGGAATGGGTAGGATGGTTTCCCTGAAACAAGTCTCAGTTTACACCTATTATAGATCAGTTAACACTTGTAAATTATTTGAACCCCCTGACTCTTAAAATGGACTCCGTTTGGATGACAAATTGCCTGATCATCCTAGTAATTGAGAACCTTCAATTTACATTGAAAAACAGCCTTTAATTTTTTTCTGGCATAAACCTTCTGTAGGCCAAAGGGTTTTGTTTTGTTTTGTTTTGTTTTGTTTTGTTAGTACTGACCTTGAGGTCACCTTAATTTTTGTCTGGGGGACGCCTGGGTGGCTCAGTTGGTTAAGCGTCTGCCTTCGGCTCAGGTTAAGATCCAGAGTCCTGGGATCAAGTCCCCACATCTGGCTCCTTGCTCAGTGGGGAGTCTGCTTCTCCCTCTGCCTGCTGCTCCCCCTGCTTGTGCTCTCTCTCTCTGACAAATAAAATCTTTACAAAAAAATGAATTTTTGTCTGGCAGAACTCTTAAAATATATATTTTTTTCTAATTATAAAAGTACTCTTTGCCATTCAATTAGTATTTTCAAGATTAAGATAAGTAAAAGAAGAAAATGAAAATTTCTAGTGATCTTGAGTGATTTCTAGAAGCAACTACGATAACCATTTCTTTGGTATAGTTTCCTTTGTCTTTTTTTCTGTGTTGTAGGCTCTGTGTAAGATATTTGATTCTATTTTGTCAGTTTATATTATAATGTTAGCTTCTCCTATGCTATTTGACATGTTGTAAATAATAAATGGCTGTCTATTTTGTCATAAGAATTTAATATTCACTGAACATTTGACAAATATTTCTTGAGCTTTTAATGTGTGTCAGGCACTGTTTGGCGTTGTGGATATAGTAGTGAGCAAACCAAACCCACTGTTACTCATAGAGTTTATGCTGGTCTGTGGGATAGAAGGGAAGTAAACAAATGTATGTGCAATATAGTAGTGGGTAGGAGTAAGTGTCTTGATGAAAATGAAGTAGTATAAAGGGATGGAGAATGACTGGACAATCCTGGACATTCTGTCTAAAGGCATTTAAGTAGAAAGCTAAGGAGTGAGGGAGTGAGCCTTGCAGATTTCTAGGTAAAGCATATTTCCAGTAGAAGGAACAGTAGTGCAAAGGCCTAGTGGGTAACAATGTGCTTAATGTGGTCTTAGAACTGCAAGGAAACTAGTGTGGTTGGAGTAGAGAGAGGGTGGGAATAGAATTCAGAGAAGTATCTGGAGCATCAGATTATGTGGGGCATTATTTACCATGGTAAGAATTTGGATTTTAATCTAAATGTGATGGAAAGCCTTTAGAAACTTTAAAGCAGTATGTCTGAATTTCCGTTTAAAGGCCATTGTAGTTATTCCATAGAGAGTAGACTGACGAGGGCAGGTGGTTGTGGTGGTGAAGTGGAAGCAAGAAGATGAGTTAAGAGGTTATTATAGTAAAATAGGCAGAAGATGTTGGTGGCTTCCTCTAAGGTAGTACAGAAAAAGAGATGAGTAGTGAAATTTGGTATGTATTTTGAAAGTAGACTCAATAGGATATCGTGAAAGCTTGGATGTGAGATGTGAAAGAAGAGCAAAGGGTGTTGTTAGGGATTTAGCTTGAGTAGCTGAATGAATGTGGTGCTTTTCATGCAGATGAACACTGGGTGAGGACCAGGGTTTTTGTTGAGAAAAATCAATAGACGTGAACATTATTTAGGTGAGAAGTTAAACATTAGGTTGTTTCTAATATTTCCTATTAGAAATAACTTACTTGAATTTAAAGCCTTTTCTGAATTTTGGATTATTTTTGTAGAATAACTTCCTAGAAATGAAATTATTGAGTTAAAGTGTTAGACATGTTTTTGAAATTCCTTGTAATTGAAGACATGTGACTTTGGAAACTTAGTACTTTGGACAGGAGGTCATCTAAATCCTGTGAATGATAGCACAGTGCCTGCTACAGAGTTTACATGCCATGTTTTGAAACAAAGGTTTTGAATTTTTTTTGAGTTAGATCAGATTTGACTTTTACTATTTGAAGCCACTGCCATATATATAGTCCTTTAGTCAGTGAAAAAAGTGGGTGCACCAGTTATATATAGTGCCTGTCCTGGAAGGGTAAGGGATTTTATTTTAGGCAGTAAAAAGTTACCTTAAAATATGGCAGTCTTCACTTTTTTGATCACCTGTTTCCATTCTTAGCAATTTAAGTCTCTGCCTCACTTCTACAGTGTTGTGCACATTAACTGAATGAGTAGCAGAGTAGTGACCAGGTGTTTTGACATTTTTAATCCCCCTTCTTCTCAGCCCCAAGATTATGTATTGGTCACCATTTCTCTAGTGTCTAAGTCCATTAGCATCCTTTCTGTGTCATAAAATAAAGGCTAACCCTCAGTTCACCTCCTCCTGTCTCACCATATGGTGCCCATATGTCACTTTAATTGAGTTGGTTGAATTCCTTGAAAGGCAAACATGAATCCTGGCCAGTCTTAAAAAATTATACAATCAAAGATTTTACTTTTTTATGTCTGTTATGCAGACTTTATGTCCTTATGTCAGCATTTCAGATAGGTTTTCTGCTGATAAACAAGCATCAAAAGGACTTTTTTTTTTTTTTAAAAGATCTATTTATTTTAGAGAGAGAGGTGGGTGGGGTGAGTGGGAGAGGGAGAGAGAATCTTGGCAGTCTCCATGCTGAGTGTGGAGCCTGACATGGGTCTCAGTCCCAGGACGCTGAGATCATGAACTGAGACGAAACCAAGAGTTGGATGCATAATCAACTATGTCACCCAGGTGCCCCAGAACTCAATTTTTATAATGCTGTCATGTTACATGTTTTAGGCTGATTATCATTTATTTATTTATTTTAGCATGATTTATAGAAGTTTCTCTTTGGAACATTTATCAGGGAGGGGAGAGATACTTTTGTCATTTTTCTTTATTAATAGCCATAATTACATGAGAGTGATTGATTATATGAACAAAAAAAGAATAAAGCCAGTAGTTTTTAAGCTCTAGTAAGAGAAATATATATTATATGGTAAGAGAGGAAATGGCAAAACTGAAGAGGAATGAGCTAATTTCTGGTATTTTATTAATAGCTCTCTCAATTGGCATGCTTCTGAAAAATAAACTATGAAATTCTTTCATGTTGTATATTTTTGGCTTAATATTTTATTTAGAGAAATTAGATTTTATGACTGTTAAGCCACTATTTATTTTTTTGATAAATAATCCATGCCAGCATGGATCCCAACATGGGGCTTGAACTCATCACCCTGAGATCAAGACCTGAGCTGAGATCAAGAGTTGGTTGCTTAACCCACCGAGCCACCCAGGTTCCCCTAAGCCAGTGTTTTAAATATAATTGCAGAAATAAACTTAATACAAAATTTCTGGAATAATGACTTTACTACAAGAAGCAGCAATCATACATACTCTGGTGGATTGGAAGAGTTGTGTTATTAACTGTTTCTGCAAAATTCCTATAAATAATTTAATCTGAATAAATTTCTCCTTAATGCTGTAACATTTCATGATCCTTTTTAGCCAGCTTATACTTTTAAAGTCTTTATTCTTTCATACTGTAGTTCTGTGACATCAAATTAGAAAATAATGCTTTTACGTTTTTTCCAGTCACTGATAAATACTGAGTAGGCCAACATGTCAGTGGAGATACCTGCACAGGGACAAAATTTAGCATGGGTCGATCCATACTCCTTAGACAGTTGTATCCAGCAAGATGGAAATCCACTTAATTGTCCTATAATCCAACCCAGAATGACAATCCATTTTTTCCCCCCAGTGGTAAATATGCCAGTTGAACTGATGATTTGTTTATATAGACTTTATTTTTAAAAACAGCTTTATTGGGGTATATTTGACATACAGTATATATAGTGCTAATGATTTACATATATCTAAAGTGTATAATTTGGTAAGTTTTAACATATGTATAGACCCATGAAAACCTTTGCTACAATCAAAATTAACACACATCATTCTTAAAAGTTTCTTCATTCCTCTTTGTAATCTTTCCTTTCCACCTTTGGTCTGCTTTCTGTTGTTATGGATTCATTTTTTAGACCTTTATTAAAAACTATAATAGGAAAAGGAATAATGCAGTAGGTGCTGGTTGTTTTTTGACTTTTTGTCACTCAGGTTAATTATTTTGAGATATTTCCATGTTGTATTTATCAGTAGCTTCTTCCTGGGGAAAAAAGTAAACTTTATTGTTACTATTATTATTATTATTATTATCTTTAGAAAAAGTAAACTTTAGGCTTAAAATTTAGGGCTGACATAATCACATGTTCTATGTATTCTTCCCCCACCCCAAGGATAGAGTTTGGTTTTCATTAAACATAATGAAAATCATGTGATTATACAATTTGGTTGTTTTCTTTTTTAATACAGCATTGTATCATAAATAATTTCCCATGTTATTACATAACACTTATAAACATTATAAGCACAAACATAAGTTTATGTTTGACATAAGTATCATGTCAATGAGGTGAACCATAATTTACATAATGAGTAAATTTAAAAACTCGTGTTTGGCTTAAAGATTCCTTTATTTTCTGTTTTAAATAATTTTGTGATAAATACATATGCTTAAATAAAATACACATATATGTGCATATTTTTGTCTGTTTAAATAGGATTATTTCCTTAGGCTAAGATTCTCAAAAGTAGCCTTAGTATGTTAAAATAACACACACTTTAAAGATACTTAATATTTTTGACATGTGATACAGTTATTGGCAGGTTATATTGTGGCAAACAGTATAGGAATGTATCCATTTCATTGTATCTTGAGTTTCAGGTGTTCCCATTTTTAAAAATAAATATTTAATTAATTTATTTAGAGCGTGAGTAGGGGGAGGGGCAGAGAGAGAGGGAGAAAGAATCTCAAGCAGATTCTTTGCTGAGGACAGACCCATAGTGGGGCTCAATCTCACGACCCTGAGGTCATGACCTGACCCGAAATTAAGTCTGTTGCCTAACCTACTGAGCCACCCAGGTGCCCCCAGGTGTTCCCATTTTCAGTTGTGTTTGCTAACTTGATTGGTCAAAAGTGCTATTTCACAGTCCACAAAGGAGAAAATCAGCAGGTTTTAAGTGGCTGTGGAAGAATGTTTAACATTGGTAAAATGATGTCATATTTTGTCTCTAAAATTTGCAAAGTTTTAATTAATACCCATTTCTCAGTTGTAGAAATGTAATAATTAGGAATGTTTTGGGACTTTTCAAAAGTAATTTTTTTTCCCATTCAATATTTTTACATTATGGACTATAGAAAAGGAATGAAATTTTCCTGTTAGTTGTGACAAAAAGGATTTTGTTGTGGGGCGCCTGGGTGGCTCAGTTGGTTAAGCGACTGCCTTCGGCTCAGGTCATGATCCTGGAGTCCCTGGATCGAGTCCCGCATCGGGCTCCCTGCTCAGCAGGGAGTCTGCTTCTCCCTCTGACCCTCCCCCCTCTCATGTGCTTGCTCTCTCTCATTCTCTCTCTCTCAAATAAATAAATAAAATCTAAAAAAGAAAAAAAAAAAAAAAGGATTTTGTTGTAAGAAGATTGTAGTTTTACAATTATTATTGTTGTCACTTTTCTCCAATAGCATTGCTGATATGTGACCATAATTAGAAATCCAGATTTTTGGGTTTGAAATTTAAATAAAAAATCACATTCAGATATTTCCTTTTTTTAATAAAATTGTGGTAAAATATGCTTAACATAAAATTTACCATCTTAATCATTTTATTTTTAAAATTAATTTTTAAAAAGTTTGTTTAATATGTACTCCCAGCATGGGGCTCGAACTCACAACCCCAAGATCAAGAGCCACATGCTCTGACTGAGCCAGCTAGGCATTCCCCCATCTTAATCATTTTAAAGTTGTACTAATACATTCACATTTTTGTGCAGTCCCATCACCGTCCATCCCTAAAAGTCTTCATTTTAAAAACTGAAACTCTGCCTCTTAGAACAACTACAACTATTCTATGACAACTCCTCATTACCCTTCCCCTGAGTCTCTGGAAACCACCATTCTACTTTCTATGTCTATGATTTTGACTACTATAAGTAGCTTGTGTAAGTAGAATTATACAGTATTTTTCTTTTTGTGACTGTTTTTTTTCACTTAGCATAATGTCCTCAGTGTTCATCCATGTTGTAGCAGGTGTCAGAATGGCCTTCTTTTTGAGTCATGTGGTTATCCAGTTTTCCCAGCACCCTTTGTTCACAAGACGCTCTTTCCTATTGAATGGTCCTGGCATCCTTGTTGAACGTCATGTGAGCATATGAGCGAGTATTTATTTTTGGTCCCTGTATTCTCTTCTATTGGTCTGTATGTCTGTGTTTATGCCAAAACCACACTACTTTTTATTACTGTAGCTTTGTAGTAAGTTTTGAAATCAGGAAATGTGAGTCTTACAGTTTTGTTCTTTTTTAAGATTGTTTTGTCAACTTGAACTGTCTTGAAATTCCACATAAATTTTAGGATGGATTTTTCTGTTTCCGTAAAAAACATCATTGGGATTTTGGTAGGGGTTGCATTAGATCTATAGATCACTTTCAGCAGTATTGACATCTTAACAATATTAAATCTTTCAATCTATGAACATGAGATGTGTTTTCATACATTTATGTCTTTAATTTCTTTCAGTGCCGTTTTATATTTTTCATTGTAGAATTCTTTCACATTTTTTGTAAACTTCTAAGTATTCTTTCTAAGGCTATTATAAATGGAATTGTTTTGCTCATTTCTTTTTCAGATTGTTCATTGCTCATGTATAGAAATTCAACTGATATTTGTGTGTTGATGTCATATCTTGCTGCTTTCCTGAATTCATTTGTTATTCTGACAGTTTTCTTGTGGAATCTCTAGCATTTTCTACATAGAAGATCATATCTCAAACAAATAATTTTACTTCTTTTTCAGTTCACATGTCTTTTGTTTCTTATTCTTGCCTAATTGTTAGGGTTTCTGATACTGTGTTGAAAAGAAGTGGTGAAAGCAGGCATCCTTGCTTTGTTCCTGATTTTATAGGAGAAGCCTCAGTCTTTTGCCATTGAGTATGAAGTTTGCTGTGGGTCTTTCATGCATAGCATTTATTATGTTGAGATAGTTTCCTTCTATTTTTAGTTTGTTGAGTCTTTTTTATCATGAAAGCATGGTGAAGTTTTTTCTGATCAGGTGGGTTTTCTCCTTCATGTTGTTGATATGGTATATTATACTGATTGATTTTTATATATTGAACTGCCCTTGCATATCAGGAATAAATCCCACTTGGTCATGATATATAATCCATCTAATATGCTATTGGATTCTGTTTACTAGTATTGTGTGTCTTTCGTTGTTGTTTTTGTTTTTTGTGGGTTTTTTTTTGAGGATTTTTGCATTGTTATTGGTCTGTCATTTTGTAGTGTCTTTATCTGGCTTTGATATCAGGATCATGCTGGTCTCATAGAATGAGTTAGGAAGTATTTCCTCCTCTTCAGTTTCTTGGAAAAGTTTGAGAAGAATTGGTATTACTTCTTGTTTACATGTTTGGTAGCCATTTCCAATGAAGCCATCAAGTCCAGGGCTTTTCTTTTTTTTTTTGGAAGCTTTTTGAGTACTGATTAATTTTCCTTACTAGTTACTTGTCTATTCAGATTTTCTGTTTCTTTGTGATTTAGTCTTTGTAGATTTTGTGTTTCTAGGAATTTGTCTATTTCACCTAGGTTTTCCAATTTGTTGGTGTTTAGTTATTTTCCTAATATTGGCCTTTGATTCAATGTTCAACTCAGAATTGTCTAATCACTTGAAAAAATCTGGGTCAGTGGTTCTCAGCTAGAGATGCTTTTGCCCTCCAGGGACATTTGGCAATGTCTGGAGACATTTTTCATTGTCACAATCTGGTGCAGGAGTGGGGAAGGAATGCCTGTGGCATTTGAAGGCTAGAGACCAAGGATGCAGTTAAACATCCCAAAGTGCACAGGACAGCCTCATAACAAAAATTATCCTACCCAAAATGTCAGTAATGCCATGGCTGAGCAACCCTGATTTCTGTTTTACTTAAATGTTAGTTAACATTATTAAGATTACTTAAAATTGGGGCGCCTGGGTGGCTCAGTCAGTTAAGCGTCTGCCTTCAGCTCAGGTCATGATCCCAGGGTCCTGGGATCGAGCCCCACATTGGGCTCCTTGCTCCGTGGGAAGCCTGCTTCTCCCTCTCCCACTGCCCCTGCTTGTGTTCCTTCTCTTACTGTGTCATTCTCTGTCAAATAAATAAATAAAGTCTTTTTTTAAAAAAAAAGATTACTTAAAATTGTTAACACTCAATCCAGCTAGTATTTGTAGAATACCTACTATGTACTATATTACTTCTGGGAGAAAAACATTGATATGAAAGTAAAAACTAATGAAAATTGTAGTAAGTACTTTGAAGGAGATACACAGGATATAAAATTAATAAGAGTAATTCTTGTTTTTTTTTTTTTTTTTAAGATTTTATTTATTTGAGAGAGAGAGACAGAAAGCACGAGCAGGGCAGAGGGAGAGGGACAAGCAGACTCCTGATGGAGCAGGGAGCCCGACATGGGGGCTCGATCCCAGGACCCTGGGATCATGACCTGAGCTGAAGGCAGACGTTTAACTGACTGAGCTACCAGGTGCCCCGATAACAGAGTAATTCTTAATTAGCTATGAGTGGGAAGCTTGAGAAGGTAGCATTTTAGGATATCTGAACCATGAAGAGAATTCAACCCTTCATGGATAGGGAGGAAATGCGTGAACCTTCCAGATAGATTTTCAGAGGCTCTAAGGCATTCAGATGAGTAAAGCTCTCCTGTTGGTGGGAAGCTCAGTGCTCTGGAGACAGGATGGTGGGAACTGGTGCTGTCCATTAAAATCACGCCTGTTCAGCACTTGAAATGTGGCTAATGCGACCGAGGAGCTGAGTTTTCAGTTTTATTTAATTTTCATTCGTTGAAATTTAAATAGCTGCTTGTGGTGATCATATTGGAAACTGCAGCTCTAGAGAGTGACAAAGTTTGTATCATGCTAATTTTGTAAGGTTCCTAAAAGGCATTTGGATTTTATTTGGCGTGCAGGAGCCATTGCAGGATTTCAAATATGGATCTAACATGATTAAGATTTAAATAATAAAAATACTTTGATATTTATGGTATTAGTGGATGAATTGGAATTTACAGTTTACATGGGGGGCAGAGTGGATAGTAGTTAAACGTGGCTAACTGGCTCCAGAATCCTACCAGTTGAATTCAGATCCTGGTGCTTTCACATAGCAGTTGTGTGTGTCATTGAGCAAGTTGCTTAACTCGTTTGTACCTCAGTTTCCTTCCTCATTAATAAAATGGAGATAACTATTACATTCATCTCAAAAGGTATTATGAAAGTTAAATGAGACAAATCCATTTAAAACTGATAAAGCCTGATATGTAATCATCATTCGGTATTTAACAGCAACTGCTGCCCCCGTCACCACTCTGGTTTTACCACACTATTACCACAAGAACCAGGGAACTACTAACTGCTCTTATCATCCCTTTGAAATGACATCTGAACAAGCTTAATGTAGTGTTAGATAAAATGCTTTTGTGTTCCATTTTAATAATGTGGCTTTTAAAACTTTAGTATCACACAAGATAATCTTTGGAATGTCTAAGTTTATTAAAATAGGAAGGTAAGCTCTTTCCTTTAATAAACTAATGTACATTTTAGAAAACTAAGAAAATTAGGGGATAAAAGACTTGTAGTGTCGTTACCCATGTGTTAAATACTGTTAACTCTTTTTATATTTCCTCCTTTTGGTCAGTAACTGCCATACTGTTAGACACATTGCTTTATTTTTAATGATTTAATACAAATTTTTTTGGCTAAAATAATTGAATTTTAACAATGTTGCCAGGAATTATTGTAATTATAGATTATTGTCACCTTATTTTTATAAATTGGTTGTAAAAGTAACAAAAATTGGCATTATAGAAAGTCAGTTGAGCTAAGGTGTGTATTTTATTTCCATGTAGAAGTTTATTTTTTTATTGAAATGTAATTGACATACAACATTGTAAATTTGAGACATACAGCCTGTTGATTTGATATACTTATATATTGCAATATGATTATCACCATTACCTTAGCTAACACCTCCATCATGTCACATAATTATCATTCTTTTTTCGTGGTGAGAACATATAAGGTCTAGTCTTTTAACAACTTTCAAGTATGTAATACAGTATTGTTAACTATAATCACCATGCTGTGCATTAGATCCCAGAATCTTTGTTCAGCATTTCCCCAATTCCTCAGCCTCTAGCCCCGGGTAGTCACCATTCTACTCTTTGTGTCTATGAGTTTGTTTTATATTCCACATATATGTACTGTCATAAAGTATTGGTCTTTGTCTGTCTGACTTTCACTTAGCATAATGCCTTCAAGATCTATCCATTTTGTCTCAAATGGCAGATTTCCTTCTTTTTTTAGGGCTGAATAATAAGTGTGTGTATGTATACCATATCTTCTTTATCCATTCATCTGATGCTGAAGTTGTTTCCATATCTTGCCTGTTGTGAATAGTGCTGCAATAAACATGGAATGCACTTATTTATTTATTTTTTTTAAGAGAGGGAGGGATGGGAAGGGGCACAGGAAGAGGGAGAGAGACTCAGGCTCCACACCCAGCGTGGAGCTCCACGAGGGGCTAATCTCACGACTCGAAGATTATGACCTGAGCTGCAATCCAGAGTTGGATGTTTAACTGACTGAGCCACCAGGCCCCCAGAGTGCACTTATCTTTTTGATATCTTGTTTTCATTTCCTTTGGATATATACCCAGATGTGGGATTGCTGAGTCATAGAGCCCAGCTGAATGTAAGCCTTGTATTATTTTTTAAAAAATAAAGTTTCCACGCAACGTGGAACTCAGACTCACGATCAAGAATCAGATGTTCCACTGACTGAGCCAGCTAGGCACTCCAAGCTTTTTATTATTTTGAGAGATTACCTTGGATTGAATTTTATAAAAATTTATAAAATACCTAGGATTGAATATATTTCATCATTTCCTTAATTCTTCCTGGGCTCCCCTTTTACTAATATCTTCAGAATTTTTTTTTTTTTAAGATTTTATTTATTTATTTGACAGAGAGAGACACAGCGAGAGAGGGAACACAAGTAGGGGGAGTGAGAAAGGGAGAAGCACGCTTCCTGGGGAGCAGGGAGCCCGACGCAGGGCTCAATCCCAGTACCCTGGGATCACGACCTGAGCCGAAGGCAGACGCTTAACGACTGAGCCACCCCGGCACCCCAATATCTTCAGAATGTTTTATAAGAAAGGTCATTGTTGGGGCACCTGGGTGGCTCAGGCGGTTGGTCTGCCTTCAGCTCAGGTCATGATCTTGGGGTCCTGGGATCTAGCTAAGCGTTCAGCCCTGTGTTCAGCAGGGAGTCTGTTTGTCCCTCTCCCTCTACTACTCCCCCTGCTCGTGCTCACTTTCACTTTTTCTCAAATAAATAAAATCTTTTTTTTTTTAACTGATTCTTTTTTTTTTTTTTTTTAAAGATTTTATTTATTTATTTGACAGAGACACAGCGAGAGAGGGAACACAAGCAGGGAGAGTGGGAGAGGGAGAAGCAGGCTTCCTGCATAGCAGGGAGCCTGATATGGGGCTCGATCCCAGGACTCTGGGATCATGACCTGAGCCGAAGGCAGACGCTTAACGATTGAGCCACCCAGGCGCCCTAAACTCATTCTTAACTTTCACTAATAATATCACTCTCCTTTAGACAGATCTCACAGTAAGCCTCACCAAATACTTATGAAATGCTGACTACAGCTGCTTCTGCTGCATTTTGTTTTTAAAAATATGTTAATTAGGTCCAGTCTTTTTTCTGTATTGACTTTCTAAACATGGAATAGATTTATTTATCTGTTGTAAAATTTAAAATATATTTGAAGTTACTTTTCTGTGGCATTATAAACACAACTGAACAACTGGCCTCTTGGAGCTAGTTATCAAGGCTTAAATATTGGAAATGTGGCAGAATTACAAAGAATAATTGAGATAAACTTAGTTTAGTAAATGTTTATTGAGTGATCATTGTGTTCAAGGTCTTGTGTCAGATAATATGGAAAAATGATGGTGGATACTGTGATTCTTGTCTTAAAAAGTTCTTACTTTACCAGGCAAGATGGTAATACATTGTTTTAAGTACATATTGGAAAATGAGTAGGACACATTAATGACTATATAAATTAGTACAAATATATGTAATTAAATAGTAAGTAAATTTATTGGTAGAGTTATCATGGGTTCTCATTAGGCAGAAGTACATGGAGTAGTGGAGCATATAATTGTTCATCAGAGAAGTAAGAGGACTAGATGAATTTTCAGCCAACAAATGCAGATGGGCAGAAGGTTTGGACTCTACCTTTGTGGAAGTAGGGATAAATGAACATATTCCAGTTAAGTCCTTTACACTTGATGATGAGAGTACTGCTCCACAGTGTAATAAGGTATGAAATGCATATAAGAATTGACCACACATGATCAGAGGAGTGAACTATGGGGAAACTGGTTTATAGAACATTTTCTTCACTTGATGAGCACTTACTATGCACCAGACACTATTCTAAGCACTTTACTTGCATTAACTTATTTAATCCTTAT
Source organism: Phoca vitulina (assembly GCF_004348235.1). NCBI lineage: Eukaryota > Metazoa > Chordata > Mammalia > Carnivora > Phocidae > Phoca > Phoca vitulina. The sequence goes on from NW_022589705.1 coordinate 85,829,806, forward strand.
AGCAAAGGTATGTGGTAAGTATAATTATGCCCCCTTTATTAGTTGGGAAAACAGATGCAGAGATGAAAAATCTTGCTCAACTTCATCTAGCAAGTAAGTGTAAAGGTTGGATTTGAACTCAGGTGGATGTTTAACATTTATTGAGTGATAATTGTGTGCCGGACACCATCCTAGGCGCTATACATGCATTGCACTGTTTAATCCTTAGGGCAACTTTCATTTACAATTAAGGAAATGGGCTCAGAGAATTTGGATAATTTGAATACAGGTCTGTCTATCTTCACAACTCATGTGAAGTACTACATTTTACTGTGTGGGAAGCTGCCTTTTTTTGTTGTTGTTGAAAGATCAGGACTCTTGATCATTTCATGAAAGCTATGGATCTACTTTGCAGAACAGTGAACATATAAACATGCATGTTTTTATTGCAGTTTTAAGAGAGTCCAAGGATCCTTTGAATGTAGCGAAAGGACCCTCCCTTACAAGATTCCTTGCTCTAGTCTAGATTATGTTTCCTTTGCAAGGGTGCTCTGTTGCACTCTGGTCCTGATTCTTAGTATAGGGAAGTAGCCCAGTTGTTACTTTAAACATTGTATGTTGTTTTTTTTTTTTTTTTTTAAGATTTTATTTATTTATTTGACAGAGAGAGAGACAGCGAGAGAGGGAACATAAGCAGGGGGAGTGGGAAAGGGAGAAGCAGGCTTCCTGCCGAGCAGGGAGCCCGATGCGGGGCTCGATCCCAGGACCCTGAGACCATGACCTGAGCCGAAGGCAGTTGCCCAAAAGACTGAGCCACCCAGGCGCCCCTATACATTGTATGTTAAATGGACCTGCCTTATTAAGATTTTACCTATCCTCCATCTTGAAGTACCTTTCTTTTAGCTTTTATATATGTGGAGCTTATTTATATCCTGGTTTTTAAAAAATCTAGGTCTGTTTTTCTGCCTGTCCGTGGTATCTGCTGAGTAATGACTTTTATGAAATTAGTATTTCTTATTAATACTTAATGTGGATTTGCTCATTAAATGTTAAATCACATACCTAATTAAAATATTATTTAATATGTATTTACCTCATTTTTCTCCTTCGAAAGAGGATTAACCTTAAAGATATAAAAGTTGTTCTGTTGTTAAGGGTCAGTTATAAATTGCTTTTGAATTTCTCAGATAAGAAAATTGTAGAAACAATACTCAAGACCTTTAATGTCAGAGAACTTTGAAAATGTTTCGTTAAACTCTCGGATATTCCCTACGGGTCCATTTATAAGGTATTATATATACCGTTGTTAAAAACAAAACAACTGATAGGGACCAATTTAAAATAAAATGAGTCCTAGGAAATTGGACTGTCATAAGTAATTGTGTAGTTAATGGAGTTGTAATTATTTCAAGGAAAAAGAAAAAAAAAACATGCATTTATTATTGCTGTGAAGTTGGTGGCATGAATAACGAGGTCATTTTTTACTGCAAGCTTTGATAGATACGGAAATGTTTAACTTCCATCTCATACAGTATCCCTTTTTCTTTTAAAAGCACATTCTGGCTGTCAGGAATCCTGTAGGCAAGAGATGGTGAAGGATTAGCATCTTTGTCCATTGTCTTACTCTGTGCTTGTTTAATTGCCATATAGCGTGCAGAGTGTTCAGTAGAAGGGTGTTTAAGTTCTTTAATTGTTATACATCCCAAAGAACCTTTGATTGTGTTGGAAATTTTAAGATTTGTAAAATCAGCAGTATATTTTTAGTCTTTATTTGTTCAATAAGCATTTGTTTAGTAACTTTTCAGAAAATTCAGAAAAATTAGCATGTGTGAAATATTTATTTCAAATCTTTTTAAAGATTTATTTATTTGAGAGAAAGTGCGCGTGGGTGCCCGTGCACGAGTGAGGGGAGGTGTAGAGGGAGAGCATCTCAAGCAGACTTTCCACCAAGGGCAGAGCCTGACGTGGGCCTGGATCCCACAACCCATGAGATCATGACTTGAGCCGAAACCAAGAGTGGGATGCTCAACCAACTTAGCCATCAGGCGCCCCTTTATTTCACACTTTTAAAGGCCAATTCAGAGAGTTTTCTCTTAATGAAGACATCAAAAAGAAAAGGAAAGAGCTATAACAGTTAAATGTATGACTAAAAGATTATTAGACTAATTGATAGTCAGGTGGGTTGGCTGGGAAGCTTTCTGGAAGAGGTCTTGATGCCAAAGTCTTTCTGAATGTTGGCTAAACATTTTATCACAAATACTAAGTATTCTTCAGAAGAAGATAATAAATTACATCACAGAAAAAGGGTTTGGGGGCAGCTAACTTTCTTCATGCTTATGTTTGGGCTAGGTTCTAGGGGAGAACAAGTAATAAGAGAGAGGGTTCACTTATTTTCTGTACTGTGATGATCTTTGACTCATCTTCTCTATGGGATCATGTATCACATGTCACACGTGCCTTGGGCCTGTTTCAGAGCAACTTCATAGTGATTTTGATAATGTAATTGAATTTATGCTTATATATATAGTTGAATACCAAGTTCTAAATGCTAATACCTTGGAATTAAAAACAAATTGATTTATCTTGGTAAGGTATATAAATGGTTCACTAGCAACTGAAAGATCAGCAAAAAGAAAGCAAACCAGAATTTAAAAGAAATTAAGTTGTAAAATGAAAAATGACTAGTACCATTGCAGTTGTTAAATATAGACAGTAATCTCTCAACTGACAAGCAACCTTGTCCAGGGTGGAAAGCTAAGAGTTACTAGTTTTTATGTGTGAAGTTAATTTTACTAAATGGTTGGATTATCTATTCATAGAATAGATTCTCCTTACCATTCTCTGTAATTTTTTCCCAAGACAGCTATCCCTAATTTGATTAAGGTTTTACTACTGACTTGGGAAAAGACCTTGGAATCTTTTTTTTTCTTTTTCCTTTTAATTTCAGTATAGTTAACATACAGTGTTGTATTAGCTTCAGGTATACAATATAGTGATTCAACAATTCCCTACTCTGCCGCCCTCTTCCCTCCCAAAAGCAGAGCCTTGGAATCTTAAGACAGTTCTCCAGGCTACTGTTAGCAATGAAAGAAATAAAAAATTCATTTGCTATCTTAGCCTACTCCCTTTGTGTATTTTAAGGCAGCTCTGGCCACCTGAGTTGTTCTGGTATCTATGAGTTGATATGCTAAATCAATTTTACTGTCAAAAGAGCCAAATTATAAATAGTGAGATTTGGTGTAATTAATAATACAGTATTTATACTTAATTGTCTGAGTGGCCACTTGTCTGCAGGCACTGTCATAAGTGCTTGTTACATCCTGTCCCTTTCCATAAGTACTACAAGGACGCAAACAGATAATGAGAATCACCGTGATGATTGATTGCTCTGAGTGGTGACATGGGCAGAGAGGATAAAGTGAACCTTGTTTTCCTCGGCTACATCATTGGCTTAAGTAGGATTTCATAGGTCAGTCTGGAAACCTTATTAACCAACCAAGTTCCAAATGGCAGATTTTGTTCACTATAAAATTAATGTGTGCCTGCTTGAAAAAACTGAAACTCAGAGAAAAGTATAAGAGGGGAAAAAAATGACCTATGTTCTTACCACAAAAAGGGGGTCACGCCACTCATTTTGACATGTTTCTTGTAGTGGTTTGTTGTACACTTAAAAAAAATACTTTGAAATTAGTGTACCATAATTTCATATCCTTCTTTCTTGCCCTAAAATTATAAACAACTTCTCATTAACAAAAGTGTCTTTCCAAATATATATTTTAAGGGTGTAATTACCCATTCCCCAAGGGATAATATATTTTTCACTGTTATAAATATCATGTTTAAATAATATTTAAACAGCTGACTCCTGGCTTTAATTTTCTTCTGACCAAATAATGCCAATTTAGAAAAACACCAGAAAATAAAAGTGTAAGAGAATGAAAGTCCACCATTATCTTATTTCCCAGAGAAATACCTATATAGGGTGAGAATTTTTCTAAATGTTTTTATTTTTATACACATATATAAAATAGACATAGAAATTGAAAATACAGACATAACTTTAAAAACCTTATGTTTATACTTAATATGTATTGCTTGTAAATTACATTTTTTGTCTTTGCATGTCATGCATATCTTATGTCATTATAGAATTATACACATAGAATTACACATCATAACTCCTGTGATATTTTTAGTACCTTAGCTTCTTAATGGCTTGTATCATTAAGTAGAAAACTACATCATGAGATTTTTGGTTGTATTGAGAAGAAAGCAGTTTTAGGGGTGAAGATGTTTATAAATAACAGTGTTCCTTTTTGTACTTTGATGTATATAACTAATCCTCTATTGATAAGCATTTCGGAGATTTTTGTATTTTTTTTATAAATAATACTGTGATGAACATCCTTATCCTTGTCTACTGACCTTTATTATCTTGGTGATTTCTTTATAATAATTCTTTTTTTTTTTAAGATTTTATTTATTTATTTATTTGAGAGCGAGAGACTACAGGCAGGGGGAGTGGCAGAGGGAGAGGGAAAAGCAGACTCCTTGCTGAGCAGGGAGCCTGATGTGGGGCTCAATCGCAGGACCCTGAGACATGACCTGAGCCGAAGGCAAATGCTTAACCAACTGAGCCACCCAGGCGCCCCTTTATGATCATTCTTAACAGCTGGTTAACAATTATCCATCTATTTAACGAAAACAGAGAATGCATATGGTTTTTAAAAAGCAAATAATAGGGGTGCTGGCTGGCAGAGCATGCAACTCTTAATCTTGGGGTTGTGAGTTCAAGCCCCACGTTGGGTGCAGAGATTACTTAAAAATAAAATCTTTAAAAAAGATAAAAATGCAAATAATATAGAAGGGTTTATAATGCAAAGAAACAGTCCACTGCTTACTCTTCACTCTCCAGTCTTGACCTTCAGGGGCAGTCCTGCTTAGCAATTTTTGCTTTTAGTTTTTCTGGCATTACCGCTGTATCTCTAAATAAAACAATTTTCTGTTAGTGTTTGATTTGTCATTACGCATTGACTCTGCTTTGATTACTGGTGTTTCATTTCTCTTACACTCCTCTCTTCTTTCCTCTGTTTGCTCTCAATATAGTTAGGTCACTCTTTTGGTCCCCATTTATTTATTTATTTATTTGGAGAGAAAGCATGAGCAGGGGGAGGAGGGGCAGGAAGGGGCAGAGGGAGAAGGACAGTGTGGAGCCCAATGCAGGGCTTGGTTTCATGACCCTGAGATCATGACCTGAACCAAAGTCAGTCACTTAACCCCATTGAGCCACCCAGGCACCCCAAAAGTCATGTTCTAAAATGAAACAGTTTTGTTTTTAAGTCTCGTTTCCTTCTTATCTGTTGCTTTTTGAACTCTTACTCTTTTTTGTATGATTTTTTCTTGTTTCACCTCTAAGAGAATTTCTTTTTTTTTTTAATTTTTTTTTTTTTTTTTTTTTAGATTTTTTTTATTTATCAGAGAGACAGAAGCAGGCAGAGGGAGAAGCAGGCCCCTTGCTGAGCAAGGAGCACGATGTGGGACTCGATCCCAGGACCCTGGGATCATGACCTGAGCCGAAGGCAGACGCTTAACTGACTGAGCCACCCAGGCGTCCCTCTAAGAGAATTTCTATTGTTTTGTTTTTAAGTCTCGTTTCCTTCTTACCTGTTTTGTTTTTAAGTCTCGTTTCCTTCTTATCTGTTGCTTTTTGAAGTCTTACTCTTTTTTGTCTGATTTTTTCTCGTTTCACCTCTTAAGAGAATTTCTGTTGTTAACTCCTATATTGAGGTAGAATGATAATCTCCATGGTATCTTTCCCGTGAGATTTGCAGGAGCTCTCCTGTGGCCTCTGAATAAAGTAGACTAAACTTTAGGGAAACCATTTCTGTTTCTAATCCACATGTAGTTTTAGGTATGGTGTCAGTCTCTTCTCTTGGGATTTTCTCTTTTGTACTGTTTGAACCTGAATTAAGAGTACTGAAAATCTGGTTGTCAAATGTATGGGTGTCCCTTTTGGAACCAATGATCATTTCCTTAAAGAATCTTCATCGGAGGATATAGGAATTTATTTCATTATACAATCAGTGAATTAGTCCATTTTCCACTAACCAGTGATTCATTGTTGCATTTCCATTTTATTTGTTTTTGACAAGGATTTCATGATTTGCTCTTAGTTCTGCTGCACTTTTTGCTGATTTGTTTCTGTGACCATATCAGTGAAAAATATATAGTGAATTAAAGAGCTTTGTTACCTCATGCTGTCCGTCTAGCTTATACAATTCCTTTGTGTGCTAACGTTGCTAAGAGAAACTGATCTAAAACTCATTTATTTCTTCTTAATTGAATATTTTTATATTCTAAAAATAGTCATTGATTGTGCACATATGTAATACAAACTCATATACTTATGCTTACAGATGCACTATATACCAGGTTAAATTGTGTATTTAAAAAATAATTTGTGGGGTGCCTGGGTGGCTCCGTTGGTTAAGAGTCCGACTCTTGGTTTCAGCTCAGGTCATGATCACAGGGTCCTGGGATTGAGCCCCATGTCTGGCTTCCTGCTCAGCGGAGAGTCTGCTTCTCCCTCTCCCTCTGCCCCTCCTCCCTTCTCGTTTGTGCTCCCTCTCTCTCTAATAAATAAATTTAAAAAAAATTTTTAGGGGATGCCTGCGTGGCTCAGTCGTTAAGCGTCTGCCTTCGGCTCAGGTCATGATCCCAGGGTCCTGGGATCGAGTCCCACATTGGGCTCCTTGCTCAATGAGGAGCCTGCTTCTCCCTCTCCCTCTGCTGCTCCCCCTGCTTGTGCTCTCTCTCTCTGACAAATAAATAAATAAATATCTTAAAAAAAAAAAATTTTAGGATTATGCAGTTTTTCACAACCTGGCTATAAAATCAGGCTGCAGTTGTACCAGTCCCATTTCTCTCTATTTAACTCTCTCTCTCTCCTCTGCAGACCCTTTCCAAAGAGAACCCTTTTCCTGTTCGCAGAACATGTTTTGCCTTCTTACCTCTGTACCCATTAACTTTGTTTTTGATATCCTGTCTCTAATTCTTGGTCTGAACTGAAGCTTTTTACTTCTCAAGGTGCAACTCAGATGTCACCAAACCTTTCCAAAGTTTCAGACTGCTCAGCGGAGAGTCTGCTTCTCCCTCTCCCTCTGCCCCTCCTCCCTTCTCGTTTGTGCTCCCTCTCTCTCTGGTTACTTCTGGTTTTCAGCAATACTTTAAATATATATCAAATAGTAATTATCACATGATTTGTTTCTTTATTTACCTGTGACTTCCTTTCTGTTGGAGCTCCTTTCAGACATGGACGATTTTATCTCTGTAGCTTAATACAGTGCCTGACAGAGCATTGAAGCTTACTCTTGACTATAAGACAGAGGATGTAAAATTAGGGGTTGTATCAAATTGATTTGTATTATGATCTCTGCATGGTATCTCTTCTGTCCTTTATACTGTTTTAATATCAGCAGACCCAATACTTTTTAAAAATTTGTTTTCTAGCGGCTCCTGGGTGGCTCAGTCGTTGAGCGTCTGCCTCCGGCTTGGGTCATCATCCCAGGGTCCTGGGATCGAGCCCCGCATCGGGCTCCCTGCTCAGCGGGAAGCCTGCTTCTCCCTCTCCCACTCCCCCTTCTTGTGTTCCCTCTTTCGCTGTGTCTCTCTCTGTCAAATAAATAAATAAAATCTTTAAAAAAAAAATTTGTTTTCTATTTTACCTCAATTATAAACAAACAATACTGAACTAACCTAAAAAAACAAATCTATTGTTGTGTCTTCTCTTTCCCTGTGGTCCTAGGTCCTTATTGATCCTTATTGATCCTAGGACTGCAGAAATTGGCTTAGTCACCTTTGTAATTCTGAACTTTTTTTTTTTTTTTTTAAGATTTTATTTATTTATTTGAGAGAGAGAATGAGAGACAGCACAAGAGGGAAGAGGGTCAGAGGGAGAAGCAGACTCCCCGCTGAGCAGGGAGCCCGACGTGGGACTCGATCCCGGGACTCCAGGATCATGACCCGAGCCGAAGGCAGTCGCTTAACCTACTGAGCCACCCAGGCGCCCCATGAACTTTTTTTTTTTTTTTAAGACTTTATTTATTTTGAGTGAAAGCAAGAAAGAACATGAGCAGGGGGAGGGGCAGAGGGAGAGGGAGAAGCAGACTCCTTGCTGAGCAGGGAAGCCCGAGTCAGGGCTCGATTCCAGGACCCCGTGATCATGACCTAAACCGAAGGCAGACACTTAACTGACTGAGTCACTCAGGTGCCCCCTGAGACTCTGAATTTTTTTAAATTTTAGTTTATGACATTACTTATTTACTCTATGATAATGTTGGCTTTTTTTCTTTTAAAATTATAAGCAGAAAAATAAACCACATTGATTCCATAGAGAGAGTGACCACTTCTTGAGTATGCACTAATTAACACTGACCAGACTGGTCCAAAAATAACTTTTTGCTTTGATTTTTGCCCCCCTGGCTTATTAATTTCAAAACTTTTCATCTTTTCATTTGCCAGTTTTCATACTTAGCTTAGAGACTATCTGGAACTTTGATAATGAACCTACCCCTATATTTATCCTCCTTAGCCCTGACTCTTCTCTAGAGCTTAGATTCATATATTCAGCTGACTATGGATCACTTACAATGGGATATCTAATAGGCATCTGAAACTTTTTTTTTTTTCTTTACTGTTCTTTCTCTAATCCTTTCTATCCCACAGTAATGCCTTCTACCACCTACTGTTTTATGTCTATGGTAGAACTGCCCGTGATAGGGTCTGTTTGCTTGAGTATTTAAGTATTGCTTGAATCATACAAAATTGCCTTCTTTTAAAATGTCAAAAACACTTGAATTCCTGGAATTTTGTATGGTTCAGCCTCATAAGTGTAGCTAAGAATAGAGCAAAGAAGAAAGTCATTTACTCTCTCTCTCTCTCTTTTTTTTTTTTTCTAGAGAGGGAGAGACAGAAGTGGGGAGGGGCAGAGGGAGAGGGAGAGAGGGAGAATCTTAAGCAGGCTCCATGCCCAGCACAGAGCCCTACAGGGGGCTCAGTCTCATGACCCTGAGATCATGACCTGAGCTGAGATCAAGAGTCGGATGCTTTACTGACTGAGCCACCCAGGCACCCCTCTCTTCTTTCTTGTTGGTAGGTGGGCATTGGTAGTGATAATGTCAGAGAGATTGGGAAAAATGTCATGATATTAAGGAAGGGTTTCTAGTATCCAGTATGGTATTCCTTTTTAGTTGAGTAGGCCAGCTTTTATGTATTTCCCAATATCTGTAATAAATACCTGTAAATAGTGGGAAACAAATGTTCTGAAGGAAACACTAGTATGATATGAACAATGAAGAGGGAAAACTACTTACCCATCCAGCTGCTAGAGGATCATAGTATTGAAAGTAACCAAGTAAGGAAAGCTTTGGAATCTTTCCAGTCTACCCCAAATTGAACCTGGTCATTTCCATGTGGGAGCTCTTGGGATGTTTTTAGATGACATCACTAAAGAAACTTAAAGTCAGTGATGGCTTCTCAGACATAAAGCATATGCTCTTTTTTACCTTTATATTAATCGTTTGTTGTTGAAAACATTAATATTACTTGATAGGAATTCTGGAGTTTTCTTTTGTAATCCTTTTAGTAAAGATGTAATTACTATGTATTTTTAAGCACTATGTTTTATTGCATGTATCATGTATTAGGCATATTATATATGTGCAGTAAATAAAAACAATACTTTATATATGTGTGTGTATAACATTTAACAATATATCTGTATTCAGTCAGTGCTTATCTAGAATCCAGTCACAAGTCTATATGGGAGTGCTTCTTTAAAATAGAAAGTTTATATTTCATGATGATCATGAGGGTACCCCTAGAGCCAGATTCATACACTGGCTGACTGGGTACTTAATCTGTATATATGCTCTATTTGGCTTGTGTAGTGTTTTGGAAGTTGGGAAATTTTCATGTAAAAGTCCTTATTTTGGGTTTCTCTTGAAAACTTGGAAGATACAACATTATTATCTGGAATTCCTGAATGGCAGCACTTTGGCTACAGCTGAAGTGTCTGAGTATCTATTGTCCTTTGAAGGGTGGGCCTTTCTCCTCAGTTCTCCCTAGTTGCCACTCCCTATTGTTTATACCTGGCCGTTTTTCCTCCCCATATGTTTCCTGCATGGTATTTCCACTGATCTGGAGTTTATGAAAGAATGATCAGGGCGCCTGGGTGGCTCAGTTGGTTAGGTGACTGCCTTCGGCTCAGGTCATGATCCCAGAGTCCTGGGAGTCCCTCACTGCGCTCCTGCTCATCAGGGAGTCTGCTTCTCCCTCTGACCCTACCCCTCTCATGCTCTCTCTCTCAAATAAAATCTCTTTTTTTTTTTTTTTTTTTTTAAAGATTGTATTTATTTGACAGAGAGAGACACAGCGAGAGAGGGAACACAAGCAGGGGGAGTGGGAGAGGGAGAAGCAGGCTTCCCATGGAGCAGGGAGCCCGATGTGGGGCTCGATCCCAGGACCCTGGAATCATGACCTGAGCCGAAGGCAGACGCCTAACGACTGAGCCACCCAGGTGCCCCAGTAAATAAAATCTTTAAAAAAAAGAATGATCATGTTCAGGAAATGTAAATGTTTTCTATATTTTAATTATTATTTGAAAATTGTAGTTTATGTTTGATAGCTCTTAATTGGCCAGAAAGTTTTATCAAATCAGGTGATTTAGTGCTAAATAAAGTTTATAAACCTGACTAATGTTAGTTTGCATTATCTTTATGGTTTACCTTTATATTTTCAAAAGATCCTTTAATTTATATTGGTCAGCAATCACCAAATATCGATTTTTTATAGGAAATTCTTTTAAAGTGGAAATCTTTTTTTTTCCTTTTTTTTTCTTAAAGATTTTATTTATTTATTCATGAGAGACAGAGAGAGAGAGAGAGAGGCAGAGGGAGAAGCAGGCTCCCAAGGAGCAGGGAGCCCGATGCGGAACTCGATCCCAGGACCCTGGGATCATGACCTGAGCCGAAGGCAGACGCTTAACGATCTGAGCCACCCAGGCGCCCAAAGTAGAAATCCTGAATGAAAATTCACTAGTGAGCTGAAGTTTTCTCTAAGTTACAGTTTTAGAGGTTCTCTCTCATGCCAATATTTTTTTTCATATCCTTTCTTCTCTGTAACGACACTGTAACTTACACTAATGTGACTAATATTTTACTCTAGCTATTGGGTAGTTTGCTTGTTTTTGTCTTTAATCTTTTTTAGGGAGTAGAAGGGATTAAAACGTACATGTGTAAAAGTGCAGAAAACTAAAAGACTTTAACAAATCATTTTAAGGCAGAAATTGTGAATCACCTCCCATGTAGAAAAAATAAAATAGTGTCTGGTCTTTCCTGTTCACAACTCCCTCTATTCTCAAAGTAATGTATCTGCCTTTGAAAAAAAAGCTCCCTGCTTTTATCGACAGTTTTGCCATCCATGTATGTATTTCTAAACTAATTTAGTCAAGTGCTTTCTTCTTTGGAACTTTTTGGGAATCATACTGTGTATATTTTTTATGGTTTATGAGAGTTGTTTAAGTTATGGTATGTTGCTCTAGTTTCTCATTGAATTTCTGTATAGAAAAATATTGCATTATTGATCCATCCTCCTGTTAATGAACAGGTGTGTTATTTCTAGTTTTTGCTTTCTAGAAAAGAGCAATACAACTATGAACATTTTTGTACATGTACCTTGGTGCACATTTTTCTGTTTCTCACAGATGTATAGCTAAGAGTGGAGCAGCTGGATCATAGGGTATGCCTGTTTTCATGGCTAGTAGTAGGTAATACCACATTCTTTCCCAAAATGGTTGTACAAATTTACATTCGCACCAGCAAATGAGTGAGAATCTGCCCATTATTGCCAAGGCAAAAATATAATACCTTTAAAAAATACAAAAGTTTATTGGGCGTATTATCTTTTAAGCTTAAATACAGTGTACCAGTGTACTTCAAGAAATTGTTGATTAATTTTGCTTCGGATTAATATTATGTGAAAGACAATAATCTTTTTAACTTTGGAATTGGTTAAGTAGTTGTCACAGTCAGCTATTTTATACCTCTCTTCCTTGCTTCCATAATTGAGATGGTAATATGTTTGAAATAATGGGGAAACATGTTTTTTTCTTTATATGAAAACTTCTTGCCTCTACCTTTGAGGTACATGGATTTTAACAGTATGATCTGAAATGGAATAATTTAGCCAGAGAGAAGAAACTAGTCAGAGATTAAAAGTTTCAATAATCATTTATTTAGGAATGTTTTGAAAGAAGTATTCAAAGTTTTGTGTAACTTCGATTTTTATCCCCAACAACTTCATTAGTCCTGTGCCATTTCCTTGGGTTAGGCTTGTGTTAACTACTTACATTTTGTATAATTTCTAATTGAAGCTGGTATACCTTTTTCCCTGGCAAAGATATTAAGCTCTATAATACACTAAAAGCAAACGTGTAGTGTGGTATGCAGTGTGACACTTGTAATAGGCATCTTTTTTTATTAAATAGAGCACAGTTGTAGATCAAAAATTTATTGCATGTAGCAGCTTATTTCTAGGGAAAAATTTTTCTTTTAAAGATTTTTATTTATTTTACACAGAGAGAGAGAGAGCACAAGCAGATGGAGTAGCAGGGTGGAGAGGGAGAAGCAGGCCGCCTGCTGAGCAGGGAGCCTGATGCAGGGCTGGATCCCAGGACCGTGGGATCATGACCTGAGCCGAAAGCAGATGCTTAATCGACTGAGCCACCTAGACGCCCCTAGGAAAAGTTTAGAATGATAAGATTTTTGTGGTTCTATTACTTTTTTTTGTTTTTTGAAGGTTTCTCTTAGAAGCAAATCACTGAAGGAAGCAGCATTGGTTTCATTTTTTTTCTGGTGGGGGGAGTGGGGGTAATTTGTCATCTTCCAAAATTCAGTCATGTGTCCTTTTTACTTCCTTGTTGTATATAATGCCTGCCTATGTGAACATTTTTATTTCCTTAAGAGGTTCCTCTGAGGGGGCCCTTCGGTAGGCCACGGGCCCTGGAGGATTTCAGGCTGTGGCCTTAGATAGTTCCTGTGCTCTCTGGCCACATGGGCCACCTGGTCACCTGGCCCTGCTCTTTCCGTCTTCCCCTCCCCACGGACCTCAGCTCCCATCCCTGGCAGAGGGATGCCAGCATTGCACACCAGCCACTACCCCTCTCCTATTATTTGATACAGATTTATTTTCTTTGGCTTGTTTTCATTAGTAGAAACCCCCGATTTTGGGAGGGAGTGCCCTACTAAAATACACAATACCGAAGGATTTCTGTAGTTTGGCATAGCCATTTGGGAATGGCAAAGTTTGCACACCTCAGGGATATTTGCCTGTGCAGGTTGTTTTTCATTAGTGCTTGCTTTAAGGAAATTTTTAATATGGTCATAGCACAATTCTTTGGCTTTGGAAAAATGCTGTATCTCTTTCTCAAACATTTGTATTTTATTGGCTGATACAATACTCTTAAAAAGTACATGCAAGCAGTTTTCAGGGAAAAATGAATCAGATGAATACTAACCTTTATCTGAAATCATTCATGTGGGTTTTTTTTTCCCATTTTGTCAGTATATAGAAGAATCTCTTTACAATTCTAAAGAATATATTTTTTCTTTTTTATTCTGATTATTTTACGTATTCATTTCTATTGATAACAGTCCACATCTCTGTATATTTTTTATGTCTTTAGTCCACTTGTTACTTTATTTTCCCATTATTTGCTATTTCTACCTTTTTTGCTATCATGTAGTGCTGCTGGATAGATCTTTGAAGTTCGTAATTTTTGAGGTGAGATTATATCTTTAGGATATGTACCCCAAACTGGAATCACTTTTTGGGTATGGTTTTAACACAGTTGTGACACACTGCTCTGTAGTTTTGGAGACAAGGTATAGTTACAGTACCTACCTATATCCTGTTTCTTAGACACCTGCCAGTAGGGTCACTTTTTAAAAAATTTTTGTGTGTGTGTGTTTTTTTTTAATTTTACTTTTGTTATTAATGACATGCATGAAGTAATATATTTTACTATTTATTCCTTTTTTTTTTTTAAAGATTTTATTTATTTATTTGTTAGCAAGAGAGCACAAGCAGAGGGAAGGGCGCAGAGGTAGAGGGAGAAGCAGGTTCCCCACTGAGCAAGGAGCCCGATGTGGGACTCGATCCCAGGACTCTGGGACCATGACCCAAGCTGAAGGCAGATGCTCAACTGACTGAGCCACCCAGGCGTCCCAATATTTGTTCTTAATAGCAATTTATTTTTTATGTTTTTCTGTATTATTAATGATTTATTATCCTCGGTAATAATCCTTGTTTTATCAGGATGAATTAGAGATTTGACCTAACATGGATTTGACCTAACATGGATTTTATATAGCTAACTTCTTTGCTCTCACTTTATTTCATTGTGTGAATTTCTTTTTTTTAATGTTAAAAAAAAATATCCATTTTGTTGTTTTACGTTAGCCATATATTAAAATAATTTATTATAAAACATGTGAAATAAGATACATTTATAAAACCTTGTCAAGGAGGGGCACCTGGGTGACTCCGTTGTTAAGCATCTGCCTTCAGCTCAGGTCATCTTGGGATCGAGCCCTACATCGGGCTCCCTGCTCTGCGGGAGGCCTGCTTCTCCCTCTCCACTCCCCCTGCTTGTGTTCCCTCTCTCACTGTGTCTCTCTCTGTCAAATAAATAAATAAAATCTTTAAAAAACAAAACAAAACAAAATCTTGTCAAGGAGAAATTTGCCTGCAAGAACTCATGTCTAAGTTGGCAATTCCATTGGCAATTGTCTATTTTTTATAGTAGCAAATAAAAGGACATAGGAAATAAAAACAAACAAACACAAAAAACGAAAAAAAAGAAAAAACCAACCAAACAAAAATAACTCATTTCTAGTTATTGGTTTTCTAAAGTAGATGTTTAAATCGTAATCCAGTTCTTACCTTTTGAAAAATTTTCCTGAGATTTATAACTGCTATAGTATTTCACAGTAAACCTGTGGACATATAAATGTAATTTTCACTCAATATTGGAAGAAAAGTTTTTCAAGAAAATCATAGAACTATTTAAAAAAAGAAAAATACAATTACTTTAAGTCTTAAACTTTCGTTAGCGTCATTCATATCTATTCTAGCCTGTAAGCTTTTTGCCTCTGGTTAGTTCTCTGTGAATCCATTTAATTTGGCAACCTGTAGCTGAGCCTGTAGGTATTTAAAGCTGTTTTAGATAGACATCAGGGATTCTAAAGTTAGGTTAATGGGGAGTAGACTTTCTTCAGAGCTTCTGACTGAGTGAATTCCAGGAAAAGTTAGTATCATTTGGAAACCACTTTCCTTTCTACCTGGGGAGAGTTTTCAATTGTGAGAGAAATCAGGGGATCTGAGAACTTAGATGGAGAAAATATCTAATTGAATGTTATCATTTCTTTGAATTATGAATGTAGGCAACAACTGTCCCTAGTTCTTATTTTTTTCATACATTAGTGAAGAACACATATATTACTATATCACAAATTTAGCTTAGTATTTTTTTTTATTATGTTAATCACCATACATTACATCATTAGTTTTTGATGTAGTGTTCCATGATTCATTGTTTGCGTATAACACCCAGTGCTCCATGCAGAACGGTGATGGGTATCTTAGTATTTTAATATCTGTATTTCAATATAATTAGTTTTGTCATTATCCTATGTATTTTATGCATTTAAAAATATCCTAGGAGAGGTCTGTAGTTTCTACTAGATTGTAAAGGTTTCATGGCCCCCCTAAAATTTGAGAACCTCACCTTAAGGAGAATGGATTTTTTCTCATTTGATGACTGCAGAATTGCCCCCCATTCATGGGGGTTTGCCAAACTGTCAGTGCTAGTCTGGGTTAGATAGTGTTAGAGATGAGCTGGCTAGGGTTGATTGCTAGGCTTTAGGAGGGGGTCTGGGTAAACTGTTTTCATTTCCATCATAGGCTGATGGGCAACTTATTGCCAATGCTAAGTGGGAAAATGTAATTTTTGTTTACTTAAAGACATATGCTAATTATTTTTCTATACAAGTTCATGATTATTAAACTATATTAGAAAATAAAAATGAGAAAAAAAAATACCTGTAATGCTTTCTGTTAAGATCTTTGTGTATCTCCTTACAGATCTTTTTAATATGACACTTACACCTGTATGTGTATATGTGTGTGCATTTTATATATACTCATATATGTTAGACATAGAATGGAGGCAAAGATGTATGTATAGAAATACACACACATGTGACTATACATGTATATTTAGGTGTACTGTTTTATAAAATGAGATTATGCTCTGTAAGTTGCCCCATTTTGTTCAGGTTTATTGAGGTATAATTTACATAATGTAAAATTCTCCTTTTTAGTGTGCAGTTCTGTGAGTTTTGACAAACACCTAGAGACATGTAGTCCCCAGTACAGTCAAGATATAGAACAGTTACTTCACTCTGAAAACAACCTCGTGCCCCCTCTGTAGTTACTCTCTTTCTCTTGCAATCATTTGTTTCTTTTTTGTTTCTTGTACAAAATCATATAAGTGGCATTGTACAACATGTAGTTTTATGTTTACCTTCTTGCATTTAGCATAATTTTCCTTTAAGGGTTTTGGTTTTATTTAATTTTTTTTTATAAAGAATTTATTTATTTGAGAGAGAGAGAGAGAGTATGCACGGGGGGAGGAGAGGTGGAGGGACAAACAGACTCCAAACTGAGCATGGAGCCTGATGCAGTGTCCGATCCCAGGACTCTGAGATCATGACCTGAGCCAAAGTCAGATGCTTAACTGACTGAGCTACCCAGGTGCCCCTAATGTTTTTGGTTTTAGATTATGCTTCAAGAATCTTTTATCCTAACTGATGATAATAGTAATGTTTGTTGTTGTTTTTTCTAATCATTCTATTGCTCCATTTTGAAATTTTAAGTCTTTAGTCGGTCTGGCACTTACTTTAGTATAAATTGTGAGGTAGAGAATTCAATTTTAAAAATTAACCAATTCAGCAATATTTATTAAGATTGGGTTACTAGTATAAAACTCTTACTAAATATTGATTTCCTCACAGGTAACACAAGTAGCAAGACAACCGGGACCCCCGACCCCTTCCCCTTATTCAACACATGAAATAAATAAGGGGCATCCAAATCTTGCGGCAACGCCCCCGGGACATGCATCGTCCCCTGGACTCTCTCAAGTAAGAAAAACTTTATTTTTAAAGGAATTTCCATATAAAAGCAGTTTTTCTGGTTTTCTAAAGCAAACTTCAGAGCAGTAACATACAACATTACTTGAAGAATAGTTTTTATTTAATTAATTTATTTTGTATTTTTTTTAGACACACCTCATAATTGTGGCTACTGACTTTTATACAGTTGTATTTATGTAGTCATTCAAAGTGAGCTGTCAGTGATATTTCGTTTTCCTTTTTTATTGTTTAAGAAATAAGAGTATGGTTATAAAGTCCATTTTAAAACACCACAAAGCACTTGTGTGTTTTCTAGTGTGTAATCTGCTAGTCTTCCTTCTCTCTTTTTGGTGGAGTGGTGGTGGTTATTTTCTACTTAAAACGAAATGGGTGTTTTTACCTCTTAGAGCAATTGTAGTGGGCTTCTTTGTTCGTTGGGTTGGTTTTTGATTTCATAAATAGGTTATTGGACTTTCTTAGACTTAAACTTATGTTGGATTGTTAAAGAATGTGTACTTCATAATGTATTTCCAATTAACAGGTGCAGGGGACATTGAAACACTGTTGTAAGAAGTCACTATGGGTCCCCTTCATTTTAGAGCCATTTCCCAAGATATTGATTAGCTTGTACCATTCGACCATTATATGCTTGTTTGGGCTTCGTTGTGGTTAAGAGCATTCTAGAATTATGAAGTCTCTTACTGGAATGTGGAGTCAAGCTCTTTGACCCATGCTGTTGGGTATTGTCAGTGTTTATACCTAACAACTGCTCCTTTTAATAATGAAAACTTATTATTTTCAGTTGTTGCTTCCCTATTTTAGGCCTCTTATTTAGAACTTACATAATAAGAGAGATAAAATATTACTTACTCAAAGTAATGCTAAAAGCTGGTGATTGTAAGTTACAGAGCTGATTAATGTTCGTTTAAAGACTGTAGAACATTTGGAGAAGGAATGTACAACTTACCAAACCATGATTGATATTTTAAGAAATACATAAATTAATTTGCACTTAGTTTTATGCTTAAACTTGGTTTAAATCATTCCTATTTAATTTTGAGTTTTAAAACTAATATGTCAAAATGAACTCTTAATTGTTAAAAAGGAGGTTCTTGTGTTGGTTTTCATGGCACTGAGCAGAACCACCCTAGCTATTAATATTCTGTATTAGTACAATTCTAATCAAGAGGGAAAACTATGTAGTTATGTGAAAAGGGAAAATTTAATATAAAAGATTATTCAGGGGACACCCATCTGGCTCAGTAGGTAGAGAATGTGACTCTTGATCTGGGGGTTGTGGGTTTGAGCTCCATGTTGGGTGTAATAGATTATTTTAAAAAAGAGATTATTCAGTATAACTGAGGATTGGAGTAATGAGGGATTGGCTTATTAAAGAAAGAGAACTCTAAAGAATATACAAATAGCAAATACAAGGAGCAGATGCTTATCCTGGGGCTGAGACAGAATACATATGAAAGAGCCTTCTTCTCCCGGGCTGATACTGGAGAGTGCATGGGTGTGGCTCACCTAATCGTATAGAAGTCAGTGTAGTATTTTATCAGTGGAATATGATAGAAATCCTTCCTCTGGAACTTGCTGGAAATGTAGTCTATTGAGTGTTGGGGAAAGCTGGATCCTCTAGTGCCAGTCTCCTTTAGCGAAGAGCTGCTGCAGTGTGCAGTGGCTAGAGGCTCCTTATATAGCATCTCTGTTTACCGTAGATACTTTAGATAACCTTGAATATGCTAGATTATAGGCCCCACATGGTAGAACAGCTTGCATCACAACCTAAACTTGCTGCAGGGTCTTCTTTTGTTCTGTTCTTCACTCAAAGTTGGAAACCCCCAAGGTGACTTTGTAGGTAGGTCAAAGTGTGGCACACTCGAATGTGTAGTGTATGTTGTTTTTAAAATTCATAAAAAGCCTACCAAACCTTGTGTCTCTCCCCCCCGCCTTTTTTCTTTAATGGTAGTTAGTGTTAGGTAAGAGACTTCTCCCCCATCTTGGGCTGAGATCCAGACCTTGTTGAATAGGGCATGATGTGGCTTACGGAGTGGTAGAGAAGTTGTTGTGGTGACATTCCAGTGGAACTTACTAGAAATCCACTCTCTGCAACTTGCCAGAATTCTGCCCTCTGGGGTGGTGAGGGAAAGCTCTTCACAGGTAGGTTCTTAGAGGAGGTATTTTGCTGCCTAAGAAGATACCAGGGGTAGCTGTTAACCGTTGAGTCCTGCTGCCTGCTGCACACTGCTGTAGCAGCCTCACACTGAGGATGTGCCCTCGGGCAGCTGAGCACTAGACAAGCCAGATTCTGGAAGAGCTACCCATAGTGCAGGAGCTTGATGTGCAAGCCAAATAGGAACCAGGAGTCAAAACCGGCTCCTCCTGCACTATTTCTGTCATCGTGTCAGCTGAAATGGAAAAATATTTAAAAATATTTAAATATTAAGGGGCCCAGATCCATTTTGACTGTACAGACAAACAAGATAAATTTTGAGCTTAAAAGGCAAGCAACTGATCGGTGGCACACAAGGGGAATAACTTAATTTTCAGTTTCAAATTCTTATTATTTCAAGTTACGATTTGACCTAGGCAGTTGGCTCAAAGCACTTAAGTTTTCTGAAAGACCTTGCTGCTTAAAAATGCAGAGTTTGTATTTAAAAAAGAAAGATCTCCCTGTGGTCTCAGTTGTTGAGCCCACAAATGCCTTTATGTATGCGATTTTATTAGTTGACTTTAGAAGTCAAGAGTACATTGATCTAGGAGAAGGGTCACCATGTATTATCTATCTTGCTTTTCTTTGTGGTCTCTTTTGCTACCATATTGCCTACTTGATGAAGGAACCCAGTAAATCACACGTGGTCACAATCCCCTTTTTCCCTTCCCTTTCAAACAGAGGCTGATTTCATTTGTTCCCTAACAATGTCTTAACCTCTGTTGATAGAGTGAGGAATTTTTTCTGAGTGGCATGCTTAGAAAATTGAGGAGTTTTGTGGGGAACTCAGTCTCTTTAGATTTAACAGTTGACATATTCGTGGATCATAATGGAAAGCAGAGCCTTCAAATAGAGGAAAAAGGATTACAGGCTTGGATTCAAACAGGCCTAGCTTGTGGGGCTCAGTCTTTCACTTTCTGGTTACATGATATGTAAATTATTTAATATTTCTAGGACATGGTTTCATCATCCGCTATATAGGTAAGAATTAGGATTCAACCACCCTTCAATAAGGTTATTATGAAGATTATATAAAATCCTGCCTTAGAATAGGATATGCTGAATACTCTCAGTAAGTGACATTTACTATTTTCATGCCTGTCAGACTTGGTTCTCAGGATTTATACGTGTGTGTGTTGTGTGTGTGCATGCATGTGTGTGTATGTGTGTCTGACTCATCTAATTTAGCTACATGACTGGTATTACTGTGAAATTCAGAAGCTCTCTCCAAGAGTTGAAGATCTCTTCCAGGTCTTTGCTTTATCCTTTTGCAGGATAAAAGAAGAGGCCAACCTTGGTTATTTTCTTTTAGTAGTTAGTATGGTTTAGTCTTACGCACAAATCGACTGAAGATAAGAATAAAGACACTCTTTCAGCCACATGCCCTTTTTGATGAGTCTCACCTGCTTCTGTGAATCAGATCTTTTTGTCCCAAGTAGCTACCTGCATCTGTGACTTAATGTTTGACACTAAATGAATCTGTTAGGATTTAAGTGAAAGCAGCTAAGTTGAAGAAAAGTGAATTTCATAGCTTTGAAACATAAAAGAAGGAAAAGGTAGAAAATTGCGCCCAGTCTCTTATTTTTTTTTAAGATGTTATTTATTCCCTTGAGAAAGAGAGAGAGCAAGCAAGCATGAGCGGGGGGAGAGGGAGAAGCAGACTTCCTGCTGAGCAGGGAGCCTGATGCAGGGCTCCATCCCAGGACCCAGAGATCATGACCTGAGCCAAAGGTAGACACTTAATCATCTGAACCACCCAGGCCCCCTCCTCCCGCCCCCATCTATTTCTTAAATCATCAGTGGCAACCTCTTCATCTGCTTCTTTCCCTTCAAGATAGGATTTTACATTATGTGTGTGCACATGCCAAATTTTAAGGCTTTATTGCATTTTCATTGTTACATGACTTCTAAATCTTTCCAGTCCTCTCCCCTCTGGAGGTTTTTTGGGTTGTGGTGGTTTTTTGTTTTTTTGTTTTGTTTTTGAGAGTGGGGGTGGGGAGGACAGAGGGAGAGGGAGAGAGAGGGAATCTTAAGCAGGCTATCTCATGACCCTGAGATCATGACCTGAGCTGAAATCAAGAGTCAGAGGCTTGGGGCGCCTGGGTGGCTCAGTCTGCCTTCGGCTCAGGTCATGATCCCAGGGTCCTGGGATCGAGCCCCGCATTGGGCTCCCTGCTCGGCGGGAAGCCTGCTTCTCCCTCTCCCATTCCCCCTGCTTGTGTTCCCTCTCTCGCTGTGTCTCTCTCTGTCAAATAAATAAATAAAATCTTTAAAAAAAAAAAAAAAAAGAGTCCGAGGCTTAACCAACTGAGCCACCCAGGGGCCCCCTCTGTATCAAAGTGAAAAATTTTGGACTATTAGTCTATAAGAAATTAATAGTTAAAAGGATATTTTCAAACTACAGTAAATTTGAGGGAGACAAGAGTCTTTTTAGGTGTGCATTCTTTTCATTTACCCTGAAATGGCAGCACTTTAACAATCTATAAACCCAAAATGCCCTTACTTGGGAAATGGTGAAGAATTTGAAATTTAAAAGTATCTTTTGGGACAGATTTCAAAGTAAATAGAAAAATGCACTCTCCCAGGAGTCAGGAGACCTGAATTAAGAGTCTCAGCGCTGCCAGTATTATTTCAAATTTTGACTCAGTGGAAGTTCTTATTAATGCGCAGTTTTTCCCTTTGTAAACAAGAGGCTTGTATTAAATGAGAATTCCCTTTAAGATCTTCATGTTTTTTTTTTAATTTTTTAAAGATTTTATTTATTTATTTGAGAGAGAGAGCATAAAGCAGGGGGAGCAGCAGAGGGAGAGGGAGAAGCAGGCTCCCCCCTGAGCAGGGAGCCCAATGCAAGGCTCCATGCCAGGACCCTGGGATCATGACCTGAGCTGAAGAAGGCAGACGCTTAAGACTGAGCCACCCAGGTGCCCTTTTTCATGGGTTTTAGAAACTAGTTCAGAGTAGGTGGTTCTTATTATGAAAATCTTTTGATTGATGTATTTTTTATTTAAAATTAGGCAAACTTTTACATAATTTTATTTTTTATCTTTTTAAAAAATATCAGAAGTTTGTTATTTGGATTATCTTAAGTTAAACAAAAAGGTTTCCTACTTATTGCTTAATTGTAGTTACACATTTGCTTTAACTCAGTTAATTTTCACAGAATTGAGCTAAATTACCAAACAAGGAGATCAGACTGGCACTGATTACCAGGTTCAACATCGAGGCCTTTTTTTTTTTTTCTCTCTTGATGTCACTGTGTGACTGCGTGACTCCTAAGCTATGTTCACAGTAGGTAGTGAGAAAGTGTGGTCAGAACATTGCCAAAGAAGTGGAGCAACAGATGATTTCTGTATGCTTCTGGAAATTTCTGTATGCTTTCTGGAAATTTCTTTTGGTTTCCCTTTCTTCTGAGAGATCAACTCAGTCATGTTTTATACTGGACTGAGAATGGTGATTGGCATATGATCCCCTGGTTCAATTTTTCATTGTTTCTGGAAATACTAAGCAAAGGACTTCTTGGAGGAATAGTTCTTGGTCATGATATTTCTTCTTTTTTTAATTTTATTAAGTTTTTTATTTTAATTCCAGTATAATTAACACAGTGTTTTATTAGTTTCAGGTGTATAGTACAGTGATTCAACAATTGTATACATTGCTCAGTGCTCATCATGATAAGTGTACCATGATATTTTTTTAAACACTATAATTTTCGTTATTAGTACATTTCAGATGATTCATGGTCTCTGTAGTCTCTTCATTTTATCCAACTTCCAGACTTCAATTTCCTTTCAGAAGTCTTATTTTACTACAGAAAAATTCTCAAGTTTCTTTGCAGTTCTTGATTTACCGATTATTTTAGGCTTTGCAAATTGCTTTTTCTTTATGATTAAGATAAATAGTGATTTTATTTACTGCATGCAAGCTTTTATACTTTTTTTGTGTTTTTTTTTCTTTCATGAAGAAAATAAATTCTGATTTGACAACTCTGATAGTCTTGCTATAATAAGCAGGATAAAATAGAGGAAGCTTTCAAATTTTTTTCATATTTCATTATTGAAATAGATGAGTATTGAATTTCTATAAAAAAGCAAAGCAAAATTTATTGTGTTTTACTCCCCTTTTCTCTATGGAACACATCATGGCTATCTAAGGCAGTCTTTTTTTGAGATGGGTTGTGTTTGGAAGCTGCATTCCCACCACATAGGGATTTGATGTGGGTTCAGAAACCTGCAGTACTGACTGTATTGAGTTGGCCCTCATGGTGCCAAATCATCTGTTTCTTTTTTTCCCCCTAATTGTTAATGTATGTACTTAAAAATTTATACCTTCGTGAAAACTTCTTCAACACATACTGTCCTTAAACACTTTACCAATTAGGGACGCCTGGGTGGCTCAGTCGGTTAAGCGGCTGCCTTCGGCCCGGGTCGTGATCCCAGGGTCCTGGGATCAAGTCCCGCATCGGGCTCCTTGCTCAGCGGGGAGCCTGCTTCTCCCTGTCTCCCTCTGCTTGTGTTCTCTCTGTCAAAGAAATAAAACCTTTAAAAAAAAAAAACAAAAACACTTTACCAATTAACATACCTTTACAAATATCATTAGTATAGAAGTTACAAGGACCTGTAAAATATCCAGATCATTTATGTCTGTGGTTTCATCTGGTATATGCTAAATAATTGTGATAAGCTTTTTCCTCTAATTGTTCAGATTGTTTTAATGTTGTCGTATTTGTTTGGAGAATTTCAGCTGTTTTGTCTTTTTTGTTTTTATTATTAAAACAGTTGTAACCATATTTATAAGGTAGGACTTCAAATGTTTTTCTATCAGGTGAATTTCATTTTTTATGCAGTCTTGTAACTTACCATGAAACATGCCTAAAGTAATTTTTATATGCTTGATCATACTTTTCATTGCATGTATCTAGAAAACCTTAGTGATTTTCATTCAAAATTTCTTTAGTTGGTTTTTTTTTTTTTTAACTGTTGCTGTAGGGATGATAGTTAAGTTGTAATTATTCAGATTTTCGTCACCCTAAACTCCAAGTTGTAGATTCTGTTTGGCAAATATATAAGACGAGAACTTATATTTTGAAATATTAAAGTATAAAGAGTGAAAGTTTTAAAATCCTACATTAATTCAACTTTGTTTTAGAAAGCCAAAAATTTTGTAAGAATCAGTCTGTAAAAACTGTGATTTCATAGACATTTCTTCTGTTGTCTTTGATATGTCAGGTTTTGTTGATGATGTTCGTTTTTATCCAAGCTCTGTCAAGGAGAAAAAGGTTTAGGATTCTATCTTTCACATCTTTAGAGTTGCTTTCTCTGGACACATCCTGAGGGGAGCGAGCACTGCTTCCTCCTCCTCCTCCTTGTCCTCTTATTTGAGGATAGTCCACACACAATGTTACATTAGTTTCAGATGTACAACATAGTGATTCAGCAACTCTGTACCTTATACTGTGCTCTCCACAATTGTACTACCATCTGTCACCATACAATGCTATTCCAAACTTCTGACTATATTCTCTATGGTGTAAATTTTATTCCTGTGACTTATTCGTTCCTTAACTGGAAGCCTATATCTCTTACTCCTCTTCACTCATTCCTCCAGCCCCCTTCCCTTTGGCAACCATCAGTGTGTTCTTTGTATTTTTAAGTCTGATTCTGCATTTTCTTGATTTCTAGGGCTACCACTCATCTGTTTTAATAGGTAGTGCTTTCTCTCAGCATTTTCCTTGCAATTTTACCACTTTGGAATTTCACATTTCACTTATTTCCCCTAGTTTTAGCAGAGAAATTCACGTGAGTGCCATCAATTTATTTTTCACTGGCTTTGACATTCAGATTTTTTAGATTTTATGGTCCTGAAAATTGCAACTTCACTTCAGCGGACCCCCTTCTTCTGTTTTTGGTACATGAAATTTTACTGAGGGTGGGGGCACCTGAATGGCTCAGTCAGTTAAGCGTTTGCCTTTGGTTCAGGTCACCATCCCAGGGTCCTGGGATCAAGCCCTGCATTGGGCTCCCTGCTCCCCAGAGAGCCTGCTTCTCCCTTCTCCCTCTGCTGCTCCCCCTGTTTGTGCTCTCTCTCTCTGTCAAATAAATAAAAAAAATCTTTAAAAAAAGGTTTTTTTTAGTGGAACACAGCCGTACTAATTTATTTATGGATTTTGTTTTTGGGTTACAACTGCAGAGTTGAAGAGTTACTAGAGATTGTATGGCCTCCAAAGCCTAAAATATTTGCTGTCTGAACGTTCATAGAAAAAAATTGCCAACCCCTGACATAGATCAGCACACTTAAGCTGTTAAGGCCAGCTGGTAAAAATTTGGGTTTTGTGGGCCAGATAGTCTTTTGCATATTATTCTCCTCCCACTCCTCCTCCTGGTTCCCCTCCCCACATTCTTTTCTCTCCCCCTTCTCCTCCCTCAGTCCCCTCAACACCCCCTTCCGTCCCTCTCTCCCTCCTTCTTCTCTTCCTTTAAATATGAAAAATTTTGTTCAGCTGGCCTTAGAAAAACACACGCCAAGGGCCATAGTTTGTCAGCTTCTGATCTAGGCAAATGATACAAATAGTTGAACTTGTTTTAAATAAAGAGATAAAGATATAAATATATAAATACTACATACATATCAGCACAGGAATACTATGTATGAAAATTTTATACACATTTAGTCATAATAAAAATGATTGAGGATATCCATGATTTGAACATTGTAAGTATCAAACTAACAATATGTAGATAACTTTTTTTTTTTTAAAGATTTTATTTATTTGACAGAGAGAGACACAGCGAGAGAGTGAACACAAGTAGGGGGAGTGGGAGAGGGAGAAGCAGGCCTCCCGCTGAGCAGGGAGTCGGATGCGGGGCTCGATCCCGGGACCTTGGGATCATGACCTGAGCCGAAGGCAGTCGCTTAACCGACTGAGCCACCTAGGTGCCCCTGTAGATAACTTTTTACTGTTTCATCTAAGATAAAAGATTTAAAAAGCTACTGATAATTTCATTGAAATAATAATTATTAAATTTGTTTAAATATTTTTTTTCTTATTCAACTAAGATCGTGCTTTTTATTTTTTCAAGTACTCAGAGGGCATTTAAAAAATTTGTTCATGTTAGGCTGAGAGAAAAATGTCAGATTCCAATATAGTTATACCCTTTTTTTCTTTTTCTTTTTTGACATCCTTTTTTGAATATGTGACAGAATTAGAGCTTAACAACAAAAGAATAACAATCTAAATTATGTTTAAGCTAAAATACAGAACATAATTACTGTTTTTAAAAAAGCTTACCAGAATTATGATTTATTTTAGTTGAACATAATTTTGTATTTTCCATAATCTTAAACATAATGTAGGAGTAAATAACAAAATCTATTTATTTGGAAGTTTATAAATCTCTTGAATTAAAGATAAAACCAAAACTGTGAATGTTATCTTTGGAAATGAATGAGAGATATCACTTCATGTAAGATTTTGTGAATCCTATTCATGCGAATAAAGTGGTATTCAGAGGAAATGTTTAGTCTTAAAGGCATATAGTAGAAGATAAAAAAATTGAAAATAAATGAACAGATGATCTGAATGGAAGATTGTTACATTATGCTTTGGGATTGTAGGTTTTATTTAATTCATACCCGAGCTTGGTGTACTTCTTGTTATGATGGTGTTGATTGTAAACACAGCTGTAAATTGCCATAGTGCTTTATCTGTTTTAATACTAGGAATCAAGAACTTTTGTGTAGTAACTAACTTTCCTTTTAATACTTTCAGCTTTGAGTTGGCCAGTTTATGTCTACTGTCATTCAGAATATGCTCCTTTTGATAATAGCAAACTTAATGCTGGGGTCAGAAAATTCGTATGGGTGAGACAGAGAGAGAGAATATATTTGCATGTCACTAATGATTAGTGATGTTGATCTTTTCATGTGCTTATTCGCCATTTGTGTATATTTTTTGGAGAAATGTCTCTTTAGGTCCTTGGGTTACCAAGAGGAAAGGCATGTTTAGAAGGGATGATAGATATACTTGCTAGAATGTGAGCAACAGGTATCAATAACAACCCTATCAGGGTGGGAAAAATCCCTGAAAGTCCAGCTGCTATGTTCAAAAAGACATTGAAAAATTTCAAGGGCTGTTAAGGTTCATAGAGCGTATTAAGGTTCACATTGAGAATTAGAGAAGTTGGATGTGGAAGTGATGACTCAGAAGCCAGCTGGCTTATTTACATAACCATTTGGCAACTTGTAAGAAGGAAGGGAAGGAGCAGAAAAACTGGAGGCTGGCCAACAGGCAAAGAGAATAAATATCAAAGACCTAGAAGGCATTTGTTCTACTATCTCTTTGGTTTTGAGAGTGATTATCTTTTAGCTTCCATAATAGTGAAGTTTTAGGAAGATATAAAACCAAAAGAGGAAAACAAAAAACCACTGTTGAAATGCATACTAGAAAATGAGATTATAGAACTTTGTACAGTTTATAGAAAAGATTAAAGCTGTTAAAAGCTGGTTGCATACAGAAGGCACCCTTCACTGAATCTTTGTGTTCTGCTTAGTTTGACTTCTCCAAAAGCCTTAAGAAATACAGTTTTCTTGGGGCGCCTGGGTGGCGCAGTCAGTTAAGTGTCTGCCTTCAACTCAGGTCATGATCCCAGCTTCCTGCTCAGACTCCCTGTGCCTCCCTCTCTTTGCCCCTCCCTCCAGCTTGTGCTCTCTCTCTCACTCTAATAAATAAATAAAATCTTAAAAAAAAAAACAACAAAAAAAGGAAATACAGATTTCTTGAAGAATGGCCATCCTTAGAGTGTCTTTGAAAAGATTATCTTACATGAAAAGCCATTGCTGTAACAGTCTCTATAAGTAGATCTAATATGGTAGGAATCAGAATAATAAATTCTCAAAAATTTCAACTTTTGAACAAATAGACAGTGGTAGGAAGACCTGACTGTTGAAACATTGAGAAATAATTTAAACTAAAAGCTGTCCTTCGTAATACAACTTGAATTATAACAGTGTGAGCTAGTGTTTATTGTGTACTCATCAGATTATAGTATTTGAGGATAATATCTTGGTGATAGATTGCTTTATAGGTTAGAGTTTTCAGAGCACTTCTCAGTTCACTGTATTATATTACTACAGAAACACTATGAGATAGATAGGATCATTCCCATTTTATATATTGGGAGGTTTGAGTGGGAAATATGAAATGATTTGCTTCAGGACCTTAGGTAGCATTGGTAAGGGATCAAGTCCATATCCCTAGATCCTAACTCTTGGCACTCTTCCTTGCTTTCTCATAATTCACCATAGTACTTTATTTCAGGTTTAGTTTAAACAAACTCCGCTTTCATAAATACTTTTGGGAATACTACAACCACCGCTTAACAACGTTATTTTTATGAAATAGTAAAAACAGTCACCTGAAGCAACTTAAATTTGCAAACTTGGGGCTTTATAAAAATTCAGCCACATAATATTTAGGCTTCTGGTTCTTAAATGTAGAGCCACACATCTAAATCTGGAATTCAAGAAATTAGTGGAGGAGGAGCTAGTCTTAACAGAGATTCAACAGGACCTGGAGTGAAGATTCTATCCAGTGTGACAAATGAATGGGATGGGGAGTCTGGCTAGGAATGTTTGTATGAAAAGTAGGAGAAGAAACCAGAAACTAAAGATGGGAGCGATGGAGGGAGAAAAGTAGTAGAGATGTAGAAAGTACAGGAGGTGAGATGAATAGCGGATACGGACATTGGAAGCACAGGGCCAGCAGTGCACAGATTATAGAATACCTTTGCTACCTGGGAATTCAGTGAACCAGGCACTGAATTCTCCCTTATAGGCAGACCAGTGCTTTTAGTCCAGTAGCCTGGAGGACCTGGTACTGGGTTGTTAGGCTGGAAAAGCTAAACAAGGAAGAGTATATAGTATTGTGGGAAAGCAAATAGCCTGTCAGATCTAGGTATATTGGTTTTTTTTTTTTTAAGATTTTATTTATTTATTTGACAGAGAGACAGCGAGAGAGGGAACACAAGCAGGGGGAGTGGGAGAGGGAGAAGCAGGCTTCCCGCCGAGCAGGGAGCCCGATGTGGGGCTCGATCCCAGGACCCTGGGATCATGACCTGAGCCGAAGGCAGCCGCTAACGACTGAGCCACCCAGGCGCCCCAGATCTAGGTATATTGTGAAAGCAGTTCTATCATAGGAGTCCATCATTGTCTAGGTGGAAAACCATAGCATTTAAGTGTTGAACTTAAGTATAAAGAATACAGAAATAGTGGTAAACTTAGGCAATGCTTTCCTGTTCCATATAATGTCACTGCTCAGAAATGAGAAACGTATCAGTGGTTCTCATCCTGGCTGCCATTAGAACATTCCGATGCCTGGGTCTCATTCTTCAGAGATTTGCATTTAATTGCTTGGGATGGGGCCCAAGGTAACTCCAATGTTGAGAAGAAAACTGTGGAACAGGAAATACCCACTCCCTAAATGATACTTCTTAGGTGTTCTTTGCTGGGAGTAGCTTTCAGTGAAAGGGAGTACTTTTAGACGACATACAAACTCGATGAATTGGGCCATTTCTTAATTTAGGGAAGGTGGCTTTGAGAAATCACTTCTGTCTGGTGTCTACAGGAAACCGTTAATAACTACTTACTGGTGATATACTTTGTATCACAGTCTATATTCAAAAGGTTTTTACACTATTGCTAATGTATACTGATTTATTTTGATGATAGAACAAAATTCTATCCTGACAGGTGTTGTATAATTGGGCCTTCTGTTACAAGCAGAGGAGGAACACACTGGTTGCAGGTGCTTTTGGTGTCAGTACAGTCAACTCTTCCTGGATTTACAGCTGCAGTACGTTGTTTTCAAATTTTAAATGGCAAGGTTTTCATTCTTCCATATAACTAGTATAGTATCTGATCTGAACCATAAGTAAGTCCTTAAATCTTTGATGGATGAAAATAGCCCTAAATGAAATATTCCAGAAGTGTCACTTTGTGGCTGTTTGCATGGTGCTTTAGTTGGCTAAACAGACAAGTTTTTGTATAGTTCAGCAAAACTTTATTTTACAGGTACAAACTTAACTAAAAAAGAGCCAAATACTCTATTGTTGAATCTTTAGAGAGCTGGCTCTGAGGAGGTTTATTTTGAGGAAGTGTGTGGGAATCTTTTCTCAGTATTCCAGCTGTCCTTTATCATGAATTAAATGTTTTTAAAGATTGTATTTATTTATTTTAGAGAGAGTGAGAGAGGGCCTGCCCATGAACAGGGGGAGGGGCATAGAGAACAGGGGAAGGGACAAGCAGACTCCCTGCTGATTGTAGATTGAGGAGCTGGTGGCTGGGCTCCATTCCAGTACTCAGAGATCATCTGACCATAGCGGAAGTCAGAAGCCCCATGAATTAAATATTTAAGATTGGATTCCTAAGCTGGAAAAGTCCTTGGTCAGGATACCATGACAGGGGTTTAGGGTTTTAAAAATCAGTTCAGAACTATATTGAAATTAGAATTTATTGCCTTTTCTTAGCAAATGGTTTCATTTTCTGGTCTGAATATTCTCTGAACATAATCCACAAATAAGCGTTATATAAAGTCATGGTGGTTAGGTACAAAGAAGTACAGTCTCTGAGTAACTGATTTTATATGGTAAGGTATTTAAAGAAATGTAATATGAGAGATTAAGGGTCATCATTTTTTTGTGCTAATTATTTCAGTTTACAGAATATGTTGTGAAATAAGTTTGTCAAAATTGTCTCATTCTAGAATTCTGTTTATTTTGGTAATTATTTCTAGTATTGGGTTGATCAGAAGACTGGTATAACAGGTACAGCTGTTGAGATGGGTGATGAATGATAGTAAAGTACACTTCAGTTTGTGTAGAGTAATGCTCATTAAATATCTCTTTGTGAGGTAAGAAAGAGTAAGAGTAATTGGATGGTCCAAATGCAGAATGAAACACATATTATGACTTAATGAATAGTTGAATTGCCTAAAACATTCATTTAAAAATGTCCAAAAGCCACAATTAAGTAAGAGCAGTGTTTGTGTTAGATAACATTTAAAATATAGCCCTTTTAATTTTCTAACAGTCACGTCTCTGGTGTTGAAAAGAGATTCCATTCAGAAATGAATACTCTCTGCTAGAGTACTTCTGAGAGGCCTCGAGTACAACCTAACAGTTGAACAGTGATAGAGTCCCAGCAAGATTTTCTCTACTGATTTAAATTTAAAAAGAGATTGATCCTATAGTCTTCCCATTTTTTCTAAGGCAGAGAGCTCCACCCTGACATCCAAAGTATAAACCACAGGAAAGAATTCTGTTTGCTACAGTATGAAGGCTGCCTTACAGAAAGTGAAGTTTCTTTTTAAAAATACACTTGGGTCAGGGTCACCTGGGTGGCTTAGTTGGTTGAGTCTCTGCCTCTTAATTTTGGCTCTCAGGTCATGATCTCAGGGTCGTGGGATCAAGCCCCGCCTCAGACTCCACGGTCAATGGGGAGTCTGCTTGGGATTCTCTCTCTCCCTCTGCCCATGTCTCCCCCCTCCCCCGCCCCACCCCCGGCTCACTCTCTCTCAAATAAATAAATCCTTAACAAAAAATACAGACCAGGTTATGAATCCCAGGTCTACCTCTTGTTAATTATGAGAACTTGGATAAGTTACTCCCTCCAAATGGAACTTTTTGGTTTTCCCGTGCCAAACAAGTTATGTTTATACTCTACCTGTAGTCTGTTAAGTGTGCCATAGCATTATCTCTAAAACAAACAATGTATGTAACCTTAATTTAAAAAGACTTTATTGCTACAAATAATTGCTAACCATCCTAAGCTTTGAGTGAGTCATAATCACTCATCACAGATCACTATAACAAATATAGTAATGAAAATATTTGAAATATTGTAAAGTGACACAGAGACATGAAGTGAGTGAATGCTGTTGGAAACGTGGCATCGATAGACTTGCTTAACGTAGCATTGCCACAAAACTTCAGTTTACAGTAAAAGCGGTATCTGCACTGTGCAATAAAGTGAAACACAATAATAAAGTATGCCTGTACCTACATCACAGGATGGTGTGAGAATTAAATCAGATAATGAATGCAGAGGTCCTGAAAGCTCAATAAATGTTCATTGCATTTCCTGTGCTAAAATAGTTTTGGAGTATTTAACATTGTTTTTTAAGTTTGTTTTTATTTTCCCACTGTTGTGTGTTTTTTTGAATTTTTATTTAAATTCTAGTTATTCAACATACAGTGTAATATTAGTTTACGTGTACAATATAGTGGTGCAACAGTTCCGTACACCCATATGCTCATCACAACAAGTGCACTCCTTCATCCCCCATCACCTGTTTTACCCATCCCCCCGCCTCTGGTAACCATCAGTTTGTTCTCTAGAGTTGGAATTAATTTAGGAAGTGAATTATTTGTCTTCTCTGGCATGACGTTTAATGCCATGTTTATGGGACTTTTTCTAAACACTTCAAAATCATCTCCCCAACTGTTCATAGTGCTGAAAACCAGACCTTGCTATATAGGCACTTATATCATTAGATACTGTTGTCTTATATTATTAAAAGATTTAATTATTAGTTTGACTGTCAATGTATTTATTTTGTCTGATATATTTCCCCTGCAGAATTATTTAAAAAAAAAACAAAACACACACGCACGACTTACACCTCAGGCAAAGCTGGTATTTAGAGTGGTTTAGAAATCCCACGGTAACCACTCAGTAAGCCATGGTAATGACCTTGATGTTATCCAGAAACACAGTGAGGTTTATCTGTGAACTTTTCCAGAAATCATTCAGCATTGTTAACTGTCAGGCAAACATTATAGTACATGAAAAGGAAAAATTCTATCTAGTAGGCACATCTATTATTTGCTTTGAGAAACAGTCCTCATTGCATTATGATGTATTTGGAAAAAAGTCCAAGTGCACCGTTTCTGGTTTATGCATGCTCCGTTTTATTTTGTTAAGTGTATTATGGCCTCTCACTGGTTCTTCTTTACCATATTCTCCTCTTTTTGCTGTTTGCTCAGTGCTCTATAGAATCCTGGGCAAAAGAAATTAAAGGTGGCGTCTGATCCATTGCTGTTAAGTCTTTGAATAGAATTAACTTTTTTAATAGAATTCAAGATGAAAAAATTTGAAAATCATACCTGAAATGATAACATGACATTTCTATAGTTTGTTTTCGCCCTTATTGTAAATCAGTATCATAAAACATTTATTTCAACAGCTGAAATATTTTTTCCTAAATAAATCAAAAGCAAAGCAAGAATTGTTCTGCTTTAAGACCGTAATGGGAGAAGCGGGGTGAGGAGAGATGATACACTATCTATTAGTATTTGGGTAGATTAATTGTATTTTGTTTTACCTGAAGCTTCATTCAGATTTATTTCAAGTCATTTATTAGAACCATGTTTTGGATTAAGTGACTTTGATTTTTAATATACATATTTTTAATTTATTAGATGAGCCATGTCATTGAGAATGAACAGTTTTGTAGAAGAACTAGTAATAAGACAAATGTCATGAAAATGTCTGGAGAGATTTTACTGGATTTTTATGAGAATTAAAAATAATAAGAAATTAAATTTTTGCAGGAAAATGGCTGTGCTGTATTCCCAGTGTTATGGCTGTAAGACAGTGTTAAAAGTGACCTAAATAAGATATAGGAGTCCATATAGATTTATTGCACTAAATAGGATTTATGTGGTTTAATTTTCCTTTAAACCTTTTTTAAAGCTCTCTTATTGACTATATGTCCTTCCTGCTTACCAGAGTTTATTATTAAGATGATCTGGTTGAAAAAATAGCCAGATTTTTTTAGAAGGCCATTTTTCCCACAAATAATTTGGATGCCAGGTATTTGTATAGTGCATACTGTGTGCTAAGCACAAATGGCTGTTTTTGGAAAAGGCCATCTCACAAAGTTAAAGTGTGATAATTACTTTCCTTATAAATTTCCAACTCTGTATTTAAGCCACTTATCTCTGAGAAGATTAAATATTCCAAAGTTTATGTGACTATTCTCTAAACTCCAGAATATTTCTAGAATCAGTAAACTTGCCTTCTGCTATTTATTTGCTTCTCTGCTTATACTTTTATTCCATAGCCTGTAGAGTGCTTGTAGAATCTCTGCTACTGGACCTTCTGGAAAGGTCCAGTTATCAGGTTTCTGACTTAGCACCCTTTCCTCCAACTCTCTCACCCTCCCACTGTCTCCTCGGAGTTACCTTTATGTAACTTACTTTCCTCGAAATCCTAGGAGGCAGGCATTGTTCTGACCCTTCCTAAGTCCATGCCCTTGACCCATGTGCAGTAAAATGCATATACTGCTTTTCTTATTACTATCATCCCTAATTTTGCTGGGCAGATTTCCCCATTCTTTGAGGATTTTAGCATTTGGCTCACAATTTACTTCTCCACTTTGCTTTCTGCCATCTACCATGAGGACTTCTGGAATTCATTTTTGGCCCATCCAACCATTGCTGTGGGCTCTTAGATTCAGCCTTCCTTCTCTCACTTCCCCAGAGCAAACATACGTGGATACGTGGAGTGCAACCCATATGGACACAGTCCTAGACCTGCATTGTCCAGGACAATAGCCATTAGAGCTACCTGTGGCTTTTGAGCACATGAAACAGCTAGTGCAAATTGAGATGTGCTATAAAGTGTAAAATACACCAAATGTCTCAGTTTTTATAATGCATACAGGTTGAAATTGTGGGTATATTGGGTTAAATAACCTATTACTAGAATTAATTTTGCCTATTTATTTTTACTTTTTCTAATGTGGCTTCCAGAAATTTTTAAGTTAGTTATGTGGCTTGTGTTTCCATTGAAGAGTGCTGGTCTCGATCTGCTCTCTACATAGAACTGTTCTGCTTTTGAGTTTTGGAAAGTCTAAAAATTATCTGAGCACAGCCTCCAGCTTCTGCCTTTCTCATGTTCTGTCCTATTGTACCTGTTTTGCAGCCTACAACCCTTTAATTCTGTAATCCCTTTCTAGTCTCAATATGACAAGTTCCTTCCCACCTTCACATTCCTCTGGTTTAGTCTTGATCCTATCATTAATCACTGTTAACCCCCAGGTCCCTTTCTTTCCTCAGTTTCTTTATTTTGCCAGTCCCCATCCCTGAATCAATCTAACCTAGTAGATATTTTCTTCTATTCTGGCTCCCAAGATGCAGGGTTCTGCTGTAGAAATTCAAATACCTGTGTTGATGGACTTTGTAAAAAAAAAAAGGTCTATTACTTAGTAAAGCTAAACTAAGCTAAACTAAGTTGTAATTTAACCCTTTGGTAAGCCTTTAATCATCACTGACTGACTTCCAGTTATATCCTGCACTGTGCTTTTTTTTTTTTTAAATATATATATTTATTTATTTATTTGACAGAGAGAGACACAGCGAGAGAGGGAACACAAGCAGGGGGAGTGGAAGAGGGAGAAGCAGGCCTCCCGCGGAGCAGAGAGCCCGATGCGGGGCTCGATCCCAGGACCCTGGGATCATGACCTGAGCCGAAGGCAGACACTTAACGACTGAGCCACCCAGGCGTCCCTGCACTGTGCTTTTATCTGCACCAGTGTGGCCACCAACAACCTGCTAGGCTGTACACTGTATAGCTCCTGAAGTCATGCATTGTGGTAGCCCAGCTTCACCATCTCTAATCCTTCTGCTTACTTTTGTTAGGAGCTCCTACTGTTTTAAGAAATTATTGTGAGGGGCACCTGGGTAGCTCAGTCGTTAAGTGTCTGCCTTCGGCTCAGGTCACGATCCCGGGGTCCTGGGATCGAGCCCCGCATCGGGCTCCCTGCTCGGCGGGAAGCCTGCTTCTCCCTCTCCCGCTCCCCCTGTTTGTGTTCCCTCTCTCGCTGTGTCGCTCTCTGTCAAACAAATAAATAAAATCTTTTAAAAAAAATTGTGAAATACATAATCTTATAAGAGAGTTACTATAAAATGTTTGCTTTGAAAATATAATAATAAAATAACTAACCACCACTCACCATAAGAAAATAATTACCAATATCTTTGAAGCCCTGATGTGTTTCTCCTTTATCTCAACCCCCTCCTTTCTTCCTACAGGGAACCATTATCTCGAATTTTACGTTAATCAGTGTTTTGTTTCACCACTTGTGTTGGTTTCCTTATACTTCCGTTGATGTCAGCAGATTGAATTTCACATTCTGAATTAGCCATTGTATATGTGACCTTGGGCCAGTTACTTTATGTCCTCTGAGCCTGTTCTTATTTTTTTAAAGTAAACTCTCAACCTGCAATGTGGGGCTGGAACTCAAGACCCTATTATAGAGTCACATGTTCTACCTGCTGAGCCAGCCAGGTGCCTCTGTTTTCTCATTTTTAAAATGATTTACTGTCTAAGTTAATTAAGCATCTGGTTCTTTACTTATTTATTTATTTATTTTTTGAGCATCTGACGCTTGATCTCAGGGTCATGAATTTAAGCCCCACGTTGGGCGTGGAGACTACTTTAAAAAAATAAAATAAATTATTTACTTCATAGAGGTTGTATATAATTAAAGTAGATACGTGACTGGTAGTAAACAGATTCTCAATAAAGGGAGTTTAGGCCCCACCTTTCAGAAGCTCCATCTTTGTATTTTAAAGATTCATTTCCTATTTCAAGTATGTTTGTTTCAAATTGTTTTCTGTTATTTGGTCCTTTTTTTTTTTTTTAAGATTTTATTTATTTATTTGACAGAGAGGGACAGGGAGAGAGGGAACACAAGCAGTGGGAGTGGGAGAGGGAGAGCAGGCTTCCCGCTGAGCAGAGAGCCTGACGTGGGGCTCCATCCCAGGACCCTGGGCTCATGACCTGAGTCGAAGGCAGATGCTTAACAGACTGAGCCACCCAGGTGCCCCTGTTATTTGGTCTTATATCCTGGGTGATCTCATCCACTCTTGCTGCAAGGACTGTTTGTTGGTTTTATGCTGCTGATTCCTAGATCCCTCTCTGTAGATGACTATGCTCTGTACATGTGTAATTGCTCTCTATGCATTTGTACCTTAGGGTTTCTTCAACAGTTAAAACTCAGCATAATACAATTGAATTTATCACTTTTTCATCCAAAGAAGAGAAAACAGCTAATGAAAAGAAGGACATTAAATTAAAATAACCTTGATATGTTTGAGGGAAATAAATACAGACCATGTGGCTGAAGAGTAACAGGATATGAGGCGAGGTCCAAGAGGTGGCCTGGGGCCCAATCATTTTTGGTTTTATAAGTATCCTTAGGTACCCATCCTCAAACCTTGGGGTGTCTGCTTCCTTACCTCTTATATAGTCGTGAAGAAAGTCCTGCTGTTTGACTATGCTAATTATCTCTCACATCTGCCTCCTTTGTCTAGATTCGTTGTGGTAGACTAGATTCTTTTTTTTTTTCTTTAAGATTTTATGAGAGAGAGAGAACTTAGAGCACGAGTGGGGGGGGGCAGAGGGAGAGGGAGAAGCTGACTCCCTGCTGAGCAGGGAGCCCCACATGGGGCTCAGTCCCAGGACCCTGGGATTATGATCTGAGCGGAAGGCAGACACTTAACTGAGCCACGCAGGTGTTCTGTGGTAGACCAGATTCTTTTTTTTTTTTTTTTTATTTGACAGAGAGAGACACAGCGAGAGAGGGAACACAAGCAGGGAGAGTGGGAGAGGGAGAAGCAGGCTTCCCGCCGAGCCAGGAGCCCGATGTGGGCCTCGATCCCAGGACTCCGGGATCATGACCTGAGCCGAAGGCAGACGCTTAACGACTGAGCCACCCAGGCGCCCATTTTCTATATTCTCTTACAGTTGAGTTAGGTAAATTGTAAATCTCTTGAATATAGGAACCATGTCTTTTTCAACTTTATTTCTATGATTCTAGTTGATGCTGAATAAAAAGGTTGATGAATCGCTACATTTTAAGTAATGTATGTTTTGAGGGTTTATTTCCTCCCAATTTGAGTGAAAAGCTTTGTGTGTTTAATGTTTTCCATTGATGATACTACTAATTAGGATCCTCAGAGGAAAGGAAATCTAAAGTTTTGCTTTGTGGCCTTGTTATTTTTAGTAGGAGACAAGAACATAGACCACTTCATTCAAGGATGCTTCCAAGGGAAAACCTAGGGTATGTATTGGTAAGTCCAAAACGAGCATAAGCTGTTTGGACAGTGCGGTGATAACTACTTTCACCTCCAGGTCTACTGGAAAGACATGTTTTTCTCCAAAATAGACCTGACCTAATTTGAGTTGAAGCTTGCTAGCCTAATTAGCCTCCTGTTTTTGCTTGTCTTTGTTTTTGTATTGTCAGGAGCGCTTGGCATATTGGTTGGGGTGGAGGTAGAACCATGTGATTCCTAAAATGAGCTTTATCATAAGCTGGGTGGGAAAGCTTTCAGGGAACTGTAACTTATTAGTGGGAATGGGAGAAGACACCAAGTGTTGTGGTAAGACAGAAATTTCCACCGAGTTACTGGGAGCAGGAGGGCTTTTGGTGGGTGACTCAGCTGTTTTCTAAACCTGTCCCATGTGATTGAGTGTGCATGATGTCTGTTTATTCTCGGCAGAGTAAGTACTAGGGGAGTCACATTACACAGTAGGCATAATGTTTATTTAACCAGCTCTGTGATGATCTAAAAATAGCTTGTAGGGGATTTTTGTTTTCTCACTGCATTTAGCAGCGTAAGATATAAAAATCATAATGGAGACCCATTGGTGAGGACTTTTCCTTATAGATAACTTTGAATAAATAGTTGGCCAATACTTTTTCAATTCTTTCAATTTAAAGTTGAAGGCCTTGGTATAAAGATACATAAAAGGTTAGGAAAATAAGAAAGTCTTCTAATTATCCAGAAAATAATTCTGCACAATTACAATTTAGCTTGTATTCTGGATAGATAGACATTTTGGGTGCTTCAGGTATTTATGTGCTAAAGTTTTACCTGGGAACTCTGTTTCCTTTTTGTGAGGTTATAGCAAATGTCTTTTTGAAGTGGAAATGTAGTGTGGTATATTTTTGCTGGATTTTATGTTAATATTATTATAGTAATATTTTTACCTTGATTTTCTTGTTTTACTTACCCTGTACTCAAGAGTTGCACCATCATGTACTGTAATTGGGTCTTTCAGTGTGTCAGAATGTTGTTATTATAACCCTGTGTACTGCTTGGCTCTGAAAGAGAAAGCACTTGGAAGTCTCAGTGTATCTAATAATCATAATCTGTTCATTTGTCTGGGAAGCAGTGAGTCACCGTGACTTACTCTTTTTGACATCTGGCGTTCTTGCTGTTTGAGGTGCAGTTTATACAGCATATGAACTTGGGTCTCTGAGATTATTTCCAAAGGGAAGGGGAAACTGGATTCATTAAGAAAAGATGCCAGCATTCTCTTTACAATAATGTTTAACTGAGTGGGAGTATTTGATAAGTCTGTTAGCCTGTAAAATTACATTACTTATGATGATTGATGCTTTATATAAAGTGGGAAATACATACTTTTTCATGGTTAATGAAAAAATGACTTGTGCATTAAACAATTATTGCATGTATTTGCTTCATTCTGTGTTTCAAAAAATATTAAACATGAGAGGATTTAAGTTTTTCTTTTCAATATTAGACTGTTAGAATATTTGCTGGGTTTTCTGTTTTGGCATCTTTTTACATGGTGCTGTCACTAGGAATTTAATATACCTGGAATGGTATATTAGAATACAGACCTTCTAGGGGTGCCTGCGTGGCTCGGCCAGTTAAGCGTCTGCCTTCTGCTCAGGTCATGGTTCCAGGGTCCTGGGATCGAGCCCCACATCGGGATCCGTGCTCAACGGGGAGCCTGCTTCTCCCTCTCCCTCTGCCCGGCACTTGTGCTCTCTCTCTCAGTCTCTATCTCAAATAAAGAAATAAAATCTTAAAAAAAAAAAAAAAGAATTTACTGCATGTAAATGGAGCCTGACTTCAACACCATTTGAAGATAATTCCAACAATTTCACTGGCTATATGTGTGTGATCCCATACTTGCCCTCATCCTGATAGATACATAACAAGTTGGTCATTTCTCAGTGTTAAAATTATCTGGGTTTGAAACCGAAGGACCAGCCATGATGCTTGGGCATGTTGCCAAGAACAAATAAGAAAATGATTTCACGCAGACTCAGCTGTTCCACAGGAGATAAATTCAGATTTATCGAAAGAGAAAGTAGTTCTCCAGTTCCTGTCATATTGGCAGTTGCGACAGATACTCCACTGAACCCTGATTGACACACACAGTGTTTTCCTCTGCAATGGAGGATTGTTTCTGTTTCCTCTAGTCACTTGCAGTGTTTCTTGACGTCCAGGAAAGGGGGGCTGTTTTTGTTTTCTGATAACACCTCACACTTGTGAGATAGGAAAATATGTATTTTGGTTGGGTCTGATTCTCCTTGTTACTCTCCTTTCTTGGAAATAAAAGATAAGAACGTGGTTTTCCCAACTTCAGTGAAATAGAGGGAAAGGCATTGTGTTTTGTGCACACTGCTAAATGATTTTCAGATCTGTTAGATGGTTTAGTATAGCTAGCTATCATTGAGTTTCAAGTTGATTACAGTGCTGTACCAAGTCGTCAGTAGTTTAGGCAGGTGTGCTTTACCAAGTACTGCTTAAAATGCAAGAAGTTATAAGCAAGTATATGTAAGTATATATGTACAAATATGTGTGATTCTGACAACTAATTGATGAAGTTGAATAAATTTTGTTGAGATAAAGTTCTTTGTGATCAGACTTTGAGCTAGAGTAATGTTAGATACTTTAACAAAGGTTGATACTTAAAATAAAAATATATTGATACATAAAATTTTTTAATTGTGAGATTAACATGAAATTTATGATCTTAACTTTTTAAATGTACAGTTCAGTGGTATTAAGTACGGTGATATTTTCTGCCATCTCTCTCCAAAACCCTTTTTATCTTGTAAAACT
The DNA here is from genome assembly GCF_004348235.1 of Phoca vitulina. Taxonomy (NCBI): domain Eukaryota; kingdom Metazoa; phylum Chordata; class Mammalia; order Carnivora; family Phocidae; genus Phoca; species Phoca vitulina. The sequence continues at coordinate 85,871,193 of NW_022589705.1, forward strand.
GAAATTCTGTATCCATTAATTAACTCCCCATTTGCTCCCTCACAGCTGCATCTGGCAACAGCTATTCTATTTTCTCTCTCTAGATTTGACTAGTAGTTAGATATTTCATAAGTGGAATCATACAGAGTTTTGTTTTTTTGTAACTGGCTTGTTTCACTTAGCATAATGAATGTCCTTAAGGTTCATTCATGTTGAATGTGTCAGAATTTCCTTACCTTTTGTGACTGAATAATATTCCTTTGTATGTATATACCACATTTTGTTTATCCATTCACCTGTTGATGGACATGTCATTCGCTTCCACCTTTTGGCTATTGTGAATAATGCTACTGTGAACCTAAGTTTAAAAATATTCCTTTGAGAACCTTGCTTTCAAATCTGAGTATATATCCAGAAAAGTAGAATTCCAGGACTATACAGTAACTCTATTTTTCATTTTTTGAGGAACTGTCATATTGTTTTTCATAGTGGCTATGCCATTTTACATTACCACCAGAAGTGCACAAGGGCTCCAGTATTCTGTACATCCTCACTAACAGGTGCTGTTTTGTGTTTTCTTTTTTTTTTAGTAGTTATCCTAATGGGTTTGATTAGTTATATCACCATGGTTTTGATTTGTATTTCCTTAGTGGTTAGTGATGTTGAACATCTTTTCACGTGATTATTGGCTATTTGTGTATCTTCTTTGGAGAAATGTGCAGTCCAGTGTGTTTCCTATTTTTCAATATGATTGTTTGGGTTTTTTTGTTGTTGAATTGTAGGATTTCTTTATATATTCTGTATCTTAACTCTTTATTAGATATATGGTTTCCAAATAATTTCTCTAATTTTGTGTTTCTTTTTCACTTGGTGGATTGTGTCCTTTAATTCCCAGAAGTCTTGTGTTTTTTTTTAATTGAAGTATAGTTTACATGCAGTGTTATATTACTTTCAGGTGTATAACATAGTGATTTGATGATTCTGTACATAATGCAGAGCTCACCATGATAAGTGTAGTTACTATCTGTCACCATACAAAGTGTATGCATACAAAGGGAGTCCAGTGTGGGACTCGATCCCAGGATGTTGTTATCACGACCCAAGCTGAAGGCAGACGATTAACGGACTGAGCCACCCCGGCACCGCCCCCGCCAATATATTTTCTTATAAGAATTTTATACTTTTAGCTCTTTCGTTTTGGTCTTTGATTCATTTTGAGTTCTTTTTTTTTTAAAGATTTTATTTATTTATTTGACAGATAGCGAGAGCAGGAACACAAGCAGGGGTAGTGGGAGAGGGAGAAGCAGGCTTCCCACTGAGCAGGGAGCCCGATGCGGAGCTCGATCCCATGACCTGAGCCAAAGGCAGAAGCCCAACGACTGAGCCACCCAGACGCCCCTCAAGTTCATTTTTATATATAGTGTAAGATAGGGGTCCAGCTTCATTCTTTTGCATGTGGTTATCCAGTTTTTTTTTAAACATCATTTGTCGAAAGACTGTCGTTTCCCTTCCCCATTGAATAGTCTTGGTACCCTTGTTAAAAATCATTTGACAGTACAAATGAGGATTTATTTCTGGACTATCTGTTCTCTTCCATTTGTTCTGTATGTCTGTCTTTATGCCGGTACCATGTTGTTTTGATTTCTGTAGACTTAAAAGTTTTGAAATCAGGAAGTATGAGACTTCCAACTTTGTTCTCTTTTCCAAGATTGTTTTAGCTATTTAGGGTCCCTTGAGATTCCTTATGAATTTTAGGATGGGTTTTTCTATAGCAGCAAAACATGTCGTTGGGATTTTGATAGGGATTGTGTTAAATCTGTAAAATTCTTTGGATGATATTGACTTCTTTACACTATGAAGTCTTCCAATCCATGAACATGGAATCTCTTTCTGTTTATGTTTTCTTTCATTTCATTCATTAGTGTTTTGTAGTTTTCAGTTTACAAGTGTTTAACGTCCTTCGTTAAGTTTAATTCTATGTATTTTGTTCTTTTTGATGCTATTGTGAATGAACTTGTTTTCTTAACTTCCTCTTAGATTGTTTATTGCTAAAGTATAGAAACACAGCTGATTTTAGTGTGTTCATTATGCTGCAACTTTGGTCAATTTGCTTAGTAGTTCTCACAGTGTTTTGTGGAATCTTGAGGGTTTTCTAGATCATGGTGTCTGTGAACAGAGATAATTTTGCTTATTCCTTTCTAATTTGGATCCTTGTATTTCTTTCTCTTGTCTGATTGCTCTGGCTAGAATGTCCAGTACTATGTTAAATATTTGTGTTCAAAGTAGGCATCTTTGTTGTATTCTTTTTTTTTTTTTTTTTCTTGATATTAGAGGAAAAGCTTTTGGTCTTTCACCATTGAGTATGGTGCCAGATGTGGGCTTTTCATGTATGGCCTTTATTATATTGGGGTACTTGCCTTCTATTTCTTGTTTGTTGGGTGTTTTTATCATGAAAGTGTATTGACGTTTGTCAAGTGATTTGCCTGCATCTGTTGAAATGATTATGTACTCCCCCACCCCTTCTTTCTGTTAATGTGGTGCAATATATTGATTGGTTTTTTAAGTTGAACCATATTTGCATTCCAGGAATAAATCCCAGTTGGTCATGGTGTATACTTCCTTTAATGTGCTGTTGAATTCTGTTTGCTAATATTCTGTTGAGGATTTTTGCATCAGTATTCATCGGAGATATTGGTCTGTACTTTTTATTTTTTATATATCTGTTTTTAATTAGGCTCCATGCCCAGCTGACTGAGCCACCTAGGCACCTCCCAAACCGATCTTTTGTTTGAAGAATTAAATCTGTTTATATTTAAAGTAATTGTTGTCAGGAAAGGATTCACTGTTGCCATTTTGTTATTTTCTTTTGTTTTTGTTTTTAAGGTTAGATTTTTAAGTTATCTCTACACCCAACATGGAACTTGAACGCTGAAATCAAGAGTTGCATGCTCCACCGACTGAGCCAGCCAGGCGCTCCATTTTTTTATTTATTTTATGACTTAAACTCTCTCTCTCTCTCTCTTTTTTTAATCATTTCCCCCCTTACTGTCCTCCTTTGTACTTAGTTGAGTTTTTGTAGTGGCATGTTTTGAATCACTTCTCATTTCCTTCTTGTGTATATTCTATAGATGTTTTGTTTCTGATTACCATGGGGGATTACATGTAACATCTTAAAGTTACAGCCATCTATTTTAAACTAATAACAATTTAACTTAAAAATAACTTACAAAGGGCGCCTGGGTGGCTCAGATGGTTAAGTGTCTGCCTTTGGCTCAGGTCATGATCCCAGGGTCCTGGGATCGAGCCCCGCATCGGGCTCCCTGCTCAGCAGGAAGCCTGCTTCTCCCTCTCCCACTCCCCCTGCTTGTGTTCCCTCTCTCGCTGTCTCTCTGTCAAATAAATAAAATCTTTAAAAAAAGTAATAACTTACAAATGCTCTACTTCTTTTCACCTCTTCCTCCTCCCTCTTTTATGTTACTGGTGTCACAGATTATATCTTTCTGTATTGTATATACAGTGACATAGATTTATAATTAGTTTTATGCTTTTGTTTTTTAAATCCTATAAAATAATAAAAAGAGTTATGAGCCAGAAGTACAATAATACAGGTTTTTATATTTGCCCATGAATTTTACTTTACTGGAGAACCTTATATTTTTCTGTGGCTTCCAGTTACTGCCTCGTATTTCTTTTGTTTCCACTTTCAGAACAAGTCTTGTAGTAATGAACTCTCTCACCTTTTGTTTATCTGGAATTTTCTCCCTTATTTTTGAAGGACATTCTTGAGGAACATAGAATTCTCATTTGACAGGTTTTTTTTTTCAATTGTTTGATTATCATGTGTCTCACCTGGAGTTTATTGAACTTCCTGTATTTGTGTGTCCTTGTCTGTCTTTGAATTAGGCTATTTTCAGCCATTATTTTTTCAGATTAGGTCTCTGCCCCTTTCTTTTCTCTTTTCTCCCATAATGCATATATTGATTTTTTTTCAATGAGGTCCCTTATATTCTTTAGGCTCTGTTCACTTTTTGCCTTCTACTCTTCCTCCTCACCTTCCTCCTCCTCTCTCTCCCCACTTCTCACACTTGGTAATTTCAAGGGTCCTCTGTTCAAGGTCACTGATTCTTTCTTCCGTCTATTTAAGTGTGCTTTGGACCCCTCTAGTGAATTTTAAAAATTGAGTTACTGAGTTTTTCTACTCCAGAATTTCTGCTTGATTCTTTTTTACAATTTTTTGATACTCTGATTTGTGCTCTTTTAAAATTTTATTTATTTATTTATTTATTTATTTATTTATTTATTTTTGTTCTCTTTTTTTAATACTCTTTTTTTATGCTCTGATTTTGTTTCATATGTTGTTTTCCTAGGTCTCTGTTTTCCTTTATTTTATTGAGCATATTCAAGACTGCTGTTTTGAAGTCTTTGTCAAGTAACTCCAAAGTCTCTGTTTCTTTAAGGTTGGTTTCTAGAGATTTACATTGTTCCTTTGAATGGGCAGTATTTCCCTGTTTATTTGTGTGCCTTGTAATTGAGCATTTGTAAAACATCCACACCTCCTAGTATTTGGGGCCTGGCTGATTACAGGGGAAGACCATCACTCATCAGTCCAGTGTGAAGGCATAAAGGTCTTTTCAGGCATTTTCTGTTCATATATCTTCCCTGGGCCTGTGTTTGTGGTTTCCCTCCAATTCCACTATATCCATGGCTACTTTTAAATCTCTCAGTTTCCTGAAAAGTCTTACCCCTGCTTCTCAAGTCCTTAAATGTTCTGTTGTATTCCGCTTCCTGTAATCTCTTGCACCAGATGCCTGCAGGTCTGAAGTCTCCCTGCAGTTCTCATGGAGTTCAGCAGGTGCCACTGCTTTCTATGGGACTTCAAGCTGATATACAAACTATGCCACTGTTCTCATCAGTGCTCTGAGTATGGTGAAATAGAAACCAGTCTCTTAGGCAGCCCCTATGTGAGCCAAGTCAGAATGTTGCAAACAAGTTCCATTTTTTCTCTTCTGTCTCAAGGGAGAAACTGGGAATTGGGTGGCTTCCTCCAGACTGTGCCATGCCAGGGAGAGGTTTGGGTAGGGGCAGGCAAAAACACCACTACATTTCCCATCCTTTTGAGTGTGGTTGTATAGAGCTCAGGAAGACAGTTGAAGGTGCCCAGAAACAGTGTGGATGGAAAATTATTTTAGGATCAAAGTAAAACACAGGACCTGTGTAAATATGGGAGAGTGAAAACAACTGTTCCATAGCCATCAGGAATGGCACATATGTTTTTTGTTTTTTTAAGGATAAACTTAAGGATAGAGAAATAAAGTAAGTGTTTAATATTTTCAGAGCAAGGGGAGGGTCACTTTTAACTTTCGTATTAATCTAGGTCAGTGTTTCCAAATGTTTTGATTGAGGACCTCTCTATACTCTTAAATAACTCTGGGGGTCTCAGTATTTTTTTCATGTTATATCTATTAGTATTTGCTATATTAGGAGTTAAAACTGAGGAATTTAAAAATATTTATTTTAAAGTAAAAATAAAGTTCATTTTTTGTACACATCAATAATATATTTTTATGCAAAAATATTTTCCAAAACAAAAATATTGATGAGAAGAGTTGTACTGTTTACAGTTTTGCAATAATAGAAGGTAGGTGGAATCTCATCTCTTTCTGCACTCTAATTGTTTCACTATATTATTTCAGCTGAAGTATATGAAGAAAATAGAGGCTTACACAGGTGTGTAGTTAGGAAAGGGAGACATATTTTGTACAGTCCTTTTCAGAAACTTGTGGTAATTCTTTGAAATTATGTCAAATTCAATAAGTGGTAATTTCTTAAATATTATTTGCATTCTGGAATCTGAATCTGTATCAGTGAACTGTTGGTACTCTGGTATGTTAAAATCTACTGGTGTGTCTTGCATTTGAATTAATTATTAATATTATATGATTTGTAACATCACACATTGGTCATTCAAAATACACTGCTTCACTGAGTTATACAAAACTTTTTTTTTTTTAAGATTTTATTTAGTTATTTGAGAGCACAAGAGGGGGGAGCGGGAGAGGGAGAAGCAGACTCCCTGCTGAGCAGGGAGCCCGATGCAGGACTCGATCCCGCGACTCCAGGATCATGACCTGAGCCGAAGGCAGTCGCTTAACCAACTGAGCCACCCAGGCGCCCTATACAAAACTTTTTTTAAAAAAATTTTTATTTTTATATATTTGAGAGAGCAAGCACAAGTAGGGGGAGGGACAGAGGGAGAGTGACAGACTTCCCACTGAGCAGACTCTCCGCTGATCCCCTGTGGGGTTCAATCTCAGTACCCCAAGATCATGACCTTAGGCAAAGTGAGACGCTTAACTGACTGAGCCACCCAGACGCCCTGTACACTTTTTATTACACAGTATTAAAAATCACATTCTCATCAGAAAAGTCTAAATATTGGGGAGGTGCCAAGCTCATAGTGACAGATACATATTTTCAACAGTCTAATTTTATTTGAAAGCTTTAATTTTATTATTGGTAACAAATACTGTTCATTTTCCTTGACCTGACAGGCTCGTTTTGTTCATTTTTACTAAAATGTCTGCCATGTACCAAAGTCTTCATAAGCATAGTATGTCTGTTATTTATTCTTTCAAATAAAATGGTGTTGCATGAAAAGAGCATGTAGTTCAGCTTGTAACTCAAGCAGTAGCATAAATGCTATTTCTCAGTACAGACATCTTACTCCAGTATGCTTCGGAAGTGCTCTATTTATCTTCTCTTACTTGGTCACAACAGTATTAAAAAAGACATGTGCTAAAGCTTCCTTACTATATGGTTCCAGTTTTGTAATGTTTTATATATGACCACATCACAAAGATGAGGATAGACTTGTGGTTGCCATGGGTTAGATTCATGAGAGGTGTAGGGAAGAAGGAAAGAAGGTGACTGTGGCTATGATAGGGTGGTCTGAGGGATCCTTGTGAAGAACCTGTTCTGTATTCTGTCTGTAGTAGTGGTGACACAAATCGATATATGTGATAAAATTGCCTATAACTAAATACAGAAATGTGTATGCACATAAAGCTAGTGAATTATGAATAAGGCTGATGATGCGTTGAATCAGTGTCACTTTTCTAGGTTTGTTGTTGTACTGTGGTTATATGTTACCATTAGTTCAAACTAGATGAAGAGCATCTGTATGGAAACTCTTATTGTTTTTCAAACTCCATGTGAATTTATAATTACTCAAAAAGTAATAACTTTTGGGGCACCTGGGTGGCTCAGTCATTAAGCATCTGACTTCGGCTCAGGTCATGGTCCCAGGGTCCTGGGGTCGAGCCCCGCATCGGGCTCCCTGCTCAGTGGGAAGCCTGCTTCTCCCTCTCCCACTCCCCCTGTTTGTGTTCTCTCCCTCGCTGTGTCTCTCTTTGTCAAATAAATAAATAAAATCTTAAAAAAAAAAAGTAGTAACTTTTACTGTCACATAAATGGCATTCTTTTTTTTTTTTTTTTAAGATTTTATTTATTCACTTGAGACACAGATACAGAGAGAGAGAGAAAGCATGAGCAGGGAGAGAGGCAGAGGGAGAGACGCCTAACCATCTGAGCCACCCAGGCGCCCCCATAAATGGCATTCTTAAGTACTTTTTTTCTTTTTTTTTTTTTATTTAGTATATAGAGTGTAGAAGTGAAGAATACCAGTAGTTTTACCCACCTTGCTTTTCTGTCATTAGTGCAGGTCTCAACACAGGCTAATAATAGCTTAGCATTAATATTTTGAAAATTTTGGGGGCGCCTGGGTGGCTCAGTCGTTAAGCTTCTGCCTTTGGCTTAGGTCACGATCCCAGGGTCCTGGGATCGAGCCCCGCATCAGGCTCCCTGCTCATCGGGAAGCCTGTTTCTCCCTCTCCCACTTCCCCTGCTTGTGTTCCCTCTCTCACTGTCTCTCTGTCAAATAAATAAATAAAATCTTTAAAAAAATTTTTTTTTTTTTTTTTTTACCTGGCAGACAATTAGAGGTCTCAGGGATGCCCAGACATATGCAGTCCATACTTTGAGAATCAGTGGCATAAAGCCTTTATTTAGCTGAGGAAAACAAGTAATATACCTAAGACTGTGTATGGGTCTCTGCATCTCTTTCCAGTGTTTTATACTGTACTCTTGTTTATTGGATATTATTGTACTTCTGTGAAAACACAGAAATGGATGTTTGTAATGATATAAATGACAGACATGAGAAGAGTAAAACTTTCAAATTAACAGCTTTCTATACCTATGCTGCGCAGTATGGTAGCAACTAGTCCTATTTGGCTATTTAAATTCAAAATCTAAGAGATTAAATGTATATAAATAAAATTTAAGTGGAATTAGTAGTTATGGAGTTCAGTTTTGAATGATGAAAAAATTCTATGGATCTTTTGCACAATGTGCATATAGTTATTAACACTACTGTCCAATTAAAAATGGTTGAGCTGTAAATTGTATTATGTTTTCTACCACAACAAAATATTTTAATTTTTTTTAAAGATTTGTTTATTCATGAGAGAGAGTGTGTACGTGAGTGCGCAAGTACAAATGGGAGGGGCAGAGAAAGAGGGAGAGGGAGAGAGAATCTTAAATGCTATTAGTACCTTCTGTGTATATGTGTGCTTATTTCAACATTCTCTCTCAATACCATTCATTCCATATCATTACATGTTCCTCTGTATCTTTTTTAATGACTAAAAGATTATACTCTATGGCTGAGTAAATCATTTTTATGTCTATATCTATCTATCTTTTATTGGTTAAGGTGTGAAGTTCTTAAAAGACCTGCAACCATAAATCTTCAGCCTCGTTTATGTACCTAGGCCACAGCTATATATAGTGTCTTCTTTGTGTTAGATTTCAGTAAATACTGTTGATTTAATTTTAATTGTGATTTATGAGATTTATGAGACATTTTATTTATGTTCCAAGAATATTTAGAACTTTGCAAAATACAGAATTCCTACTGTATTTTCTGGCTGACTTTTTTTTTTCTATCATGTGAAGAGGAAGCTGAAGGATAGAGGTTATTTTCATGTCTTTATTATTAAAGTAATCAATTCTTTTGATCCTTGAATAAGGAAAAACATGTAATACAGAATTGTATAAAATAGAACCGTGAGTTGTATCCTATACTGTGCTTCCGATTCCCGTTCCTCTGAAGTAGCTGATGCTGTTTGCTTAGTAAATGTAAGTTTGCTCAGGAAGACATCTTATCTAAATTTATGCATTTATGGATATATTAGTTTTATGTATCAAAAATCTACACAAGTAGGGTGCATTTATATTCTCTCATTGACTGACTTTAGTATATTTTCACCTCTTCCCTAGAAAAACATGGAAATTTAGCATGCCTCCCCTTTATTTGGCCTTATGAATATATCTGTTCCTTGAAATGGATTTGTGTGTCAAATAGATAAGCTTATTTAAAATGTCAGAATATGAAAACACTAATTCAAAAGGATATATGCAGCATTATTTACAATAGCCAAATTATGGAAGCAGCCCAAGTGTCCACTGATAAATTAATGGATAATGAAGATGTGGTGTGAATTGTTGAATCACTATATTGTACACTTGAAACTAATGTAACACTATTGTTAACTTTATTGGAATAAAAATTTTAAAAAATGAAAGATGGTAGGTATTATCTAATAGCTCTTTGGAAAGTTGTGGGAACTTAATTGTTCTTTTTTTTTTTTCTTAAGGTTTATTTATTTGAGAGAGAGAGAGCATGGGGAAGGGGAAAGGGAGAGGGAGAGAGAGAATCTCAAGCAGACTCCGTGCTGAGCCTGGAGCCCCACATGGGGCTTGATCCCATGACCCTGAGATCATGACTTGAGCCAAAACCAAGAGTTGGTCTCCCAACCAACTGTGCCACCAGGTGCTCCGTAACTTCATTTTTCAATCACATTTGCATGTTCATGCACACACATTCACAATATTGAATTTAGTCATTATGGTAGTATTTGTTTCAGATGAAGGAATTGTCTTAAACAGGTAATATTATTTTTAAATATTTTATTTATTTATATGACAGAGAAAGACAGCACAAGCAGAGGGAGCAGGAGAGGGAGAAGCAGGCTCTCCTCTGAGCAGGGATCCCGACACAGGTCTCAATGCCAGGACCTTTGGGATCATGACCTGAGCCAAATGAAGAGCTTAACAGACTGAGCCACCCAGGCGCCCCTATAATTTTTTAAAATTTATTTATTTGTTTGAGAGAGAGAGAGAGAGCAGGGTGAGAGGCAGAGGGAGAGAGAGAATCTCCAGCAGACTCCTGCTGATCACAGAGCCCAACGCAGGGCTTGATCCCAAGACCCTGAGATCATGACCTGAGAGCCAGAATCAAGAGTCAGACACTTAACGGCCTGAACCACTCAGGCGACCCCTGTTGTAATTATTTTTGTTGGCTTAAGTCCATTGTATTATATCGCAAAAATTGAAAATCCTTGTTGATTTTTTTCATATATTTATATTTTAAAAACCATCACATCTGGACCTAAGATGCTATGTTATGGTGTTCTGTCTTATAATGGAATTTACCCTCAGGTTTTTATCTTTAAATATCCAAATCACTGTTTCTTAAATAGTTATTATGGACTTAAAGGTTATGTCTGCAGCACAGAAATTGTTTTGGTTGACTTTTTTCTTTCTTTTTTTTTTTTTACTGGCATTCTGTTAACAGTTTATCAGTTAACACCATTTGGTAGTTTTTGTTGTTACTATTGTGTTCTTATTTCCCCAAGTTGATAAAAAGGTATCAGTGACTTAGGAAGGTTCATTGAAACATAAAAGTAATGATGAAAATGAGAATGCAAGTCTGTAACTCATGTAAACTTGGACAGTGAAGTGATTGGCAGTTTAAATAGAAATAATTAATGTATACGTCCTTGGAGAAGTAAGTCTTTGTAATACCTGTGAAGGTCCAAAAAGAGAAAGTGCAAACAAAACCTGTGATGACTATTGACATGATAGTCTGTTGATCTGTTCCTAGTTCTCTATTCATTTGATATTATGAAATATGTTTATAGAATGTTCCTATTTAAATATTTGCAATATTTTCCAACAAAGTGTAGTAGTATATTAAACAAGTTTTTCCAGAATGACTTCATAAACTTGGTGAATCATGTCATTACGTGTAGAGAAGAGAGAAAAAAACCTAGACGCATCGTTCACAGTTGCACTCTTTGTAGCATTGACAGGTACAATTTATATCATTCCAGATAAATTTCTAAAACCAGCCACAAAGAGTTGAATAATCCTCTGAGAGAAAGCTAAGTGAGCTCTTGGCAAAATTCCTTTATCTGTGCTTCTGTTAAAACCCCATAATGGCACAATGGCATACGTTGTGAAAGTGGAATCACTTCTGTGTGTGGCTGTCATCAGATATTATGCTTTGTGTTTAGATGAAACTGCTTGTGTAGAATATGAATCTGCTCTTGACATACATATAATTTGAGTAGAACTGCTTGATTATTTTTTGTCTGTTTAAAATAGTAATTCCAAGCTAAAGGAAAATAAATTCTTCTATTAGTATTCATTATAAGACCAATGATACAGTGCCAGTATTGACAGAGAACCAGCTATATGTGTTGCCAGGAATGGTGTATTACCTAATGATAGTACTTGTGCCTGAATGGTAATTCACATGCCGCTTTTTCAGTTAACTGTAGATGTGTTGCCTTATATGGCTCCAGTGTTGAAGATATTAGTGAAAATCTTGAATAAGGTCAAATATGGCCATTATGCATATTTTCAGCATCTATTCTGAAAACAAATTAGGCTGCTCTTCCTTTCTGTAGTACTCTAGCTATGGAAGGGCAAAATTTTCACGTAACTTCTTGATAGAGAGAACATTTCTGTATTTTTTTTTTATAAGTTGTACATCTCAGTGTTGTCTTTAGTATTTTAACAGTCAGAAGGTTTTGCTTCAGCCAACATCAGCTACATGTTGAGAATAAAGTATCAAGATTTCCTAAAACCAACGAGCCCTTACCACTGAGAATATGGCTTTCTTAACATTTGATCACTTTGTTTAAATTGATAAAGAATGAAATTGGTTCTGTATTTTATAGCTCTATCCAAATGTTGTCATCAAACTTGATGAAATACTTTTCAACTTAGGGGCAGACAGAGTTGATAAGAAATCAACTCACCTTTCTTGGAGAGGAGGCAAGATGGTGGAGGAGTAAGGGGACCCCTTTTCAACTGGTCCTCTGAATTTAGCTGGATATCTATCAAACCATTTTGAACACCCACGAAATCAGTCTGAGATGTCTGAATATATATCTGGATCTCTGAAAACAGAAAAGCGACTGCTTTTTGCAAGGTAGGACGTGTGGAGTCATGAATTGGCGGGAAGATATCAGAAGATAAACAGAAGGGGGAGGGAGCCTCCATAAATGGTGCCTGGAAAGTGATGTAACACCAGAGCACAAAATCAGAACCTTAGAAATTTGCTCTAGTGAGAAACATCCCTCTCTGAAGGGGGCTCAGGAAATGAAAAGGCAGAATTTTAGGTAGGTAGGGCATTGTGGTCTCAGGTTATGAGGGACTACAGAGCAAAACGGATTCCTGAAATGGTAGAGTGCCCGAGCATTGGAGCCAGGAAGCAGGTTATGGTCAGCGAGCCCAGGAGGGGACTCTCAGCTCCAATTGCCATAAACCAGGAGCCAGGCCTGTTGATAACCGCTCTTTCCTTGAACAGCCTGAAAAAATCTGGAACCTGAGTCCGTGACCGGGCAAAAACTTGCAGAACGGTAGTGGCCGGTAAAAGGCTTTAGAGTGGAACCCAGACTGATGCCGGAGTTTTGGGTGTGCCCACGAGCCCATAGCCACTTGCGGTTTTAGGATCACAAAGGGCACTGGTACTCCGCCCCTGATACTACCTCTGAGAGAGTTGCTGTGGGCACGCACCGCAGGAGACTGCAGTTTTCAGCGGCGCATGCAGAAGTGGAGATTGTTTGTCCTGGAGGGTCTATTAAAGAGGGCAGATTGAGATTTTTCTGCTCTGGGCCAGAGGTTTGGCTGCGGCCATTTTTGCTGTGATCCTCTGAAGAGGTGGGGAAAGCACCCAGGGAACAAAAGCCACACAGAAGACTGGTTTCCACTGAGCGCATCCTCCTGACAGGGTGGGGCACCTCCCCCGCCAGGCAGGGTTACCTGAGAAACAGTGTGGCAGGCCCCTCCCCCAGAAGACAGGCTGGAAGAACAGGTGGATGACAATCCTATGGATCCTATAAGCCTGTAAAATCCCAACACCAGGGGAAAATTGTATATTGAGCTCCAGGTGTGGCCTCATGACTTACTTATTTTTCAGATATAATTCTCCTTTTCTTTTCTTTTTTCTTTTCTTTTCTTTTCTTTTCTTTTCTTTTCTTCTTCCTTTTCTCATGCTTTTCCTCTGTTGTATTTTTCTTTTTCCCTTTTTATTTCAACAGATGTCTGTTATTCAACTTATTTTTCATAGTTGCTTTTTAACTTGTATTTTTACACACCTATATTTTTTGTAGATTCAGTTTTACCTTTTTATATATACAAGTTTTACTTTCCTTGTAATTTTGGGACGTAGTGTCCTCTAACACACAGACCAAAATACACCCAGGAACAACTGAAACACCCTGCCTTGTCCACCCTGAGAGATTATAGTCCCCCTTACCCCCGCTTTTAAAAATTTTTTTAATTTTATTCTTGTGTTTCATTTTGGCTTTGTTTTTTCTGTGGTGGCGTCTGACCACTCCAGATTTTGCTAGGGTGTATCTAGCTTGGGTCTGGTTGATATTTTGTACTCTGTTCATTCATTCAACCATCCCTCGACAGAATGACTAGGAGGAGGAACTCTCAACAAAGAAAAGAACCAGAGACAATGTCCTCTGCCACAGAACTAAGGGATATGGATATAAGCAAGATGTCAGAGATGGAATTCAGGATAGCAATCATGAAGTCAACAGCCTGGCTTGAAAAAAGGATTAGTGACAATATAGAATCTCTAAGGGCAGAAATGAGATCTAATCAGGCCAAACTTAAAAATGCTATGAATGAGATGCAGTCTAAACTGGATACTCTTAACAGCCAGGGTAAATGAGGCAGAAGAGCGAATCAGTGATCTAGAAAAAAACTGATAGGAAGGAAGCTGAGGAAAATAGGGATAGGCAGCTAATAGTCCATGAAAATAGATCAATGAAATGATGTCATGAGACGTTCCAATGTCAGAATTATTGGGATCCCTGAGGGGGTGGAGAGAGAGAGAAGACTAGAAGGTATATTTGAGCAAATGATAGCTGAGAACTCCCCTAATCTGGGGAAGGAAACAGCATTTGTGTCCAAGAGGCAGAGACGACCCCTCCCAAAATCAATAAAAATAGATCAACATCCCAACATGTAACAGTGAAACTTGCAAATCTTAGAGCCAAGGAAGCTACCCTGAGAGCAGCTGGGGGAAGAGATCTCTTACATATGGAAGGAGGAACATCAGAATAAAATCAGACCCGTCCACAAAAACCTGACAAGCCAGAAAGGGCTGGCAAGACATACTCAGGGTACTAAATGAAAAGAACATGCAGCCAAGAATACTTTACCCAGCAAGGCTGTCATTCACAATGGATAGAGAGAGAAAGAGCTTTCAGGACAGGGAGAAACTGAAAGAATATGTGACCACCAAGCCAGCCCTGCAAGAAAAATTAAGGAGGATTCTGTAAGCCAAGAGAAACCCATAAGTCACATAGACCAGAAAGAAACAGAAAATCTACAGAAACAGACTTTACAGGCCAATACAATGGCACTAAATTCATATCTTTCAATAGCTACACTGAATGTAAATGGGCTGAATGCTCCCACACAGGATTTCAGATTGGATAAAAAAGCAGGACCCATCCATATGCTGTCTACAAGAGACTGATTTTGAGCCTAAAGACACCTCCAGATTGAAAGTGAAGGGATGGACAACCATTTACCACGCTAATGGATCTCTAAAGAAAGCTGGGGTAGCAATCCTCGTATCAGACAAATTAGATTTTAAACCAAAGACCATAGTAAAGAAATGCAGAGGGACACTATGTCATACCTAAAGGGTCTATCCAACAAGAAAATCTAACAGTTGTAAAAATCTATGTCTTCAACATGGGAGCAGCGAATTATATAAACCAGTTAATAACCAAAATAAAGAAACATACTGATAATAATACATTCATAGTAGGAGACCTCAGTACTGCACTTACAGCAATGGACAGATCATCTAAGCAGATCAACAAAGAAACAAGAGCTTTGAATGACACATTGGACCAGATGGACTTCGTAGATATATACAGAACATTCCATCCTAAAACAACAGAATACTCATTCTTCTCCAGTGCACATGGAACTTTCTCCAGAATAGACCACATACTGGGTCACAAATCAGATCTCAACTGGTACTAAAAGATTGAGATTATCCCCTGCATATTTTCAGACCACAATGCTGTGAAACTGGAACTCAGCCACAAGAAGAAATTTGGAAGGAACTCGAACACTTGGAAGTTAAAGAGCATCTGCTAAAGAATGATTGGGTCAACCAGGAAATTAAAGAACTTAAACAATTCATTGACACTAATGAGAATGAAAACACATCAGTCCAAAACCTATGGGATACTGCAAAGGCAGTCCTAAGAGGGAAATACATAGCCATCCAAGCCTCTCTCAAAAAATTAGAAAAATCCCGGGGCACCTGGGTGGCTCAGTCGTTGAGCGTCTGCCTTCAGCTCGGGTCATGATCGCAGGGTTCTGGGATCAAGCCCCGCATCGGGCTCCCTACTCTGTGGGGAGCCTGCTTCTCCTTTTCCCACTCCCCCTGCTTGTGTTCCCTCTCTCTCTGTGCCTCTCTTTGTCAAATAAATAAATAAAATCTTTAAAAAAAAATTAGAAAAATCCCAAATGCACAAGCTAACCTTACACCTAAAGGACCTAGAGAAAGAACAGCAAATAAGGCCTAAACCAAGCAGGAGAAGAGAAACAATAAAGATTAGAGCAGAAATCAATGAAATAGAAACCAAAAAAACAGTAGAAGAGATCAACAAAACTAAAAGCTTGTTCTTTGAAAGAATTAATAAGATTGATAAACCTCTGACCAGACTTATCCAAAAGAAAAGGGAAAGGACTCAAATTAATAAAATCATGAATGAAAGGGGAGAGATCATGACTAACACCAAGGAAATAAAAACAGTTATTAGAAATTACTACCAGCAACTATATGCCAACAAATTAAACAATCTAGAAGAAACGGACGCATTCCTGGACACTTATAAACTACTAGGACTGAAAATAGGAAGAAATAGACAATCTGAACAGACCAGTAACCAGCAAGGAAATTTAAGCAGTAATCAAAAACCTCCCAAAAGACAAGAGTCCAGGGCCAGATGGCTTGCCAGGGGAATTCTACTAAACATTTATTTATTTATTATTATTATTTTTTAAATGACCTTTTTTAAAAAGTTTTATTTATTTATTTGACAGAGAGAGCACAAGCAGGGGGAGCAGCAGAGGGAGAGGGAGAAGCAGGTTCCCTGCTGAGCAGGGAGCCCGATGTGGGGCTCAATCCCAGGACCCTGGGATTATGACCTGAGCTGAAGGCAGACACTTAACAACTGAGCCACCCAGGTGCCCCTCTACCAAACATTTAAAGAAGAAATAATACCTATTCTACTGAAGCTGTTTCAAAAAATAGAAATAGTAGGGGGCGCCTGGGTGGCTTCCAAACTTCCAAAGTCATTCAATGAGGCCTTGATCCCCAAACCAAAGACCCCATGAAAAAGGAGAATTACAGACCAATGTCCCTGATGAACATGGATGCCAGAATATTCCTAGCCAATAGGATCCAACAGTACATTTTTAAAAGGATTATTCATCATGACCGGGTGGAATTTATTCCTGGAATGCAAGGGTGGTTCATCTTTCAGAAATCAGTGTGATAGAGCACATTAATAAAAGAAAAGACAAAAACCACATGATCCTTTCAATTGATGCAGAAAAAGCACTTGATAAAATACAGCATCCTCTCCTGATTAAATCTCTTCAAACTATAGGTTATAGAGGAACATACCTCAATATCATAAAAGCCATCTATGAAAAGCCCACAGCGAATATCATTCTCAATGGGGAAAAACTGAGAGCTTTTCCCCTAAGGTCAGGAACACGACAAGGATGCCTATTCTCATCATTATTGTTCAACATAGTACTAGAAGTCCTAGCCTCAGCAATCAGACAACAAAAAGAAATAAAAGACATTCAAATTGGCAAAGAAATCAACTTACCTCTCAAGTTGAAACAGTTAACTTGAATTAAGTTGAGATAGTCGCCTCCAGCCTTCTAGAGTTTGAGTGTGATACATACACATAAACTTGATTTTTCAAACATTGCTAAAAATAATCTTTGATGAGAAATCTGCAGCTAACTGTTGAGTCATATTTGATGCAATTATCACCTATTTGATAGATGTGAGATACTTGCTGTCATAATTTTCAATTTGTGGCCAGATTTAGTACACCTATAGTAAAAAGGGAAATTAACCTGATGTAGAAGCTTAATGTTGGTTATTAGAGATGGGTATAAGATTACCATGTTGAAAGATCGCAAATTATTCTCCATGTCCAGTATGAAACTTTTGTCATTAGTTTTTTTGTTTTCATTATTTAAAAGTTATAAACTTTTCAAACATTGCTTTAAAGATTTTTTTTTTTTTAATGTAATCTCTACCTCCAATTTGGGGCTTGAACTCATGACTCCAGTATCAATGCTATACTGACTGAGCCAGCCAGGCTCCCCTCAAACATTTGCTTTAAATTGTTAATCCCAGCTGAACTGCCACTAAATGGTCATTTTGAATTTTCTTTTAAAGCAAAGTTAGAATACTTTCTAGAGATACCATTTACTTAGTTACCTTGGATAAGGCACTTGTGTTTTTTTTTAAGATTTATTTATTTATTTATTTGAGAGAGAATAAGGGAGAAAGAGAGCAAGCTAGCCAGTGGGGGAAGGGGCAGAGGGAGAGAATCTCAAGCAGACTCCCCACTGAGCATGGAGCCTGACATGGGGCTCAGTCACTTGACCCAAAAGATCACGACCTGATCCAAAACCAAGAGTCAGACACTCAACTAACTGAGCCATCCAGGTGCCCCAACACTTAAATTTTCTGACCTTTGATTTCCTCATTTGTAAAATTGGCACCATGGTAATAAAAGGTGATTGTATAATAATTGATTTTTCTTCATTTTATCTTAGCAACTTCCTTGCAAAGTAGATTAGTTACTATTTTTTACATTCATGGGAAAGATAAATTACTTGCCCAAGTAAGTGGCAGTTGTTAGGATTTAACACCAAGTCCTGTGATTCTGTGTCCATTGCTATTGCCAGTATTTCATCTTAAACATGTTACAGGTTTTTTGCTTTTTTTTCCCCTGGGTTTCAGTAGCACATAGAATACTAGTTTGTAGTATTTAACACGGGTTCATAATGAAAAGCTTATTCTCTTATTTTCAGAAAACCTGTGGTAAGTTAGTACATACTACCACTTATCCCATGCTTTTATCTAAAGTTCGTATTGATTGTAGATTTTTACGTAAAAAAAAAAAAATGGTCATGTAAAAGGATTAAAGCGTAAGCAGTGGAAGAGAACAACAATAATATAGCAGTTAACTTAGTGAACTGCTAATTTGGCTCTGGTCTGTCTTCCTCAGTGGTTTTCTTTGCTTGTAGGTACTTTGGAAAGCTCACCACAGCAGTAACAAGTTCTCTCAGCTATGTTTGATTTTGTTTGTGGCATGGTCTGTCCGTTTCAGAAATAGATGAATTGACAGTGAGTGCTCTTTGTACTTCAGTTATCAAATCATTGTACCTAGTCATTGGGTTGCAGATGTCTCCTTATCAGGAGGTTTAAGGTAACCTCTTAAAAATGCTGCTCTGATTCTGAATTGCTGCATGTTGTGGTAAAGATAAGTTTTTAAAAGTATAGCTATAAACCATACTAGTAAATACTTCTATAAATTTCTTTTTAATACGTTGAGTTACCCTGCCATATATATTCAAAGTATGATATTGTTCTGCCATTTTTTGACAGACCCCATATCCCTCTGGACAGAATGCAGGTCCAACCACGTTGGTATACCCTCAAGCCCCTCAGACAATGAATTCACAACCTCAAACCCGTTCTCCGGTAAGTACGCAGAAGCTTGTTCTAGATAATGTTCTCCATTTAAGTTTGTGTTTTTAGGAGCTTGGGTTCCTTTGGCTAAAATTTTTACTTGTTTTTGGAAACTTGTTCCAAGGACAATTTATTTTATTATGACATTATTATTATTATTATTATTATTATTATTATTGATTAGCATTTTCAGACTTTTAATATAGGAATAATTTAAATTTATTGAGAGAAAGAAGAAATGGAGCTTTTTATCTTCTTTTACTTTTCTGTGGCATGATTTTTTTTTTTAAATCTGGTTGCATTCAAGTTCATTTCAACTCTTAATTTGTTGTGCTGTTCACAATTCAGGAGGAGAGTAAAGCACAGTGATTTTAAAAGTAAATTAAATTTCATTAATTAGACTCTCAAATTTCAGTGGTTTGGGAAGTAAATTTCTGAATTGGTGTCACTAGATCAGTTCTAATCATTTGACAGTATGGACATATGCATGACATACACCAATGGTGTATTCATTTTTTCAGATGGTAAACAAATTGTCATACAAATTAAAATGCTATCATCCTCTTTGCTCATCCTTTACATGGATTGCAATAAATATTGCAAAGACTGAGAATTTACTCAAGGTTCATCCTTCTGCTTCACAAAAGTATATAGTTGCTTCAGCTGTCCATTCCTTAGAACGTCGTTTCCTGCCCTGCATGACTAGTTTTTGTCAGAAGGTGCTTCTGTAACATCTCACATTGTATCTCACATTCCTACTTGTATCTCAGCTCTGTGTTTTCCTCAGTATAGGTATCTTTGTTTGGTTCCCTCCCCCTGCTTTTTTGCCTGTAGTATAGGGGTATTTCATTGCATTAGCTCCTATTCATTTGGTTTTATGCATGAACTGAGAAATGTTGAAATGTATGAAAGATTGCTCAAAGAACTAGAGATCATAGACTGCACCAAAATGTAACCTCTTTCTTACCCTCTTCCTGTCTTCCTTTTCCCTATTGCCCTCTTCTCCAGTACCTGTTCTTAGATCCTGGTTCTCCCCAGGGGGTGGAAGAACCTTTCTAAAGAGGTGGGACTTTGGTCCTAGTTGCCTGTATGCCTGTCTTTTTTTTTTTCTGAAATGATCAACAAGATGTCTGATGCAAGTTGTGTTCTGAGAGTGGTTTGGGGATGTGGATACTTGACTACTTGGAGTGGGCCTGAGATCTCACCAGATTAATTTAGATAGGCCCTGCTTCTAGTCATTAAACATGGGACATTATGGTAAGCTCTTATTACAAAGAATTCTATGGCCCTCTTCACCCCCATGCCCCTTTTATAATTATTGAAAGAAAAGAAATTTACATGGTTAGAACTGGCGCAAAACCTGACTGAAGAGCTGCATCTCTAAACCAGTTTTTTTGACAGCCCAGCAGAACAGTGCCAATACATTGCACAGACAACTGGAAGAGGAGGAAGGTTTTGGAACAGACTCCCGTTTACAGGTCCTTGGCTGGAAGAGGCTGGATAAAATACTGCATTGTAAGCAATATAACAAACTGTACTTCTTGCAGGCAGTGGTGCCTCTGGCACTCATTATTTTTGACCACATCCATTTATTGGCTGATGAACAGAAATGCTTTGATTGCTTCTTCTCTGAAAGTCTAACCTAGCATGGCAGTTTCTGCCAGGCATACTGGGGAAAAGAATAACAAATTGGGTGGGTCTTCTTGATTGGGAATTAGACAGGAGTAATTTGGGGTTTAGATTTTTCTTTATTTTAAACTCGAAGAGGGATATCCCTTTCAGATAAATTTGATTTTAAAAGATAAATTTCAAGGCTTCTTTTTCCCTCTTTCCATTTTATAATTGAATATCAAAGAGGAAATTGTCTGTAGTTGTCAGCCATTTTTCTGTGGTCATAAACTCTTCAGATACTATCCTCTATGCAATTTTTGCCATCTGCTCTGCTAGTGACCATTATCACCCCCATTACTAAAAACCACACACATAACATTCCATTACATATCCCAAAACAAGTGCAAGACTAGCAAACCCTAGACTACTCTTGCTTGTTGTTTTGGGTCCCGTTTTCTTTATTTCATTTGTGTTGGTGCTGGGAGGGTGAAGTTGGGATATGAAATTTGACAGGATTGCATTTTCTTTCTACATCCCAAGTTGCCATAGTCTAGTCTCATCCATCCCACAGCTATCCCAACTGGTGAGGAGAGGTAAGCTGTTGCACTAAGGAAGGGACCCTTCCCATGGCTTTGTAGAGCAGCTAAAGCTTACTCCATTCTATTTCTGCATTAATGGGCCATTGGCAATTGCACAGTTTAGGCTATTCTGTTCTTCCCTGGACAGCTGCCTTTGCAATCCAAGTGGCTTCAAGTGGCCCCCTCCCTCTTTCAGGTTATCTTTGTGTCCATATTTCTATTTGATGTATAGTATCTTAGTTAAATTCATATTATTGAAAATCTTGTTTAAAAGGAAAAAGGTACTGATTAGCTACCTATCTGTTCATTTTCTGGTTATGCTGGAACTCTTTAAACAATAGTTTATTTTTAAATAGCCTCCAAAATACCTCTTAAATGCCTAATTGAAAGAGGGGGAACTGTTTGGCTTTTGCAGTAACCTGTATCCACTGGTTATATTTTGTGGTGCTAAGTGCCAAAGATACATCAGTGTTATGTTGTCCCTGCCCTGTTGCCAACTGTGCCCAGAAGAGTGAGTGAGTGGGTGGGTGGGTGGCATTAACATTGGATCCAAGTTCACAGAAGGCTGCTTTCCTTAATATCTACAGTCCTCACCATCTTAAAGACCCCTTAAAAAAAAAAAAAAGAAAGAAATGAAAGTTTCTATTTTTAATATGAGCCAGCAGCGACTACAGTTTGTTCTGTTGCTTACAGTTACCCATAGGATTAAGACTATTGTCATTCCAAGTGGAAAGCTCAATAGCCAATGGTGACTAGTGCAAAATAGACTAGGGTACTTTCCCACTAACTTGTGTTTTGTTTTGTTTTGTTTAAGTATATTTGTAATTTTATAAGGTACTCCTCTTGCTCATAGAAAGTTCTCTTTTTGACTGGAATCTTCCAAATATATGAAGTTGCAACTTTTATTTTAGAGCCTTAGAAATGGGACCTTTCTGTGGAACAGTGATAAGACAGGTACTGCTGTACTCAGGTTAATTTTTTAACATGGCCCTTCTCTCCCATTTTCTTCAAAAGTGTCATGAAGAAACATCTCACTTCCACCCCCTACTTTCATACCACATGGGTGGTATTGCCTATTCTTGAAACTTGATGTCCATAGTAGAGGTATGATCTGTTTTCTTTTCATAATTGGAAAACTGAAAATAGAAGACCTCAGTTTCTGTGACGAGAAAACGTTCTACAAGAAGTGAAGCTGCCCTTATCATCATTTTGAAAAACTCTTTTATAGTAGTTAGCAAATGTAATGGCTGACCTAACACACTATAATCACACAGGTCATCAAGAGCTCATTAATTTATACTGAATAACTTTGAATTGTGTTTAAGACACATTTCATTACTTGAAAAATAGGTGATGTTTTAGCTTCTAAGGTGACTTCTTAATCTTCTTAGGTGAATTCTTAATAAAGCGGTCTTCAGCCATCTGCTACATTGTGATGTGCTCCACTGCAATTTTTTGAAAATTATTTATATGAAATAACGGCAGTTGGGGAAATAATTCCACATCTCTTGCACGTAACTTAAATTCTGAGTATGAGGGATTGTTTCTTCGTTAATCTTCAGTCTGATTCACTGGCAGTGATGAGTTGATGGAAGGAAGGCTCTCTAGGAAATAACTGAAGATGTATTTTAGTTTCTTAAATGTATTACATTAAAGCCTTTGTGGTTTGCGTTCAAAACCGCTTTGTAAATATTTTCTTCTCATTATTAAAGAGGGTGGTTAAATTTTGATAGTTAATGTATTAGTAGCCAGTACATGACACTGTGTCCCAAATAGTTTTCTCTGTCCTTTTTAGTGAAGTCATATTGGAAGTCCAGTTAATGCTCTGGTGAAGAATTAGTTGATCTTAGAAATTTAGTATTTAAAATTTTATTGGTGGAAAAGCTTTTTCTTTCATTGTACGCTAGGGAAAATAAGAGTTGGGAGTGTGTATTACCTGCTTTCAAGCACTCTATTGGGCTAAGGAGTTATATTTTCTTTTGTTATTATTCTCAATATCAGATAGCAGTAGGTGCATATGGACAGTGTTGTGCTGTTGTGTATAAAAATTGAGAGATTTGATTTCTTTCACTCTTTTTTCTTCTTGAGCTTATAATAGTACCACTTTGATTAATCATGTTAGAAAGTGATGTTCTTTACCAGCTATTTGCTTTGGTATGCCTGATATTAAACTTCACCAGTTAATTGTATTTAAATATATATATGGTTATTTATATATTTAAATACATATTTATATATTATAAATATGTTTGTGTATTTATAGATATATAAATGAAATTTTATTCTTTAAGAAATAAAGGAAGATACTGAAATTTCCATTTCATGTGTGAAATACCCCATTAAACCTAAGTAAATTTGAAATCAGTCCTGTTAACATTCTTTATTTCCTGTTGGACATTTTAATTACCTCCTGGCTATTTCTTATAATATAAAAGCTTTTCTCATTTCCTCCAGCTATATCAATAGCATAAGCACCCTTGAGTTTTTCATGTTTGTCTTAATATAATCACTTAGTATTTCAAACCTTCTTTTGCTTTATTTTAGGGTTTTTTTGTTTTTTTTTTTTTAATATTCCTATCAGAGAGGTACCCTTACGTGCCTAACAGCTTAGCTGTTTCTCTCCCAGCTGATAAATGGCAAACTATAGCTGGTAGTGGTGTTAACCTGTTGAATCTTAGTACCTGTCTGTCACTGTCCTGCAGCAAAGCTTTGACTGTTTGTGTTTTTTTTTTTTTTTTTTCTTGTGGGTTTTTTTTCTTTTGGCATATTGTGTGACATTTTGGTTTTTGTTGTGGTGTTTCTGACTCTTTGTGCCTTTCCTTTTGTGTTTGTTTTCCCTCCTTTTCTCAGTTTGCAGCGGGGCCTCGACCTGCCCATCACCAGGTACTGTACCCTTGCCCCTTCACTATCACCCTTAACTAATAGGTGGGGGCTTTAGTAGCTGCTGACCCTTAGAATGCTGCCATTCCAGGGAACCACCCAACCTGTACTCTTCAAGAGTAGCTGCAGTCTCCTGTGATTCTGTTCTTTTTGTCCTTCACTAATTTCACAGCATTTTGTTATTAACAAACCCATTCCGTTCTGTTAATGGCACAATTTAAAAATAATAGAGTGGTTTTTTCCCCAAAAAAATAATTGCTCTGAATTTAAGGAACCCTGAAAAATTGTAGATGTAGTAAGCCCTCACAGATTTTGTGGATATCTGTATTGTTTAAATTTGACTGGAACAGGCAACATTCTAAGGGTTTTCTGTTAACAATCTGATGTAACTTGTATTGATGTGTATAAAATAGCATTAATATTTCTAAAACCACTTAATTTCAGTTACTAACTTAGATCTAATATCAAATTAACAGTAATACATATTCATTTGCTTTATAGAATTATTCTCAGGATACATAGAAAATAAATACCTTATTTAATTTTAATATATGTAGCCTATTGGTTCTTTTTAAATGAAGTAATTGTATAAATTAAAATTCAAAAATGTATATGCTGACACTAATTTATTTAGCAGGAATATACTAGAGGAGGTGGTTTGGGAGAAAGTCCTTGCAGGGTTTGCTTCTTACAGAGTGTCCTGAAACATTTTCTCCTGCTGCAGTAGAAAGGGCCTAGGCCTTACAGATCTGGGTTCATATTACCAGCTTTACTGTGTAACCAGCTGGGTTAAACAGATCTTTTTCTGAGCCTCAGTTCCCTCATATGTAAAATTGGGATAAATACCCTATATTCTGTGTTAGGGATAAGATTCTTTAGGCATCTGACACAAAGAAAGCAGCAATAAGTGGTAGCTATTTTTTATATTATTATGCAATCTAGTATGGTTTGATAAAATTAGAGAAATGTTACCCATTGTTTACTTGTGTTAATCATAGTTAGAATTCTTATTACTGAGTAAATGGACATGGTGTAATTGCAGGATTTCATTGTCTACCAGTGATTTAATGTAAGGCTCTATTTCTCAAAATAAAGTCTTTTCAATTTAGATGATGTAAAAACCAAGCAAATTCTGAGGTGCTAAGGACACTTTGTAGGAGAACTCAGATGTGGTTGTATGAAGTGGATGGCGATTCTTTGGATTAGATGAAGAAATAAAATTCAGATATTTTTTAGTATCAACAGATAGTGTTGTTAAAGAGCTTGCAGTTTGGTGTCAACTAGACCTAGGTTTGACTCTTATTAACCGAGTGGTTTTGGGCAAGTTATTCACTGGTCTCAACCTTAGTTTTCTCATCTGTCAAATGGGCGCAGTATTAGTAGCCATCTTAGGACTGATATGAAGAGTAAATGAGATAATGGAAGGAAAATGATTAGCAGTATTTAGTATATACTACACATCTATGGGGCAAGATTACTAATAATTAAAAAGAAGATAAACCCTTAGGTAAAAAGATTGATTATAAATTTTATAAAATATTTAGTCAAGGGTCGTAGAGGCAAGGCTTAAATTTTAGTCAGGGATCAAGCCAGAGAGATAACTCCTAACAGAGAAACCTTGGGAGATCTCTGCTCCAGAAGCAGAGTAGAAAGAAAAACGATTTC
Organism: Phoca vitulina; assembly: GCF_004348235.1. Taxonomy (NCBI): domain Eukaryota; kingdom Metazoa; phylum Chordata; class Mammalia; order Carnivora; family Phocidae; genus Phoca; species Phoca vitulina. The sequence continues at coordinate 85,897,086 of NW_022589705.1, forward strand.
TGTGGTCCTTCATAGAAGGCTAAGTGCTTCTATAATTTCTATTCAATCTCAATGGTCCTCAAATAGGGATGTTGTATTTAAGCCTTTATAAATAGTCTTCTTCGGAAAAATTTGTTTTCTGAACTTTCTTCTCTTTGTCTTTTAATTCCAAAAACCAAGGAAACCTTAAAGGAGTCTTTGTGAGAAAAGGTTGATTTCATTTCTGAAATCATTTTCATGTGTAATATGACTCAAGAAAGTATTGGCAGATTGGTCCTTTATTTAGCTATAGGATGATGCTTGTGAAATTAAAAAAATAGAACTCCATATGTCTATATACTTATTATTTATTCATTAGCAAGGAAAATAATTCCTTTTTACACTGGTTCTTGAAGATAGATTCTTGAGCTGCATCATAAATCCAGAGCATTACTTTTGAATACAAAAACTTCAGGTAGCTGGCTGCTTTTTACTCTGGCATTCCTCCTTTCTAAATAGCAGTTAAAATTTTTTCATTACACCAGAGAGAATTAAGTGAGTAAGGAAATATATAACTTTGGTTGAGGCAGTAGCAGGAATTAGTTCCCGTGGAGAACTAGAAGAGGGAAGGTGTGGGGTTGAAGTGGCACTGCTGAGCAGAGCTAGCTGAAACAGTGGTGTGGCATAGAGCAGATTGTTAGGAAGAGTTTGCTCTGCTGTATCCATGGATGTACAGGCCAGTTTGGTTTGTTTCACTGTGGAATAGGTAGCATTTTGGGTGGGATAACCAGTTATGAAAAACTTCCCTGTAAATTGTAGTTCATTTAGCAACCTTAGGGCTCTAAATGCCAGTAGAATTCCCCCAGTGACAATTAAAAAACAAAACAAAACAAACAACACCTTCATATATTTCCAGATAACCCCCATGGAGATGATACTATTTCCCATTTGAGAGTTACTGGTTGAAGTCTGTATTTAAAATGATCATCTCCTAAAATTTAAAGTCATGTAGAGGGGCTCCTTGGGTGGCTTAGTCAGTTAAGTGTCCGACTTGTGATTTTTGGCTCAGGTCATGATCCTCAGGGTCGTGAGACCGAGCCCCATGTCATGCTCCGCAGTGGGCATGGAGCCTGCTGCTGCCTCAACCAAAGTTATATATTTCTCTCCCTCTCCCTGTGCTCCTCCCCCACACACCCCCTCTCTCTCTGGGTATGTGTTGAAAGAAAGAAAGAAAGAAAAAAGAAAAAAAGAAAGAAAGAAAGTCAGGTAGAGGTTCATAGAGAAGGAGATGGCTCATAAGAGAAAACAGTACATAGAGACTTGTATAATGAGAGTAAACAGTAAAAAACATTGGTATACAGAGAATACATTTTTAAAGGGGAAAAACTTCTATGTCCTGGGTTATTTTTGGTTTGTTGTGAATTGAAGGCACAAATGGTTTTTTCATTTATAGTTGTTTTCTTTGGCCAGAAAGAATTAAATCAAGGGTTAGAATTAGCTTTGATTAGTTAGACTTAGTGAATAGATTTCTCATTTCTCCTTTATTGAATTGTTCATCAGTGGCTACCTTTCTGATCACATATCCTTTCATGCTTTGATCTTTTTTTTTTTTTTTTTTTTACACAATAATTTGGTGCTGGATGACGTTTCCTGTGATTGTTATTTCTAAAGTCCAACAGTAAATACATAAGTTTTTGTGAACGCTTAGTAACAATTGGTTCTATAAACATTACGAAGGAAAAGATATTGTTATTTAGATAAGCTAATTGGAGGTAATTGCTTGTGAAATGAAAACACGGTTGTCCAGTTTAGTAATCTAGAACCTATGTATATATTTTTTCTTCTTTGTAAAATGAAGTAAACTGAATTGAAATGAAACAAATAAGATTCTGCATAGTAATATTTTTAGTTTAATAGGACCAAGAAACTTACAGAATGTATTTCTTGGAACTACTTTTATTTAGAGTATCTTTATGTGTGGCCAGCCAGAGCCCTTATTGAGTCCCTCAAGTCAGGGATACCATGCTCCAGTTAGAATTATGTCAGCCATGTCTTCTTCCAGTACCATTAGTTTTTGGCTTTTACATGGATTCTTTAGATTAATTAATTAGGATGTTCTATTTTTTTGCATTTTGTAACCTGAAGAGAGCTTTAGATTAGACTAACAGTTTTCTTCAAAGGTAAAAGAAGTACTAAGTAATTTTATATGCAAACACCCGTGGCTTTAGAAATATGTCAACTATTTTTACTCTGATATCAGTTTGAAAATCCCAAGGTAATTAGAAACTGAAAGAACAGAACGTACACTCATAAGTAAAGCAAGTCACTTGGTATAATGTAGATTCTGGCTTGTGTTATTAATTTCATGTTTAGTAGTTGAAATTCGTGTAGTTGCGGTTTAAAGTTACTTGTGTTCCTGTCCTTATTTTACTTTTGGGTTTCACAACAGAGATCAAGTGTTGGTTAAATACTATGGCTGAGTAGTCTTTGCATTTTGAGAAAGACCAAGGAATTGGTATTTAAAAGTGTTCCTAGAACAAAAACATTTTTCAGTGTGTTGATACATGATTTTCATTACCATAATATTCACAAATGTTGAATAGTATGCCATATTCAAAGCAATCGGATTTAGTGTAAACAAATAAAAGCTTGATAAAGTTAACAGTATCTCGCATCAAGGAAATACGTTACCTAGTGGCAAGCAGCATTGAAACTGTGCATGTTTTCCTGTTGTAGTTTTGTTCTTTTTGCTAAAAGATTAAAAGAAAAGAAAATAGCTGGCTCATGTTGATTTTTTGTTGTTGTTGTTATGAACCTTAAAGGATTTCTGTATTCAAACTTGTGTTGTTACATTTGAAGTCTTGGTTTCTGGTAGAGAAATATTTGTATTGCTCTAGGCAGTTTCTTAGATTTGGAAAGTAAAATAAATGAAAGCTTAGGGCTTGCCTCTGGGGCCAGTTCTGGCATATCACAGTCTAATGGATATTACTTGGAAATAAGATCAAGCATTTATGCAGTTTAAGAGACCAGTCCTCTTAGATTTTTCAGAGCTTAATGTAAGTCAGTCTTGGGCAGTTTTATCTAGTGCCTTATTCACCAAAGAGTTGTAGGGCTATGGCAGAGATAGTAAAGAAAATACAGGTTGGGAGTTGGCATAACTTTGAGCTTCAGATTTCTTATCTGAGAAATGGATAAAATATGCTCATAAATAATAAAATATTGAAGTGTTACAACAACAGCACCTATTTCCTAAGGGTGTTGTGAGGATCAGAGTACCTGCCTGTCACAGTCCCTGGCACATAATAGATTCTTGGTAAATGTCAATTTCCTTTAACAGTGACACAGCCTATCTTTCCCCCCTTTCTCAACCTATTTTTACCTATGAGCGAAGTATTCTACAAGGATGCTCATTTTTGAGTCTACGTCATGATCAGACAGAACACCTTCTGTTCCTGAACAGAATCCTTACGATTTTTTTCTTCCATCTGACCTAATCCTCCATGACACTACTGTCTAATAGAACTTTCTGTGGTGGTGGTGAAAATGTTCTGTGTCTGCGCTGTTCACTATAGTAGCTGCTAGCCACGTGTGGCTGTGGAGCACTTGAAATGTGCAGTGCAACTGAATAACTGAATTTTTAATTTTAATTTAAGTAATCAAATATGGCAAGTGGCTATTGTATTGGACAACTCAGCTCTAGGGCTTACATCTTCTGATTCTTAATGAAACATAAATTATGTGATATTGGCCACATGCAGGGAAAGTACAGAAAGAATTTAGAATGTAATAACCTTCTTATAAATTGGTCTAAGTCAGCAGAATATCTGGTTGATACTTGAATGAATATCCCATTATGTGGACTCTTCACTGCTTGTTCCCTTATAACTTGTGAGGTAATTATAGCACTGTTATTTTTCTCAAGAGTACTTTAGAATTTTTGAAGATATTAACCTAAAAAATTCATAATTGCAAATCTTACTGTTCCTCCAGTAGGCTGAACTATATATTGCAGAAAGCTAGGGATTTCAGAAGCATATTTTTGATATGGTTTTTATTACTTTGCAAATTAATAAGTATTGTGTAGTTTTTTTTTTTCCCACATAAGAAGAACTAATGTGATTGAACATGATTTTTCTAGTTGCTGAAAATGAATAGGTAGTTTTTAGAGAATGTTGAATTATTATGTAGTTTTTTTAGAGATATCCTTGTCTTTTGATGATTTTAGAAAGAGTGAATTCATGAGAAGTGATAGAATTACCAACATATTCAAAAAGCATTTATTAGTAATGTTATTGGCCAGGAAACTTTAGGTAATGGTATAATTATCACATCTTTAGAAGGATTTTCCAAGAGGTAACGTTTTCCTTCCGGCTTCTAGAATGTTACAGTGAAAGTCAGCTATTATGAGTACTCTAAATTCAGCCTCTGTTTTAAATGTATCCTAGCCCTTTGGAAAAGCTGCGCAAAGTACCACCTCACATGAGGGCTGATTCTTCCCCTTGACATTCTCCTAGCATACTAGTGGACCATTGAAAGATAAAAGACTTAAAACAGATTGAAATCAAGTTTGGAGATGATCATGTTGTACACGATTCCTCCTTTCTCTGCCTAGCCTTTTTCAGCATTTTCATCAGTGACTTGGATTAATGACATGCCTGTCAAATTTGCTGGTGGTTATGTGGTTTTGACATTGTATTACACATTTGGAATCCAGAAGTATCTGTACAGTCTGTAATGATGGATTGAAATTAGCCAGATACATTTTCAAAGGAACAACATACATGATTCCCTATCTGAACTTCATTACACAACTCTAAGAATACATACAAAAGTGAAGAGCGTGACTTGTTGCCGGTTATATATAAAGAAGACTTAGGGATTTTACAAGATTGTAACTCAGTACCAATCAGTAGTAAAATGTGGTTGACAAAAGAGCTCCTGTTATTCTTGGTTTTGTTAATGGAAATATAATCAGCCAGAATAAGAGAGAGATGTTGCTCTTTTGATTTAGCAACAGATAAATTTATTGAGTGAGGCCAGGTACATTCTGGGCAGATACCACCTGGATATTTGTGTTTGGTTCTCTATTCAGTGAGACTTTGAACTGTGGGACCATATTGAGAGAAAGCTGAAGAGGGAATTCAGTATCTTGGTTGGAGGGACAGGGCATGGAGGGTAGTAATTGGCTTTGAACAAAAAATAGACATTGGTGTGAAAGTTGGCAGTGATGGCTGTCTTCACATAACTTAGAGATTTGTCACTTCTGTAGAAGAAGGATTTGACTTTGATGTGATTTTAGGAATATTTGTTGGACTAGAGGGAAGATGATACAGAGAGAAAAATTTGGAGCCAGTAGAAGGAAAGTCAGAACTCCATTTAATAATGGAATGGAGCTGTGTCTTCAGTTGCTCAAGCGTCGTAACCTGAAGGGCATGTCAAATAAGAGATTTAAACTTTAGGTATGTGGTTAGATTAAATGGCTTGTACTGTCCTTCCATCCAGCATCCAGGAGAGTATGATCGGTGGAGAGGAAAAGAGATTCAGAAGCATTGCAAGCAGTTTGGGAAGGCCCATTCACATTCACAGGTTCTTTTTAATAACCTGTGGTTTGCTGCCATGCCCACCCACGGATTTTTAATTTCCTGCACCACTATTAAATCTAATTCTAAATTTACAATTGAATGGTTAGGAGAGAGTACAAAAAAGAGAATCCATCTCTTTTTATTTCTTTGCCTTTCCAGCCATTACATCTTTTCTAGTTCTATAGATAGTAGAATCTCATGTGTGGGGGGAGGACGGAGGGAGAATGAGGGAGGGAGAATGAGGGAGGGAAGGAACTTCTTAAGGGTGAAAAATAAGCTCCAGATAGCCTGTCCTTGTAAAAATCTTGTGCAGTGAGTTTAAGTAAAAGGTCTGTTAACTGTTGAACCAAGAATGTAAAAAGCATATGAACAGGTGTCAGTTACTTTAAGGGAGATACAGAATTAGGGTCTTGTAGGTAGAAGAAATTTATTTTCCTGAATAATAAGCATGAATTTTGTGAAGTAATTGATGGAACGTTTTTCTTACCAGGAATGTTACGATTGAAGGATATGCCACCCATTAGTGTAGTTGGATAAAGGTCTCACCACATTCCTTCAGCCTTAGAAAAAATTTCTTTTTACTATCAACAATTGTTTGAAAATACGAAGTAGAGTGTGTAACAGTTAAAGTTATACACCTAAACCTGACTGTGTTTAAATTACAGGTGGGAGACCTTTAGGAAGTTACTTTATTTCCCTGTCCCTCAATTTCCCAGTATATCTAATGGGGGTGTTAATAATCCTACCTGTCTTAGAGCTTTGTTGTAAGAATAATTTAATATATATGTAAAATAATTACATAAAAAGCTAGTAAGTACTATATAAATCTTCAGTGTTACTTAATGTGCATATATGAATACACTTTTCTACATTGTTTCAACGCTGAAGTCTTTGTATATAAAAAATATTGCATGTCCACATAATCATAAATGTTGTGTTTTCCTGGGTTCAGCTTATGTTAATATTAGCAGTATCATCAGAAACACTTGTTTCTCTTTTAAAACCACTGAAGAAAACAGGCTTCTGAATCCTCCTTGAATAAGCTGTATTCTCAGCTATTGTAAACGGGGGTTAAAAACCCCTGCAGAGGAGTTGGAAACCAGTGCCAGAAGGACTCACATACAGTAAACTGTTAGGACTGTGGGGAAACTTTGCCCATATCTGCTTTTCTTGCTCTGCACAAGTTAGTAACACCGTGTGTCTCTTCAGGCAGTAAATGCTCTTACAAAATTTGATGATAATAGAACCACAGTGGATCATCACCTGTTGTGTGTGATACTCTCCTCGTCTTGGCTGCCCTCTAGAGTTGGTGGAAAAAGTTATCTTACAGGAATAAGATTTCTTCCACTGCATCTAACATGGAGTAATGCTCAGTAAGTTGAGCGGATGAATGACTATCCTCTCTTTGAGGCCTATGACAGTTTTGTGGCTACTGACATATTAACCAAGTTAGAAAAATGCTTCAGTTCATTCATGTAGTGTTTTTACAGCTCACATACATTGATGAATAATAGATTTATCTGCTGTGTAATTCAGAGAAGTGAAGTGTAGGATGGCAAGTTTACTAGTTCAGTGTTCTTGGTTGCAGCCAACAGAATTCTTGTGTCTGTCAACAAGATTGTCAGTGGAGATAAACGTGAGACTGTTGTTGTCGGTATGGCCCAGCCCAGGTTCCCGTTAGTAACTTTGCTTCTTGTACTTTCTTTTCATCTCCATCAGCCTACTCTCTCTGGCCTTCCGCATCTGGTTCCCCCATCCACTCCATTCTCCTGCTGTACTGTCTATTGCTTTTCTGTGACTTAATCTTTTTAGGGCTTTCTTTGTCCTGGGTTATGAAGGCCGAATGGGGATGAGCCTTGGACATTGGATCCTAATTCTTCCAATTCAGCACAAGATAAAAAGTTACTTCTTCTACTATCTGTGGGTAACTTGATGCTTAAGAATAAGACAGGATAAGACCTGAGTGGGCCCAAAGGTCAAAGCTCATCCTTGCTTTATTTGGACCAATCGCAATCAATATTCATGTCTGGAATTGTGAGACAACTCAAGAGATTTTGGAGCTAGACCATATTTTAAGACTAGTTTTATGTTTCCCCATTTTAAAGCTTTAAGTGGCCTCTTACATGCCGTGTTAGTTGAGAAGAGCAGGTGTCTGTCCTGAAGGGTCTAATATATTTTGAAAAGCTTAGTTATTTCTTAGGACGCTTGCAAACTTTAAAATAATGAATGGCACTTTTATTTTTAACTTTTCTCCGTTAAAGATGGAGAGTGGATCATAGAGAAGCTAAATAATGCCAAGTCACATAATGGGTGTCTGTAGAGCCAAGAACAGGAATCAGGAATCAGTCCCATCTGTACTTGAAAGCAGACATATCCTTTCAAGCTGTTACAACTTGTGGCTACAATTAGAATATTTTTGCCACTGGATTTATTTATATTCAATTAAGTGTGATTCAGTTCTTCAATTCCATGTGTCCTTGAATTCTCAAGTGGAGAATTGTCATTCTGATTTTCTAATCTTCCTTCTTCTCCTATTATTACTAAATAGATATTTTTGTTGAGCTGCATGCTATGTCCTACCCCTTCCTACTGATCTATAAGCTTTTCCATTGGCTTTCTTTCTGTTTCCTGCTGCTTTCTTGCTTCATAATTGAAGGGAGGATTCAGACCCATCCAGGTAACAACTACTGGTTCTGCATGGCCTCTTTATTACTCTATTCCCTTATTATTATTACAATGAGATTGTTTGCTGATGAATATACATGCATTCACAGTGGGAATTTATTATTGGTATATTGTTTCAAGGCTTTTAAGCCTGCAGTGAGAGCCATAAACAACCACAGGTACTGGCTGCCATTTAATAAATTTTGAGTTCTGCTCCTTCCAGACCATTCTTAAGTCTGTCTAGATTTTACACTTTTACTGCAAACTATTCAATATAGCAAAATTGGGTTCATTTTAATATGGGGTTGCCACTTTTTAGAAAAGGAAGGCCATTCCCATCGTGTGACAATCAGCATGTGACAACTCTACTGGTAGTTTTAATTTAACTTGACTCTGATAGACTGAGATAAAAATCTTTATGTCTAGAAATATTTTATAAATTACTTGAATGGTAGTTTTTTAAGGGACTGCTTTTAATTTTTAATATAAGTACTTTTATACAGTAAAACAACTTTTAGAGAGACAGAAGCTACCCCTTTTGTTATATTTTATCACATTTTAAAATTAATAATTATAGTATATAATTTTTCATTTAAAATAGCTGAGGCTTCACTTTAAAAGTGAGACTGCCCTACTGTTTTCATATGTGTGACAGCACTGATCAAAACTTGACTTAGTGTGTCTAGTCTAGAATATTTTTAGTGATCCCAGCCACATGCAGTTTGGCCTCTTTTCATGTATATTGTATTTCCAATTCAGTTGGTAACATTTTTATTAGTGGAAAAAAGGAGAAAGCTCAAGATAGTAAAATTTACATATTCCCCTTTGTAAAAAAATAAATATTTTTTCTCCCCTCCTCAGTTTTTTCAGAGGCCTCAGATACAGCCTCCTAGAGCTACCATCCCGAACAGCAGTCCTTCCATTCGTCCTGGTGCACAGACACCCACTGCAGTGTATCAGGCCAATCAGCACATCATGATGGTTAACCATCTGCCCATGCCGTACCCAGTGCCCCAGGGTCCTCAGTACTGTATCCCACAGGTAAAGTATCTTTCAGGTCTCTGTCGTCCAGCAGTAGAGTGGGATTTAACCCAAATTCTCATCAAAGGAAGCAGGGAGGGTGGGTGATGGCATTGGTTTTTCGTGATATGTGAACTTTTCTGTTGGTTATAAGTCTACCATTTTGTCATTTTCCATAATATTGTAAGGAGCTATTTCTACATCTCTTTAAGTTTTTCCAAGATGTTAGAGAAATTATTTTTATCTTCTAACTTTTACCCCATCCCTTCCCCATATCCATCTGCTCTAAAACAGACTCAGTAATTATGCTGTTCCTGTGATAACATTCAATTTCATTAAAAGCTACTAGCCTGAAATAATTTTATAGTGAGCTGATGTCTGTCTGTGCACTGATTTGCTGTACGGTTTTTACCTAATGCACATCTTTCTCTTCGTCCTCATTGCATCTTGATGGCAAGCAAGCATTTTTGAAAAGTATTTAACCAAGAGTTTTCACCTTATTTCAGTAATTCTCTCTCTCTCTCACACACACACACAACTTTATGTTTTTTAATAGTAAGCTATCTTCACATTATTTATAAATATCTTTAATTTCTCTTTTCTAGTACCGTCATAGTGGCCCTCCTTATGTTGGGCCCCCACAACAGTATCCAGTTCAACCACCAGGGCCAGGGCCTTTTTATCCTGGACCAGGACCTGGGGACTTCCCCAATGCTTATGGTAAGTATGAAATATTGAGCAATTTCTGCTAAAACTGATTGCTAATCAGTTTAGGCAGTGAGGTTTAGTGTTGTAAAGAATTTTTAAATAAAATGTTGCAAACAGTTCTGAATGGAAAGCTTTTTAGAGAGTGGTTTACAAGAAAAGAGTATTACAGAAGTATTTAGTTAATGACACCATCTGAAAGAGCTGGTAATTCTGTTGCAAAGAACCCATGTCTCAAGGTTCTGAATCTGCAACCAACTCATCATTACCTGGATTTTTATTGGATTTTTGCTGATGGAATAAATATACAGTTGACTATTGAATATCACAGGTTTGAACTGCATGGGTCCACTTATACACAGATTTTTTTTTTTTTTAATAAATACAGTATGGTACTGTAAATGTATTTTCTCTTACGATTTCCTTAACATTTTCGTTTCTCTAGCTTACTCTTTTGTAAGAATACACGTAGTACATGTAACATACGAAATATCTGTTAATCAGCTGTTTACTTTATTGGTAAGGCTTCCAGTCAGCAGGAGGCTATTAGATAAGATTTTTGGGGCTTCAAAACTTATACATGGATTTTGAACTGCATGCAGGTGAGCAGAGGGTGCCCCTGACCCGTGTGTTGTTTAAGGGTCAGTTATAACTTATCTCCCTTCCATGATTTTTTTCTCCAAGCATTTATCACCATTTACCAAAATGTTTGTTAATGTTTCCCTACTAAAATGTACTGCCATACCACAAAGGCAAAGAATTTGATTCTTTTGTTCACTGCTGTATCCCTAGCACCTAAAACAGTGACTAGGTATTGGGGTGGGATGACTGAGTATAACTGACTACCTCTGTGATTCATTTTCTGCAAAATTGTGACAAGATCTGTGTCCATAGGAAGGTTATGAGGATTAGTGAAATGAAAATGCCTCGAAAAATCACAAATATTTTTAATGTAGAGAAATAAGTGCCATGTTTGTACTTTGTGAACCCCAGTACTAAGCTAGAGAGTAATGAAAACGACTTACTCAATAAATTTCTACCACATATTATACTTGCTTTATTACATAGAAAGTGAATTCTAAGGGATAAAATCAGCAAATACTAGAAAAATTAAGCTTTAGGATTCAGTAAGCATTGATCTTTTTTGCTACCAGTAAGGACATATTAAAATTTTAACTTGTTCTTTTAAGATACAGTAATCTAGTATAGATAAACAGGTATCCACTAACCAAGTTCCTAACATTGGGATTTAGTGTCTCAATTAAAAACCTTTACATCAGAATTAATTGGTATTAGAATATCCCAAGAACATTTCCCTTAGGTTTTGAGGTGAAATAGGCCAAAGAACCACTACTTCTAGAAAAGGGAAAACCTTTCTCTTACCTTGGTTACTATTGCTTGTGAAACTGCCAGTTACAAAATGATACACTTCATAATGTCATTAAATGTCACAAGTATGTATATATGAAACATGGCTTTACTGAAGTTGTATTTTACTAGGAAATATTTGATATTTTCAAAACAACACGTTACATATATGTGTTTTAAAGTAAGGTAATACATGTGCATCACCCAGCTTTGACATAGAATGTTGCTAATACTGTTGAAGTGTCCCTTGTGTGCCCCTTGAACTTAGTTTGAACTTGGGGTTTTCATACCACCTTAGTGCCTTTGTATTTGTACTTATTCTATAAATTTAAATCCAATTAAAATTATTTTTCCATTTTAAAAAAGATTTTATTTATTTATTCATTTTATTTATTTGAGAGAGAGAGCACGCAGGGGGAGGAGCCGAGGGAGAGGGACAAGCAGATTCTCCTCTGAGGGCAGAGCCCGACACAGGGCTCGATCCCAGGACACTGAGATCATGACCTGAGCCAAAATCAAGAGTCAGATGCTTAACTGACTGAGCCATCCAGGTGCCCCCAATTAAAATTATTTTTAAGTGTAAAATTGGCAGTTGATATTATCAAGAATTTATTGAGTAGAAAAACTATAAGGTGAGACTGGCTGTCCAAGTAAACATGCTAAAATCTCCAGACTTTTCTCTTTGAATCCCATGTTGTAATGGGAATGCAGTTGTATCTTCTAATCCACAAAATCATTTTGAAAGGTGTCTCACTGAATTCTAGCCTGTTTATTTACACATTATATAAGTGACTTTTTGATGCAAAATGTTGTCATTAAAATTCTATTATAAATCTGTGCCAGCCCTCTTTATTGCTCTTAATACTACTGCAGTATATATAGAAACAATATATATGAGTTTACTGGTAGGGAAATATTTTGCTGATTTGGATATACAATATTATAACATATTTGGCTTTATTTATTTCTATTACATATAGACTGTATTTGTTTATTTTCACAAAAAGCAGGATATTGAGGGGCAGTTGTATCTCAAATATTGTTGATATCTGTTCCCTTTGTTAGATATTCTTTCTTCCCTGGGAAATTCTTATGCACCAAAATCCATCAAGTAAGCAGTTTGTCTTATAGATTAAAACAGTTCACCTAGTTAACTTAAGATGAGAAAAACAATCTTAAAATAATTTTTCATTATGAAAGTAACCAAGTTAGTGAGAAAAATACAAATAATAATAGAATATATAAAGTTGAAGTAGCCAGTTTTTTTCCCTTTCTCCACTCCCTAAAGAAACAATGTATTTAACAGATTAATACATGCTTTTTCATTTATATTTAAACAATTTTTAATACATATGGCCACATACTATTTATAACGTTCTAAAACTTTCTGGTATTTTTTTCCCCCATCTCACAATATATTCATGGACATCTTTCCATTTCATTACCTATAGAATTTCAAGCTATACAGTATTCCATTTTAGGGATGAATCATAATGTATAATCCAGGCTTAGATTATTTTCATTATTTGGGCAGATATTTTAGTTTTAAGGCTTATCACTAGTTAATATGCTTTTATCAGACTTAAAAGTTCTGATCCAGTAGTTCCCATCAATTATAGGTCCTTCTGCTGTACCACCTTGGGACAGCTATTCTGGCCTTACGGTCTAGAAGACATAAACATACCCCCTTCCTATTTTCTTGTTTTGGAATCTCTTCTTCTCTTACCCTTCCACTCCCAGTTTTTCATTTCCCTCTGATCCTGGTCCCCCCCTTTTCTCCTTCCTCTTCTTCCTAATCTTGGGTTCAGGTTAAAAGCAAGTATAAGGAATGGAATCCTAGTTCTCTGTTCTGAAGCACAGCAGTCCTGTCTTCTAGGGCAGAGGGCCTTCCTCTGGCTGAACTGGTAAGGAACGAATCCTAGCCTTGTTCCTTCCTGCCCTGCTGGTGGAGTTGGTGAGTTGGACAGTCTCGTTTGCCAAAGTCTTAGTTCTTTTTCCTTAGCTTACATTTCACTCTAGGGTAATAATATTTTACTTCTCTATTCAGTTTAAATCTTGAACAGTGATTCCCAAAGAATATTTTTGCCCTTACTGAAGTTCAGTAACCAAGATCATAAAATTCTGTTTATACATTATAATTCTTGGAGTGTTTCTGTAGTGTTGAGGAAAAATAACTAATGAGTAGTGTTTGATCAGTGTCACTTTTCAGTTTTTCTCTCATCAGTGTTTCTTAAATATTTTGATGCCTGTTATATCAGAAAAATACCTCATGAAGGTGATGGCCCAAGGTGTAAAAATTTGGGTTTGGGAGCAAAGAGGTGTGGTTAGCAGTGACAGTGATACTGGGATCAAGTCCCCCATTGGGTTCCTTGCTCAGTGGGGAGCCTGCTTCTCCCTCTGCCTGCCGCTCCCCCTGCTTGTGCTCTCCCTCTCTTTCTCTCTCTCTGACAAATAAATAAAATCTTAAAAAAAAAAAGTCCTGTTCTCCTTTGCTTCAAACCAGTATACTTTCCCCTTTTCTCACTGTACCATTTTCTTCCTCCCTCTTTCATTTTCTTTTCCACTCTTTTCCTGAGCTCTGTGGGGGCTGGGGCACCTTTTTTAGCTCCTAAGAGCTGAGGGATTCATTCATTGTTCCCCATGGTGTGTGGAAGTGGGAAAGTCTGGCATCCGAAATTGAATTTGATTGTGTGTTCATGGAGGGTTAATACTGTGATTGTTGGGGTGCAGTTAGTTAAGCAACCAGCTCTTTGTTTCGGCTCAGATCATGATTTTGGGGTCCTGGAATTGAGCCTTGTGTTGGGCTCTGTGCTCAACTTGGAGTCTGCTTGAGGTTCTCTCTACCTGTCCCTCTGTCCCTCCTGCTCACGCTCTCTTTCTCTAAAATAAATAAATAAATCTTAAAAAAAAAGTAACTGTGATTGTGGATGTGGTTGTATACTGACATTATTATTCTGGGATATTATGGGATGAACTGATTTTTATGTACGACCTGCATACTTAACCACTATCTTTTTATTTGTTTCTATGGGAAAATTCAGTTTTGATAGGTTTTTGGAAGACCTGCAATGTATAAGACAGTGTACTAGGTATTTTGTAGGATGTAGATGTTGAGATATTCTCCTTGCCTTTCAGGATCTTACAGCGCATTTGTTTGATATTTGTGTTTGGGGTTTTACCTTTACCATTGCGAACAAATCTAAATGTTGACTAGACCACTGGTTCCCAGATTTTTCAATATCCTAGTCAAATAAAATTTTTAAAAAGTAAAGTAGAATAAAGGAAGAAACATACAGAACTATTACCTTTTTAATTTTGCCACAAAGGCTTTCAAAGAAAACTGTTACTTAATGTCAGTAGCATTTCATATAGGAAGGCTGTTTGAACAACAAAGGAACAAGACAGAAATAATTCCAAAATAGTAACAGACCTTTCCAAAATGTCAAATTAGCAAGCCTATAGTTGTGGCTCTGTGTGTGGTTAGTATAGTAATGTGGTTAATATTGTGTAAATTTTGCCATATATCATTGACACATTTTGTATTGACTGGAGTTTGGAGAACCACTGATCGAGAACAAGGATCAGGGGAAGAAAAGGTCAGCCCTTTTTCTATAAAGGGCAATATTGTAGGTTTTGCAGGCCATATGGTTTTGCATTGCAACTATTCAGTTCTGCCATTTTAGTGAAAAGGCAGCAGTAGGTAACAGATAAAATACTGTATGTAGGTGTATTCCAATAAAACTTTATTTATAAAATTGCACTGGATTTAGCCTATTGGCTTTAGTTGACATACCTCTAATCTAGATAAACCTGTTACATTCCATGCATAAGAGGTCGGGGACATTAAGTAACATACCTAATTAGTAAATGGTATGCAAAAGTTATTCACATTTTTAATAGAATAAAATAAATGTTTTTAAATGTCTCTGACTATATAAGAAGTTGAATTAGTATTCTATAAAAGATAATCGTTATTTGGTAAGGTAGAGGGCCCACTCTGCTGGGGTCCACAGTTGACTTGATATTTTACTAATTGTGTTTAACCCCATTATTGAGATATCCTATGCTTCCAGGTTTATTCAGTTGGTATTTATTGCATGTGTACTGTCTGCAGTCTCTACCCCAGTCGTGTTGACTCAAAAACGTTTCATTAGAACAATCTAATTTTTTTCACCTTTTGGATCTTTGTCACTTAGTTTAAAAAATATGGCAAAGTGAGCAGACTGTATTGCCTGTCTAGCAGCATTTGAAACCAATTTTAGGGGATTGTTTTCTGAGTTTTAGAACTAGTGACATTATAGGGTAGCGTAGAATTGCTTATTTAAGCTTGACTTTGAGAATACTGTATGCACTACCAGAAGCATGGCTAATAAGGTGTTTTTCTCTTTTTACATTGAATTAATTGAAATCCTAGCCATGCCCCCTGTTTAGATCTTCTCCAAATTTGATTGAGACCTGCAGAATTCTGGTACCTTGAAATGTGGTACTGCTTCCAAGAAATTACCACTTAAAAGACTATTATGATGGTGGGGATGGTTTGATGTTGATGATGACAGTGATAATAGAGCCAACATTATTTGTTTACTAACATACCAAGGATTTTACCTGTATTAACTACCTATACCTTCATGTTTTTCCTTCTTGTTATCATGACTCAACCATCACTGTTTCTACCAAAGGCCAGTCTTCTTCATGTGTACTGGATCCCATCATGTACACATTTAAGGCTATTACTCTAGCTGTTCTCTTCTCTCTTTCTGGCATTATCATTTTCTTTCTCTCTCTGCTGGATTAATCCCTTCGGCATACAGGTATATACTGTTTTATTCCCATCTTAAGACAAACAAACAAAAAACCCAACCACTTTTCTTCATTTCCATCTCATTCACTATTGAGCCCACCGTAATCAGGATGCACTTTCCCGCCCCTCCACCCATATAACTTTTGTCAGGGTCACCTGTGCATTCTACTTTGCTGAATTTTGGTTGACTCTCAGCGCCATTTTACGTAGTTATGCATGCTCCCCATTCCTAAACCATTCTCTTTATTTCAACCACTGCCTTGATTTTCTTTTTCATCTCCTTTGCTAGGTTTTCTTCATACCTGTAATGTCTGAACAACATAGAGGGCCCCAGAATTTCGTCCTCGGGTTCATTCTCTATTTGTACTAATTTCTTCAGTTACCCAGTCTCATGGTTTAAATGTTGTCCATACTATACTAATTCCAGAATGGATACCTATTCTCTGACTCTGGAACTTGTGTCTCTTCCTGCCTACTTGCTGCTATCTGCTTTTGAAGGTCTAGTAAGAATCTCAAGCTTTACATGTCCAAAATTGAATTCTTGATTTTTATGCTCTAAACTCTACTCTTCCTCTAGTTTTCCTCATCTCAGTAGGTAAATAAATAGCACAGTAAATAGCATTTTCATTCTTCCACTTACTGCAACAAAAAGCCTTAAGAGTTTTCCTTGACACTTCTTTCTCTCATAGTCACATCCACTCTATCAGCAAATCCATAGGTTCTACTTAATGTATCCAGTATCTGACCCTTCCTCATCACCTCTTCTCTTAGTACTCTGGCTTAATAGTAATTATATTAATAGTCAAAGTTTTAAAGTTAAGAAAGTATTCATTGAGAGTACAAGGGGTGGGTGGAAGAAGGTAATTTTAGCATACCTTTAGCATAGTCAAAGGTATGAACAATGTTGGAGAGATTGATGTACTCAAGGGATAGTAGTAGGTATAGGTTGTTGCTAGAGCAAAAGTACGGAGCTAGAGAATGGTACATAAGGTAGTTAAAACCCTGGAACCTGGACTCTTAGTATCAGACTTCATTTTTCAGCTGCTTGTTCTCAGCCTTTTTTCTGCTCCAATAGTATGATATTGGCTAAGCCTTAAGGGTGGTTCCCTATGACAGTGGTTCTCTGAAAGTAGGGAGAAGAATCAGACCACTCCCCCTCCACAAGATGATCATATATATTCTCCTTCCTCTGACCAAACCCCCACATAAAACATATTCACACAAACCCTTGCTTGAGAATCACATTGCAGGGAAAGGGCAGGCCCCCGGAATAGATTTTTTTAAAGGCAGTACTATAGTATGATTAGTTTTTTTGAAAGGTGCCTCTGGTGGCAAACTGCAGGAGTTGGTTATTTAGTTGTTTTCATATTGGATGCTGACAAAAAGGTGTTTTGAGTTTTGGGGAATCATTCCTTGAGCACTTCAGTAAATATAGGGAAGCTATTGGATAGAGATGATTAAGTGGAATGTTTTTGTTATTTATTTTTTTAACTGATTGTCCGGAGACACAGTGCCATTAGTAGTCTTATAATGGTTGACAAAATAACTGAATGCTTCTTTTCATTGTTTTTTCTAATTCTTTAGGAACGCCTTTTTACCCAAGTCAGCCAGTGTATCAGTCAGCACCAATCATAGTGCCTACGCAGCAGCAGCCCCCTCCAGCCAAGAGAGAGAAAAAAACAGTAAGAGATATTTATTAATTTGTCTTATTTTAAAATCGAATATCCAGTCCCTTGTCAAATAAGTTTACCCACAGCTGTAATCATTCTTCTGAGTTCACAAATGATTGCCATTTTTTATTCTTCACTTACATCCTTACCACTAGACCTAGACAATTTGTATGGACATATAAGTAGAAGTTACAAGAACCATTTGCTTAATATCATTTTTCAGCATGCACTGAGCTAGTTATGCTAGATGACAACATGCCTTCTTTAGAACTGGGAGGATTTAGTCTGCTAAGATCTTACTAAGTGGGAGAAATTTGAGCTCTATTTTCACATACTGATTATTGTCCTTTAACTTCAGTCCTAATCAGCTCTATGTTCAAATATGAACTTACAGGGGAAAAAACAGCACAAGTGAAAATGAGCAAAGTGTTAAGGACAATAAGAAAAATCCTCCCTGTGGAATAGATTTATTTTTAGAAATACCAGAATTTAGAAAATGTATTCTGTTTTTAGGAAGTTACAGGGGCTTTGCCTCTGTCTAGAAAGGCAGGCCCAAGAAAATTAGAGTGCAGTAATATAAAGTTCACATTGCAGGACATCCTGTAGAAGAGTGGCTTGCAATTTCTTACCCATTAGGACACACAAAATGAGATTCACAACGGTGAGATATGTGGGAGAGATATCATAGCAATCAGTACTCTTGAAAGTACTCTCATTTAATAAAAATAATAGGGTTCCAAACTTAGGCTCTTTTATTATCAGAAACAGATTTCTTGTGCACACATCATAATAAGCAGGAAATGCCCATATATCAGGACACTGAAGTTGAGAAAGTATGCTTTAGAAATGTTGAAACAGTATGGTAGATGATGGATGTGAAGAACACCCAGGATAAAGAAACATTAATAAAGAAGATGATGAAAATGGAAGACATAATAGATGTTACTGAACAAGAAAGTAGAACAAATGAAAGAGAAGCAATATTTAAAATTGTAGTAGAAACAAGTTTCTGTATCTGAAAAAATAGCTGATATTAGAAATCTTACTGAAGAATTCCCAAAACAGCTTCCAGATCCAGGTGATTTTATTAATGAATGCTTTGACATTTCCAGGAAGCCAGGGCTACCTTGGTTTCACTCTGGAGGTAGTGATAGCAGAAGGGGTCTTTAGGTCTCAGCACTGTCACAAGATGGAAGGCCTAGACCCAGGTGCTCCGTCTCCTTTGCAGCACCATTTCCACTGACATCTGTAAGCATAGGTCGCCTTTAAAAAATTGAAAGAACACCATACACATTGTTCTGCATCTTGTAGCTTTTTACCTACCAATACATTTGGATGATCATTCCATATCAGTACATGTAGATCTATTTCATTCTTTCTATTGGCTGATTGGTATTTAATTGTAAGGATGTAGCATACTTTTTTAATTACTATGTTCTTGATCAGCCTTGAGCTTGTTTCTGTGCCTTTGCTCGACAAGCCACTATTGCAGTGAACATTCTTATATACATATGTAAGGTATCTGCAACATAAATTATTCCTAATTACTAGGATATGTGCATTTTTCATTTTGTTGGAGAACATTTATGACCCCTAAAGCTTTATTCTACAGAGTAACATATATTTTAAAACGATTTTATTTATGAATCTTATGTTAAGCATTGTAAATAAAATCAGTTAATTTGGCAATTCTTAAAAGACAAGCGTTAATTCTTTGCCATTTTGACCTAGAAATTCAGCCAACTGGGTCTCATTTTAGCTTGTTATTCTAATTAATTCAATCAGAACTAATGTCCTAAATTTCTTTGAATTACACCATACGGTTCTATGATTGAAATAAAGTCACATGTGATTATCAACTTTGATATTTGATAGATTTCACACTTTATACCTTTAACCACATCATGGCCCTATAAATGTACTACATAGATACCCATCTCTCAATATGCCATCTTATTCTGACCTTATAGATAAGAATTCGGGATCCAAACCAGGGAGGGAAAGACATAACAGAGGAGATTATGTCTGGAGGTGGCAGCAGAAATCCTACTCCTCCCATAGGGAGACCCACTTCCACACCTACTCCTCCTCAGGTAAGACAGTGAGCCGTGAGGGATGACACTGTGTATTTGTTCACTAACCTCTGCTGGGCTCTTCTTCTTTCTATAGCCACTCTCTGTACTTCCCATGTCCATCAGTTGTCTCATAGGCTCGAATATCTAAATGATATTTAAGCAGACATGTTCTTTCTCTTTACAAATTGTTAAAACTTCCAGATTTTTATTGGTAATATTTCTATGTATTGTCTCCACATTCAGAGCATAGCTGCTGCCACTCTTCCTAACGAACTATTGCATGATACCAAAAGGAGCTGCAGTTCCTATGGAAACCTCATCAATAATTGAGTATTTCATGTTTCAATATGGAGCCGTAGGAATTAAATGCTGCACGCTATGTTTGTGAAAACTTTAAGGTTGAAAACTTAAACATTGTTACTTAACAGTATTGTTTGGGGCAAGTGCCTGTGTAATTCAGAGCACAGTTAGATGTATTTTAGGTATACCTTTTACCTTTTAGGACTACATAAATGAGCTTTTTGATTAGAGGGTGTCTTCTTTAATTATTTACATGGGCTATTAGGAAATTCTGTCAGCTAAGCACCTTTTTTTCCCATTGAAGAATGTGGTTATCATGGTCTTCTAAAAGTTCACTTTCTTGCTTTTAGAAATCAAGATATTCCAGGAAGAACTGGAGTTTAGTAAACTGCAGTACAGGCTGGAAGTCCCCAAATTTGCCAGGATTTATATTTCATCACTTGGTCACTTTAAATTTTGATAAGCCATTCAGAAGAGATGAGTGATTTTCAAAGCTTTAAAATACCTAAACTGAGAGCTCAGCGTATAAGACAGAGAAAACGAAAGTTACTAAGGAGTAGGGGTCTGCTTGCTTCCCCCTTTGTGGCTTGTGATGGTGAGGTATTCCTCAGGGCCCAGTTTATGAACAAGTGATAGGGATGATTAAATATCATTTTAAATTTTAGTCAACTATTGACTTGATTTTAGTAGCATAGGTTAAAAAAAGTTGTTAAAAATGTTCTTAAAAATGGAGATCACAGGGGCGCCTGGGTGGCTCAGATGGTTAAGCGTCTGCCTTCGGCTCAGGTCATGATCCCAGGGTCTGGAATCAAGCCCCGCATCGGGCTCCCTGCTTGGCGGGGAGCCTGCTTCTCCCTCTCCCTCTACTGTTACCCCTGCTTGTGCTCTCTCGCTCTCTCTATCAAATAAATAAATAAAATCTTTTAAAAAAAAATTGAGATCACAAATACATAGAGCCCTTGAAAATGTGTGAATTTATTTAATTTCCTCCCTGTAAGTGAACATGGGACAGGTAGTATTTACACATTGATGCTTTCTACTTATGTGCACAGTTAGATAAGGCCATACTACAGAAAAACCTGGAATTGGTTGATTAGGGCAGTTAAATTTTGATCTCTGTTTTCTCACATTAACTCAAATATAGTTACTTTCGGGTGCCTGGGTGGCTCAGTCGTTAAGCATCTGCCTTCGGCTCAGGTCATGATCCCAGGGTCCTGAGATCGAGCCCCACATCGGGCTCCCTGCTCCGCGGGAAGCCTGTTTCTCCCTCTTCCACTCCCCCCTGCTTGTGTTCCCTCTCTCGCTGCATCTCTTCTGTCAAATAAATAAAATCTTCAAAAAAAAAAAAAAATATTGTTACTTTCAAGCTATATACTTGACAACCTTTTGTTAGTGTTTGAATTCTCAACTCGAATATGTCTTAGTATATCTTCTTGCATTTTAATTCCCTGTAGTTTGTTTTTCTTTAATATTACCAAGATATCCTACCCTCTTTTGGTTACCCTTAGCTACAGAAATCCTTTTGCTCTCTATTTTTCATCAGGGACCACAGGCCTGAATGAATACAAGTGTATGTGTTTGTGTAAACATAAAGCACGTTAAATGTATGCTTTTAATTGATAAAGGCCACCAGTCAGTAATTATAATGTTGGCAATACTTCTTGATGTGTAGTATTGTCATGAAGCCTCAGTTTATTTTATTAGTTATTTTCACTCAAAACCACATTTATTAATGTGTAGCCTTTCCAAATACATGAAATTCATGGAATGCACACATAGCTTTTTAACAGAGACATACATACTAGAAAGATTTCATTTTCCTCTTAAGAACAACCACATAAGCATGATGATGGCAGGTCACCTGGGTGGCTCAGTCGTTGAGCATCTGTCTTCAGTTCGGGTCATGTTCCCAGGATCCTGGGATCGAGCCCCGCATTGGGCTCCCTGCTCAGCAGGGCGTCTGCTTCTCCCTTTCCCACTCCCCCTGCTTGTGTTCCCTCTCTCGATAGCTCTCTCTCTCTCTCTCAAATAAATAAAACCTTAGAAAAAAAAAGCATGATGATGGCAACTGATACTTGGCTTCAGTTTTGGAAATATATAGAGAGTTGTGCACATAGAGTGGGAGAGGACATCCCTGGTTAAAGTAGGCAGTTATTACTTCCTGACTGTTGTATTATGTAAAAATGTTGACCCAGTGTTTCAAAAGAAGCTAGAAATCTTTATTTACGTAAAAAATCTGCACATTTTAAATGTTGGCGGCTAATTCTACTAAGAAATAGCACTATGCCAGCCTAAGAAAACCCACTAGGTTTATTCTAAAGATTGGTAGTTTGTAACTGTGGTCTAATTCGAGATAGATCCTGTACCACATTCTAGTTATTAAGACTACAGATGAGACAACCCTCTGCTTTAGAATTTATGACTGAATAGTAAGTACTCTACTGCTTTTGACTTTATGATATATCTGCCTTAAGCCACAATTGCAGATGCCATGAATAGCAAAGCCTTTTCCTATCATTGAGGTTATCCCAGTCTCATTAAGTGAGACAGAGGACACTTATTAATATATGACTGGACCTCCTGTGGAGTGTAAACAAAGAAATATGAATGCACAGAAGTGACCAAGTGGGACAGAATTGCAGCACAGGCTTAAATGTCCTGCTTCCTGTTGGATCACAGAAACCTGTTCCTGGTGGTGCTGGTGTGATAGTATAGGGGAGGGATTTAAAAGCTTTGGCTCAGAACCAAACATACTTGGTTTCAAGTCCTAGATCTACCACTTAATTTTGTAAGTTTAGCCAAATTACTGAATTTTCCAGAGCCTTAATTTCCACATTAAAAAAAAAAATGAGGAAAACAAAACCTATCATACAGAGTTATTATACTATTAAATGAGAGTAAATACCTAAAATTGCTTGAGCTCAGGGCACAGTGAGCATTCAGTACACACTTCCTGTTACTAATATTTGCAGTTGTTGTTAGTGCAGGAGGCCCTGAACATGACTGGAAGATTCTGGGAAGGCTTCACAGCAGAAATGACATTTGGTCTGAGTTCCCACATTGGTATTCACACAATGAAAAGAGAGAGAAGGATATTCCAGGCAGAAGGGCAGGATGTGCAAGAAGGTGGCATGTGGAGATGGGAAACGGGATGAAGGGAGATGATTGTCATTTCATGTGACAGATTAGGGAGTTGGCTGAAGGGAGAGGAAACCAGTTAGAAGAATATATAACAATTGGTTACTAAGTAAGGATTATAGAGTGACCTTGTAATTTATCATCTGAATTGGGGCAGTTTTAAAATGCCTTTGGGATGCTGTGAATCATTTTTGCTGGGACAGCAGGCATAAACCAGTACTGTCCAGGTAAACAGGATGCATGGTTCCCCTAGGTGTAAAAGAGAACAGTCAGAGGTTGCCTCTGGCAGCTTAGATACCTGGACTTTTAGTAAAACATAACATGGAGTATACATGGGGATGTTTGAAGAGGGGGATAAAGAGTTTCATTTTGTCAAGCATTCAAGATAAGAAAGAGTTAGTTTAGGGAAACTGTAGTAGGTGTATATGAGGAGAAGGGAGAGGAGAAACAAGCTTTGCTGCTACTGTTTTTGCCCTAAAGAGTAGATTGAATTTGAAATTGTCCTGCTTCCTAGGTTTTAAAATGATCTATGGAATAGCACCTGAAGATTTTATATCTCAAATATGTAAAAAATACATGCATGTGTATATATGTGCTCATTCAGGTGATCACAGTGCACTAAGAGCGGTGCATGTATAGACCTCATCGAGGACTAGAACACTTTCTACAGGTCTATAGATCTCTGTCACTTAGATTTATGACCTTAAGTCAGAATATTAAGTCCTTTTAACTCCTACTTTTTCGTCAGTAAAATGAGGGATTGTAGTGAGTAATCTCCGAGTTCCCTTTTAGCTTTTAAATGTTAAAGTGGGAAAGAAGGGGTATGTTTTTGTTACTTTCCCTCAGCATCACAATCTCTCAGCTGTGTTTCCGTTGTTGATAGCAGTAAGGCACGAGGAACATTTCTGTATTAAGAAATGTGCTAGATGCCTGGAAATTTTTATGGGACCCCTTAGGATAAAAATAAATACATGATGCTGTATAGGCAAGGCTTCCAGAATTGTCTACTTCCAAAGGCTGAGGTGGTGAACCAAAAATCACTGTTTTTTAAATGAACTACTTTATATATCTTCCTCTCCCTACTACCTTTGTTCTTTTTTCTGTTTTAAAAATCACTCTTTAAAAAAAATTACTCTTATAGTGAAGTACTGTTACAACGTGTGAGAGTCCTGTGCCGCAGAGAAAAGGTTGGAAACTATGGATCAATGGAGTATCTTAGGAAAGATGCAGCCTCCCTTGTCATTTGGGAAAATTGCCAAAGTCAGCAAGTCATTCAGTTTTTGAAGAGCTTCTTATTAACTTGGTAACTGGAAACCTTAAATTCTGACCATTTGTTAATTAGTTTTATATAGTTTTACCAATAATAGTTAAGTTAGGTTCTGAAGCTTAGACAATGATACAAGTAATTGTACAGCATAAGTAGGTAAGTTCCTACATAAAGAATTTGAAGGAGGGGCACGTGGGTGGCTCGGTCGGTTAAGCGTCTGCCTTTGGCTCAGGTCATGATCCCAGGGTCCTGGGATCGAGCCCCACATGGGGCTCCCTGCTTGTTGGGGAGTCTCCTTCTCCCTCACCCTCTACTGTTCCCCCCTGCTCTCTCCCTCTCTCTATCAAATAAATAAAATCTTTAAAAAAAATTTTTTTGAAGGAGATACCATGTAATACAGTGCTCACTTCCGGGCTCCCTGCTTGGCGGGGAGCCTGCTTCTCCCTCTCCCTCTACTGTTCCCCCTGCTTGTGCTCTTTCGCTCTATCAAATAAATAAATAAAATCTTAAAAAAAAGACTTTGAAGGAGATACCCATGTAATATAAACAAACCCAGTTTTAGTTTTTATTTTTAAAGATTTATTTATTTATTTATATGAGAGAAAGAGCCCGTGCATGCACAAGAGGGGGAGAGAGGGAAAGAGAATCCCAAGCAGACCCCCGGCTGAGCACAGAGCCCCACACTGAGCTCGATCTCAGGACCCTGAGACCATGACCTGAGTCAAAATCAAGAGTCAGATGCTTAACCGACTGAGCCGCCCAAGAATCCTCAGTTTTAGCTTTTAAAATGTCACCTGTCGACTTAGTCATAGCACTAATAAGTTAATATCCTTGTCTGTCTTGAAGCACTAATGAGTTAATATCCTATCTGTTTTGAAGCACATAGGTATGCTTTTGTCTTAACTGTTGTCTGCAGTAAAGATAGTGGTCATTGAATTAAATCACATCATTTTTCATCTTTAATAAAATAATTTCTCATTATTAATCTCTTTTGGCTTAAAAATGGTGCTTTTTGGGGTGCCTGGCTGGCTTAGTCCATAAGGCATGTGATCTTGGGGGTTGTAAGTTTGAGCCCCATATTGGGCGTAGAGATTAAAAAAAAAAAGCACAGACCAGAACCTCTGAAACAAATAATACATTATATGTTAAAAAAAAAAAAAAAAAGAAGATAGCAGGAGGGGAAGAATGAAGGGGGGGAAATCAGAGGGCGAGAAGAACCATGAGAGACTATGGACGCTGAGAAACAAACTGAGGGTTCTAGAGGGGAGGGGGGTGGGGGGATGGGTTAGCCTGGTGATGGGTATTAAAGAGGGCACGTTCTGCATGGAGCACTGGGTGTTACAGGCAAACAATGAATCATGGAACACTACATCAAAAATTAATGATGTAATGTATGGTGATTAACATAACATAATAAAAAAAAGAAAAAATAGTACTTTTCAATAGTATGTAAAGTATTGTAAACTTTAATCAAGTAACTAGGTAGGGGGCTGATTCTCTTAAAAGCTTTAAATGAGATGTTACAATGAACAAAGACCCTTAATAGTTAGGGTTAAGCTGTTCTGTTGTTGAAAATGAATTTGTACGTGGACAGTCGGGGTCCTACTTAGAGTCATAAAGCAGGGTTGTTGATTTCATCAGGTCTGTCTCCCAACAGGGTTTTGTAAAACTGTCCTGAATTTTTAATAACACCAAGATTCTACAGCTTCATTGCCTGTGGGAACCTCCTAAAGCCAGAAAACAAAATTTGACATAAGGCCATTTTTGAGATACCTTATCGTTTTAGAAGCTGGTGGAGCAAATGTGTTTTAAATTGTTTTGGCATCCCAGTAAGATCCACTTATGAGATACATTAATAATGTTAAATTTTATTTTATGTTCAGTGATTCTTCATTTTTACTTGAATGACGTTTTTTCATAGTTCTTCAAATTTTGTGAAAGTTTTTGCTGTTATAGTGGTGTGATTTTACCTTAGATATTCTAAATCTGAATCCTAATTATAAAGAAAGTGTTAACTTCAGTTTTTACATGTGTAGCACAATTCCTGTCCCTTGTCACCTACTCCCAGTCAGACATTGAACAGTGGTAGTGGTGTGTTGCAGCTTGCAATCTTCTAGTGACTATGATGTCTGTAGTTCTAGGGGTCACAGGAAGTGTTATAGAGTTTCACAAGAAACCATCAGGTTTCATCTTTTATCTGTTATTGAAAATGTATTTTCAGAATTTAAATGACTTCAGTTTTGTATGTGTATAAATTATAAATCTTCATTGGAAAAGAATAGTAAAGGAAGAAATTGTAGCCT
The DNA here is from genome assembly GCF_004348235.1 of Phoca vitulina. Taxonomy (NCBI): domain Eukaryota; kingdom Metazoa; phylum Chordata; class Mammalia; order Carnivora; family Phocidae; genus Phoca; species Phoca vitulina. The sequence goes on from NW_022589705.1 coordinate 85,923,937, forward strand.
TAAATCGTACTACTGAGAGTTAGCTGTTGTTAACTTTTTGGTGAATATCCTTTCAGACATCTTGTAGTGCATATATGCATATCAATATCTATAATTTAATATATTTGGGTTCATTCATGCCGTTTTATAAATACCATTTTTTCAGTGGTCATGCAGAAACGTTCATGTTTGACTATAGGTATTATAATTTTTATTTGCTACATGGTATTGAATATACCCTTGTTTATTTAACTAATGCATATTTTCATTCTTTTCCTGTTTGTCACTAATGCTAACAATATTGTGATGAACAACTTTGTGGACTTATTTTTGGGTTATGATGTTATCTTCCCTCCAGAAATGTACCAGTTAATCTCTGACCAGCAGTTTAAGAAAGAGCCCTTTTCCTTATTTTATATATTAAAAAAAAAAAAATCCCATTTTTTATTTATTGATTTATAGAACTAAGATTTTTGACATTTGCTGGTTATTTGTGTATAAAATATCATGTCTTTTGTACACATTTCTTTTGGGGTGATGACTTTTCTCTGATTTGTGTTCATTAGAAATCCATTTGACTTATGTAATATTTTTTTTCTAGTGTGATAATTGTGTTCTAACCTTTTTTTTTTTTAACCAAATGGCTTGTCCCTTCTTTCAGTATTATTTATTGAATAGTTCATCATTGCCTCCTTGTTTTGAGATACTGTTTTAATTATTTACTGAATTATATATACTTGAGTTTGTTTCTGGAATTCTATATTCCTCTGATCCTGTTTTTGTTTTTTAAGCTGTTTGTTTGTTTATTTATTTATTTATTTGAGAGAGAGTGAGCGAGCACCCATGAGCTGGTGGAGCAGAGGGAGAGGGAGGGGAAATAATCTCAAGCAGACCCTGTGCGCTGAGTGTGGAGCCCCACTCGGGGCTCGATCTCATGATCCTGAGATCATGACCTGAACCAAAATCAAGGGTCAGATGCTTAACCAACTGAGCCACCCAGGTGTCCCTCTACTGATGTGTTTTAATACCATTATACTGCTGTCTTCAATGCTATAGTTTATAAGACATTTTAATATTTTAGAGAGAATTCATCCATATTATTCTTGTTTTTTAGAGGTTTACTTATTTTATCCCTCCCTGCCCATTGGAACTGTAAAATCATTTAAGTCCTATAGGTTAGCCTGACAGCTTTTATCTTGAGTGTCTGGGTTTCTTTCATCATTCCTGACACCTTGGCAACCATTCCTTGCCTTCAAGGGAGAGATTCTCTCTATGGCATATATAAATTGTTTTATCAGATTAGTGTTCACCAATCTGAATGCCTTTAGCCTTAGCATATATTCTTCTATTACTATTTTGCACCCTTGTGCATTGCACATTTAGGTCACCTCTTGGTTTTATAAAGACATTGGAATTTCTGAACCCGGTGTTACTATTTTTTCAGGTGTTTGGTGTATGCCTATATTTTCTTTTTTTCAGTAAATTATCCCTCAGTCTACCCCAGTTCCTGAGATGATAAACCTAGAAGTCTTCTTTAAATCATCTTTATCTCCCATTCCACAGCCATTATATCAGCAAGTCCTATATGGCTCATTCTCACGCCTTTCACTGCCACTGCTAGATTCTAAGTCACTTTGACCTTTCCCCTAGATAGCGGTCACTTCCCTACTCTTCTCCTTGCTTCTGTCTTGCCTCCTTTCTGTTTATTCTTTTAGAAAAAATTTTATTGAGATATAATTGACATGTAACATTATATTAGTTTCAGATGTATATCATAATGATTTGGTATTTGCATGTATTGCAAAATGATCACCACAAAAAATCTAGTTAGCATCCGTCACAATACATAGTTTCAGAAAAACTTTTTCTTGTGATGAGAACTTTTTTTTTAAAGATTTATTTATTTATTTGAGAGAGAGAGAGCACAGTGGGGAGGGGCAGAAGGAGAGTGAGAGAGAGTCTTTAGCAGACTCTGTGCTGAGTGTGGAGCCTGACGCGGGGCTTGATCTCACAACCCTGAGATCACGAGTTGAGCCCAAACCAAGAGTCAGACGATTAACTGTGCCACCCACGTACCCCTATGATGAGAACTTTTAAGATCTGCTCTCAGCAACTTTCAAATCTGCATTGTAGTATTATTAACTATAGTTACTTAGTTCCTTATTTTTTTAAAGATTTTATTTTTAAGTAATCTCTGCACCCAACGTGCGACTTGAACTCATAACCCTGAGATCAAGAGTCACATGCTGTACTGACTGAGCTAGCCAGGAGCCCCTAGTTACTTATCAAGTGTATGACTTACTTATAACTGGACATTTGTACCTTATGACCCATTTCACTTGCTCCCACCCCAGTCAACCTGTGATATCACCAGTCTGTTCTCTGTATCTATGAGCTGCTGCTTCTACTCCTCCTCCTCCTCCATTCCACATATAAGATCGTACAGTATTTGTCTTCTCTGACTTACTTTGCTTAGCGTGAGGTCCTTAAAATCCATCCATGTTGTTGTAAATGGCAAGATTTCATTCTTTTCTATGGCTGAATAACATTCTAGTGTATGTGTGTGTATATATACCACATTTTCTTTATCCATTTATTTATTGATGGACACTTAGGTTGTTTCCATATCTTGGCTATTTTAAGTAATACTGCAGTGAACATGGGGTGCATATATCTTTTTGAGTTTGTGTTTCTGTTTTCTTTAGCTAAATACCCAAAAGTGGAATTGCTGGATCATATGGTAGTTCTATTGTTAATTTTTTTTTTTTTTTTTAGGAATCTTCAAACTTTTCCCGTGGTGCCCATACCAATTTACATTCCCACCAACAATGCACAAGGGTTCCCTTTTCTCTACATCCTCACCAACACTTATTTATTATCTTTTTGATAATAGCCATTCTGACATGTGTGAGATGATATCTCTTTGTGGTTTTGAGTTGCTTTCCTCTGATGATTAGTTATGTTGAACACCTTTTCATATACCTGTTGGCTATCTCTATGTCCTCTTTGGAAAATGTTCAGAACTTCTACCCATTTTTTAAAATTGGATTGTTTTTTGGCTATTGAATTTTATGAGTTTTTGACATATTTATATTCTGTGTCTATTCTTTATACAACAGCCATAGTGAGTCGTTATAAAACATAAATCTGATTACATCGCTTCCCTACTAAAAACTATCCAGTCTCTCTACTGGTGACTAAACTATTTAAGAGTCCATACTCGTAGAATTTTGGAGGTCTTTATGTGGTCATACATTATCTGGCTTCTGGTTGCTTGTCTAAACCCTTCTCCTATTCTTCTCTTCTCTCCTCCATGACAGTGTATTGCTACTGACCTCCCTGCCCTTCATCCACAAGCTTCATTCTACCTTTCCACTTTTGCTCTTGCTATTCCTTATATTTGAAATGGTCTTCTACATCCCAAGTATGTCCTTTTCTCCCTTTCAGGTGTTTCTTCTAATATCATGTCATCAGGAAAACAATTCCTGATCACTTTAAAGTAGCACCTTCACACCCCTTTCATTCTCTGGTCTTTACTTTCCTTTAATTTTATTCATAGCATTAAGTTTTGTCTGACATATTTTATACTTAATTTCTGGCTTATTGTTTGTCTCTACCACTAGAATGTTAGCTCCCTAAACATAAGGAGCACCGTGTCTTATTAAGCCTTATACTCCCAGCACCTAATTTATTTTTATTTTTTTTATTATGTTATGTTAATCACCATACATTACATCATTAGTTTTTGATGTAGTGTTCCATGATTCATTGTTTGCATATAACACCCAGTGCTCCATGCAGAATGCCAGCACCTAATTTAATGCATAATCCTTGATAAGATAGTCGGTTTAATTGTGTGAAGCTCTTTTCCATAGAAGAGATAAGATTCTTGTTTCAGAGCCACCAGAAACATATGGGGTGAAAAGACTTGTCCAGTCCTGAGATGGGTTCCACCATTGGAAATAGTAATTTCATGTTACTAAAATGTTTTGAATAGAATTGTAGTTTCTTGGGAAAAGTGTAGAAAGAATAAAAGAACTGATCATGTGGTTGATGCCTTTTCTGATTCATACATCTTGTGACCTATTAGATTCTAGCATTAGAATTCAGTGCATTATTGTTACTGTTACATTATTGCTATGATCATTATTTATTGTGCATTATTGTCATTGTATTAAAATGGGAGGTATTCATTATGTCACTCCATAGATTGCTTACATAATGAATACTCTTTTGAGCTTCAGGTTACATACCCAACTTTCTAGTTGAACTCTATGGTCAGGTATCTCACAAGCATGTCATACTCAAAACTCGAGTTCCTGGTCTTCCTGTCCCCTGCTTCTTAACTCCCAAAACCTGATGTCTCCTCCAGCGTTCCCTATCTCAGTGACTGGCACAAATGTCATAAACCAGAAATCTAATGTATTTCCTACCTACCGTAACTAATCAGTTACCAAATCTTGTCAGTTTAACTCCTGTATTTAGGAAATTTATTCACACACACCCCTTTTTTGCATCATAATTATTTCTCTTGGTCTTCTGTAGTAAACTTATATGTTATGTCCTTATAACATTCTTGTTTCCCTCCAGTTTATTCTCCATGCAGCAGGCAGAAAGATCTTTTAAAAACATAAGTCTTATATCACATTTCTGCTTAAAATTTGTTCCTGGGCCATTGTTGAGGGGATAAGGACCAAGATGCTTCATGTGGCCTGTACTTCTCACACCAAGTTCCCCAGCTCTTCCTCTGTTCCTCCCCGACTCTCCTAAGAGCGGGTTGATATTTAATACGCTTCCCTTCAGAGCCTTCATATGTGCTATTCCTTCTGCCTGACCTGCTTCCTCCTACTTCCTCCCATATACCTCCCACATGCCTGCATTCGCATTGATTCTTTGAAATTCAGCCTAAATTTTGCTTCCTCAAAAAATCCTCACGCACATACAAATTCAGAACCTCAGGATATATGTTATCTTTGTACCCTTACTACTCTAGTGTAGCATTAATGGCCTTGGTAATTAAATGATTAATTTTATGGTTTATTTTTTTTAATTTGATGCAAAAATAATTTTTTATTGAGGTATAATTGATACAGCATATTACACTAGTTTCCAGCGTAAAACGTAATGATTCAGCCCTTGTCTATATTGCAAAATGATCATTGCAGTAAGTCTGCTTAACATCTGTCACCATACGTAATTACAGCATTGTTTTTCTTGTGATGAGACCCTTTAGGATTTATTCTTATCAACTTTCACATATACAATACAGTATTATTAACTATAGTCACTATGCTGTACATTACATCTGCATAACTTATTTAGTTAACTGGAAGTTTGGCCTTTTTGATTCCCTGTACCCATTTTGCCTACCACTCACCCCCTTCCTCTGGCAACCATCACTCTATTCTCTGTTTATGTGAGCTTGGTTTTGTTTTGTTTAGATTCCACATATAAGTGAGATCATACGGTATTTATCTTTCTATGTCTGATTTATTTCACTTAGCATAACACCCTCTAGGTCCATCCATGTTATCACAAATGGCAGGATTTCATTCTTTCTATGGGTGAATATTCCATAATTGTGTGTGTATGTGCTTTATACTTATATATGTTTCTGTTGATAAAAGTGCTATGAAGCAAAGATTTTTGTCTATTTTAATCAGCAGTGGGTTCTTAATGTTTTGTACATGGTAGACACCAGAAGGAAACACACACAGAAGACTTCCCTCCCACTTAGGAAAGAAGCATATTTTATTATTTATTATTATTTTATTATTATTTTACTTCTTAATCTTCATAATGTTTCTCAAGGCAGGGTGGAGGAGGGCTATACTTGTTTATTCCCGGGATTTATAGATGTTCAAAAACACATGAGGTATTAGAACGATTATTTTAATGTCATGGGATACAAAACATTCAAATACAGTCTCTTGTGATAACAGTGAATTATATCAGCATCCTGTTGTATTTGCATTACTACTTAGAGTCTCTGGTTTCTCTCAGTGAATTGTAATAGGGGTCAGCAAACATTTTCTATAGAAGAGCAGATAGTAAATATTTTTGACTTTTCAGACATAGTCTATTTCACCAACACTCAACTCTGCCATTGTAGAATGGAAGTGGCTATAAAAAATACGTAAATGAATGGCCATGGCTGTTCCAATAAAACTTTATTTGTGGATACTTAAATTTAAGTTCCGTATAATTTTTAAGTATCAAGAACTTGTATTCTTTTGATTTTTTTTTTTTTGCAACTATTTAAAATGTAAAAAACATCTTATGGACAATACAAAAACAAGTACGTGGTCCCTGGGCCGTAGTTTGCTGACACTCTGTCTATAACTACCTCTGTGCTTAATCAAACTGTCATATACAAGATTAAAATAGGTAGTAAAAGGAGATGGCCCCTTTCTGTATAGAAATAGTGTGGGCTATGTAAAGAGATGGGAATTTTCAATTGTACAAAGAATTACTTAAGGACAATTCCAGATTTTGTTGCCTGTTTTACCTATTGGTAAACACTATTTTTAAAAAAATTAATTTCTCCAGTATTTGTGCCCTAATCTACTTATCTCTTGAGGCCAGCACTTCAGATTTAATATATAAATCTTCAACAGAGTAAATTTTATTTTTTTTCAACAGTAGATTTTAAAAAGAATTTTTAGTGGAAATTAATTTCTTTGATACTATCAGGTATCTAATATCTTGCCATATTGTAAGTTTCCTTATAAGTGTAGTTGAAAAATGAGAGAGGTTTTTTTCTTCTGCCAATTGAAGCCTTAATTTTGAAACATGTAGGGGTAATGGAATTTAGCATTGATCTAAATTATGAATTATAACAGTGTGTACTTGTCACATCAACCCTAACCTTTTAACTCTGACTTTCTGAGCATCTTTATTGAATTATTTGATATTTTTATACCAATTGCTCTTCCAGAATTATTTTTATAAATTTTCATTCCCACCAATAGTGAATGTGAATAAAGTGGAGTGATTCTGAAATTCCTTAAATATATTCTGAGCAGGGTAGATCTTAGGTAGTAAATGCTACCTAAGTTCTCCAGCTACCCAAAAGCTTCATTTCCGTATATGGATTCAAATGCATACAGCATTGGATATGATGTCTTCAGTTGCAATATTCCAAGTTTGTTTCCTGATTTTTTGATTTATCAATTAGATAAAATAGTCCATGATTAATTGTACTGTGGAACGGTAAGGAACTCCTTTGTTACACGGTGTTTGTGGTTATTTCATTAGGTGAAAAGAGATGAAATTAGAGGTTAATCTAAAATTTGAGATTACCCTACGTTAAAATTAATGTAAACAAGGTGAGAGTATTGAATTATATTGATGTGAATATTATGTTTTTGTTTTTTTGATGCTTTTAGAGGCTTAGAGAATGTTAAACCTGAATGGGACTTTAGGATCTTTAGGAGGATCTTTATTTAATTCCTTTTCATTTTACAGCTGAGGAAACTGAGAGGTCCTTTCCTAGCAGGTTGTGGTTGTGTAAACTATGTTCTGGATGCTTGGGTTTGGAATTGGGATTTAAACAGCATGTTATCTCAGTCCTTTCTTATAAATGTTTTATATGCAAAATCTTCTAGGACTTTGTTAATTTAAAAATGTCTATGCAGTTGTCTCTTGAATATGATTGCAGATATTTTATTCTGATCTTGAAAAAGTCTGATCAACACAGATGTATAGGTTATCAGTAGCCTTTTACTGTCTTAAACATCTCACCTTATGTATCGCTGTCATTTTGATGGCCTGGTTTTAGCAGTTTCCCATTTTTGAGGTTATTAATTTCCCAGGCAACTGGAGTAGTTAATATTTTCTTCCTTTTAGGTAAATTACACAATTTACAGGTCTTTATTTCCTGTTTAATAAATGCTAAGTAACTTAGGGCCTTTCCTTTGTTCTAGAGCTATTTTTAGGCTTAGAACTGAACGGAGTCCATATTTTCATTTATAGCTATGAAGAGATCCTAATTTTTGAGTTTTGATAACACAACTTTTTTCCCACCAGAACCAAGGACTCAGAGCAATCATGGCAGTACTATTAATTTATTCGATTCAAAGTGAAAACAATAACTCTTTTCATTTTTTATATATAGAAATATAATTTTAGTAGTCTTTATTTAGAAATAATTTGGAATATGAGCACTCTCATGATCTAATGAATAGGTGAATTTTCCCTATTCCTGTCTGTTATTCTGTACAGTCCAGATATAATCAAATGTAAATTGCATGTTGTACGTTCTGAAAAGTAGTTACTTAAATGACATATGATAAATGGTATGTGTCTGAACTGGTTTATTTTATTTTATATTTCTATTCTCAGTGAGACTTACTGATTTGAAAATATTTTTTATTAACACTTTTTTAAGTGGCCCTACTCACCCCAGATTCATTCACACCTTTATTCCCCCTCGTGTCTAAAACACACACACACACTCACACAACAGAAAATCAGAAATGTGCAGGGACTCTGCTCTGATAGCACGATAGAATTCAATGTAGGAGATTATAGCTAACGAAAAAATGACCTTAGATCTCTGAGGAAGAGACATAGGTTTGTTTTTTGGCTTTTGTGTAACCCTCAAATCCAAAACAAATACCTGCATGGAAAGTGATGTAGAATGAGTGTTCTTGTCCTTTCTTGTGTAATTCTTGTTCCCTCCCAAGTTGAACAATGGCTGCAGTTTTTTCAACCTACTGTGCTAGTATTTCATGGCCATTTTTGATTCCAATAAAGTGGCTGAGTGAAAATGAAGAGTTTCCTCTTAGCTCTGAAAAACAGGTATTTTACTCAGATTTCTGACTCTGAAAAGATACCATCCTTGTCCCAGAATCTAAAGACATTTTAAGGGGAAAATCCTTTAGATACTTTACAAGTTGCATTTCACCTGTGTGATTATGTGGACAAATGACAAGGATCACCCTTCAATATTGTTTTCTTGAATCAGTGACTGGTTTTAAAACCCATCATGTTTAGTTTTTCTAGCTTTTGTCAGATGAACTACTTTGCTAGGTAGTTTATAAGTGAAGTTGACCAGATCCCTTTGGTCTTTGACTTGGAGGAGGTTAAATTCCCTGTCAGATGTGATGTCTACCATTAGGTGGAAAGTCTGTTTGTCCTTAGAAGGAATCCTGGAGAATGCATTTATATTAATGATTTTTGTGCTGTCTTCTCTTGCTGTGGTTAATAGTAATCATCTCTTTTCCTTCCCCTTTTCTGCTGTTTCTTTCCTTTTCTTGCCGTCTTCTGTACTTTTTGAATTATTAAATTGGCCTATATATTTTTTCCTTGCTTTCCTTTTTTTTTTTTTTTTTTTAATTTTGTGATCTCCTGCCCCACTCTGTGTTCCCCACTTGCTTGGGTTCCATGTTGCTAGTTTTTATGTTCGCACGCTCATTATCACCCTTTTTTGTACTTCAAATCCCAGCAGCTGTCCAGCCAGGTCCCTGAGCACAGCCCTGTGGTTTATGGGACTGTGGAGAGCGCTCATCTTGCTGCCAGCACCCCTGTCACTGCAACTAGCGACCAGAAGCAAGGTTTGTGTATAACTGTTTTCTTCACTTTTTTTTTTTAATTAATTATATTGCCCTCAGCATTTAAGAGCAAGAGTGAAACATCTAAGGGTTATTTAGATACCTGCTTGTAAACAAAGCTTTGAAATGGAAAATCAAAGCGTTCTACCTCTAGGAAAGTAAAGTAGGGTTGATGAGTAAAATTTTTTCCTATATTTTATTAATGCCTCGCTGTTGATATATATTTATAGGTAAAAACTTAGTTGCCTGAAACTGGTTTTGTTTTGTTTTTTGGTGGGGAAGTGGAACAAGGTTGGGGAAATAAATCAAAGTATATATTGCTTTACAATAATAACATAGTTTTATTTATATATTTAACATGTTCCTGTGTATCTTGCTGTTTTTAAAAACATGAAATATTTCTTCTTACAAATTTGGCTTCTGTAGCCTCAGTTCTGTAGTACTGAGTTTATTCTGGCTCCATCATGCACTAGTATTTGGTCTTGATGAGTTACGATGCTGTGTATCTTACTCATACTGAGGTCTCTGCGCCTATTTACTTGAACACGAAGTGTAAAATTTTTGTTGAAATAAATACACACATTGCCTTTTGGATTGTAAAAGAAAACTGTAAGGGAAAGCTCATGTCAGAAAATGGGATATCACAGTCTTTCTTTCTTATGTAGCTGGATGTCGGTTGACCTTAACCAAAATTGGGAAAAATTGGAAAAACACAGGGGAAAACGTGACTTGGAGCATGCTACTATAATGTTTCTGACTTCATTGTAAGAAATGAATAGAAAGCGTATGTGATTTCTAATTTTTTGACTTATTCATTCCTCCAAACCCCTTCATAGGTGGATGTTAGTAAATGTACTTTCTAAAAATTGTTCTTTTAAAAAGTACTTGGGAATTGGCACATAACCTAAGCAATGTTATTTAATATTATTGGGGTTTTTTTTTTTTATAAGTTTTCACACTTAGAAACTTATGTTTGATTTCAGTGTTTTCTAGAGCATACAAAGGTAATAGGATGTTTTTCCCTTTTAGTATTGAGGAACCTAGTAAACTTGAATAGAGATACATCCTATATTTTGTTTTATAAGATTGTTCCAAACCAAAAAATACGTAACAAACCCTAACTTGGCATACTTCTAAAAGTTGCTCTGTCAGATACTTCTTTGAGCAGTGTTCAGATGGGGGAGACGAACCATGAGACTATGGACGCTGAGAAACAAACTGAGGGTTCTAGAGGGGAGGGGGGTGGGGGGATGGGTTAGCCTGGTGGTGGGTATTAAAGAGGGCACGTTCTGCATGGAGCACTGGGTGTTATACGCAAACGATGAATCATGGAACACTACATCAAAAACTAATGATGTAATGTATGGTGATTAACATAATAAAAAAAACTCCAAAAAAAAAGACTTACACATGCTTAGAGTTAAGTTTTTTAATACGAAAGCCATTTACCTTGAAGGAGTGCACTTGATAGGTATTGTAGAAGACGCTTTCTATTTTTTGAGTCAAAAATGAGAATGTTTTCAGAGTAGAGAAGAATTTTCAGGGTATTATCTTAAAAACTTTATTATTTAGTTTGCACAGTTGTAATCTTTTTGCTGGTTAGAACTATGCTAAACACACCATCCAAAGAGGCCTCACAGTGTATCTATCATCTATGCAAACTTCAGCTGGGCCACTATATAAAGAATTCATAAGATGTCTTAATGATGATAGCTCTGCCCTGCTACAATTTTCAGATTATGAAACACCTTCATTTTGTCATATTTAGGCCTTGATTTCCATAAGGAAGAATGCAGAACCCTTGGTTTCCTCTCGTTTTTTTAAGATTAGTGGAAATTTGAATAATAAACATTCCAGATTGATGTTCGGTATAGATATGAGTGCATTGAAAATGTTTTAGGTTACCTTGATGGAAAGAAAAATCTGAATTTTAAGTATATTTGGTAGTGCTTATAAATAACTCTGGGAGACTACTGCCCTTTCCTTCTTAGTACCAATTATTTTCCAGAAAACTCAGTTAATTCTATTTCTAATTGTACCCATAGTTTGCCAACATACAGAATAGTTTTCAGAGTAATTTTTAAACCAAATGTATGTAATTCAAATAACATTAGAAAGGACTCAACAATTTTCAGAAAAAAATTTTTTACAGTTAAGAAATTTAAACATTTTCTTAACTCTAGATTCCTTTTGAAATTAAAGATATGAAAATGTACTGTTTTCAGAGATTGCTAGATTACCTTCAGAAATAATAGACTCTGCATTCTGTAGTCAGATTGGTTTTTCTCTCAATGGAAATGTCATTACTGTGGGTTTGCTTTGGGTAACAGAATCACATGTTAGCCCCAAAGTCTTCTACCAGTTTGCTTCACCTAAATACTTCTTTTTCCGTACACCTTTATTTTTTTTCCCCCTGAACTGAAAAAATGTGGGATTTTGAATCATTTTCAAGTTTCAACTGACCAGTTGTTAGACCTATCACTTAATCCATAAAACACTCAGTTTCCCCATCTGTAAAACAGGAACATACTAATTTCTACCCCAGCAGTGGTTGTAAGAATTAAAGGACACTGTGTATGTTTTGTGTTTGGCCCAGTCCTACCACATAAGAAGTACTTAATAAATGTTAGCTACCATTAATAAACTTCTGGTTTTCTCAGAGTTTGTGATATGAAAAGCTGAAATGGTTACATGAACACCAAATTGCCAGACAAATATGACATTTCCAATTAGTTGGTACTTTATAAAGATACAAAGACAGAGGGAAGACCTTCAGCTTCGTTTGTAGAGAGAAAGCCATTGAATGTTGAATGAATTAAAATCATCATTTGGCGTTGATGATGTCTAGACACAGCTTGATTGTTGTTTGCCATTGTTTGAGTAGGTACATTCAGCCCAGTGTGTGGAGGATATAGTATGGACAATGAAATGCAAATAAAAGTTACTTGTTCCTTAGTCTTAGCCTTAGTGCCTTCTGAAAGCACTTAGTATAGAGTAGATATTCAGTGAATGATATTCTGTTGTAATTCAATGATTTATAGCAATGTTGTTCAGTTGGGGCTCCCCTGGAATTTAGGACAGGACTATTCTCTGTCAAGTGAGATTGTCCCTCAAGTTGCAGGATGATTACCTTTCCTGGTCTCTGCCCATTAAATGATGGTATCACCTTCTCAGTTACATGAGACTCCTGGCAACCAAAAGGTACCCATCTAGGCAGTTGGTTCACTGCCATCTGAGAATAAAGGGAGCAGTTTTTTCCTTATAAATCTGGCATTCATTGTATAAACTATGGATAAGTAGAAAAAGAAAATACCTCTTGTCTCATTATCTAGAGCTATTATTAGTAAGCTTAATTCCAGACTTTCCCATATGCATATGTTAGTAGCATATATTTTTTTAAGTTACCAAATTAGGTTTATGTTCTACATACAGTTTTGTGCCCTGCTTTTTAAAAAACATATCTCTTATTATAAAAAAACTTTCCATATCATTACTCTTTTAAAAACCTATTTTAAATGTTTGCATAATATACCATTATATGGCCCACACTGTTATTTCTTTAATAAATCCTTCATGTTAGACATTTAGTCTATTTCTCTTATTTTGTTGGTATTATGCAGTTAATTTTATAGCCTTAAATCTTCCAGGCCTCTATCTTTGCTCCCTCTTGCATGATTATTATGGAATTCCCACAATTCCCTAAAGATGGACAAATGGTAGAAATATTTGTAATGCAGTATATTAGATTTCAAACTATCATGGCTTTGCAAAATAGTAAAAGTTCTTAGATAAAATCAGTGTTCTTTATTTAGATTTACTGTAGTATACTTTTCAGCTTTCTGTATTAAAACTTGAATGAATTAAAGGAGTTTTATTTCAGAATGAGGACCTCTCAAAATAAGGGTTTTTTTGTTTGTAATTTTCTTCATGTTAGATTTTTCTCAAGAGTATATAGAAATTTCAGTCCTAGGTCTGCTTTTGTTTGTTTTTGGTATCAGAAATTTTATTTTTCAAAATTAATAATAGAATTGACATACTTATTAGATTATTAATGTGAGAATTACTTTTTACTATTTACTGCTTCCAGGTTTCATTCAGTGTTTATAAAGGGTGTTACTCTGATGTGCTTTCACAGTGCTTTCATGTAATCTGGGTGACCTTTGTAGCAGTTACTCCAGTGAGTTGGAAATTATTTTCATGAGCAATATTTTAATAAATGTGTATTTATTATATATTTCTTACATATATATAATACATATAATAGATTTCTTTGAAATATTTTTGTTTTTTGCCCTGACAACATACTCTGAGGGATTTGACAGTGAGAGCCTAATTATCCTATTTCTCCTGTACTGTAAATAGGTACTGTACTGGTCTCTACACCCATAAATTAAAATGAATTTTAAGGCCAGCAAAAGTAGTTAATGAATGATGAATGATAAATGATATTAAAGGATGAGTTATCCTTTAACAACTTAATGGTAATATTTACCATCTGTTTCTCTGATTAACAGAGCATATCTTCTATGATAAACTTAAGTACAATAATTTATTGTAAAGACTCATTTTCACTGATGCATAAAGATTTCTGGCAGAGAAAGTAAAGTCCCTTTCAGTTTAAACTGTCTTTTAGTAGTGCTTAAAATTGTTGTTATTTGATGAACATACTCATGAGTATCTTTTTCCAGTGGAGCCTGTTTATCATGCTACAGAAGCATCAGGCTGGAAACCAGTCAGTCTCCTTTGGCTTCATCCACCCTGGAATGAATCACATATCAGTTTACCTAGAATTTTAGAATATGGAAATTTTCATGAATTACAGTTTCTTACATGTTTCTGGTATACCTTTATTGTGATCATCAGTTTCTCTCTTGCTCTCATTCTTTTTCATCTGTACACAGATACACATTTTATATATTCTCAAGTATTTCAGATGTATATATTATGTTCTTTTTTTAATTGGACTTGATTAACTTTGGTTTCTCCTTGAATTTTTTTTTACAAGATAAATTTACATTTTTATATTTTCACATTTCTGGTTATATACATGCTGCCTCTTTTGAAAAATGAAAGTTAGCTTAATTTGTAAATGAATTTTTATATTCAGGGACTTGATTTCGATAATAAATTGCACTGATAATAAATGACACCATGATAGCTTCTCTTAAAACATAGTTTTTTATACAAGTAGTACACATTTTTTATAGAAATTCTCCTAAATGCAGAAATATATAAAATAAAAATACCAGTCTATAATAATTTAATCTGTACTTATTTGTTCTTGAGCTGTTCTGCCACTATAGTGTATCTTTGGTAGAAAAATCTTCTATAGGGAGCAAGATACAGTAGAAATGAAGGTCTTTACTTTAAAAAAATAAAAGCCCCATTCCCATTTCTGGATGGTTTAGCTTCAGTTTTGATGAACTTTTCTGTTGTATTCTTGATATAATTATATGGTTAATATTTGATTCCTTCTTTTACTCCAAAATAAACTTTATGTTTATTGGTGACCAAGTAACACTAGGTATAACTAGAAAATATGACAGGGTGTTTTGGAGTGGCAGAGTAAGTCTAATAATTTGGTCTGTTTTCTGTTGCCCATTATTTCAGGTAAGAGATTAAAAGAACTAGCCCAAAATAATACAATATAATCTTTGATCCAAGAATTATTCTTAAACTCTTTTGTTTTTTCTTCCCCAGAAGAGAAGCCAAAACCCGATCCAGTGTTAAAGTCTCCTTCCCCAGTCCTTAGGCTAGTCTTTAGTGGAGAGAAGAAAGAACAAGCAGGCCAGACATCAGAGACGACTGCAGTAGAATCCATGCCAGAGCTTCCTCTGCCTCCATCACCTACCACTGTTTCTCCACTTGCTCGAAGTACAATTGCTTCCCCCACTTCTGCTGCTCTAAGTAGCCAGCCAATATTCGCCACTGCTGTAGATGACAGGTGTGAACTCTCTTCCTCAAAAGAAGACACAATTCCTGTACCCGGCCCTGTATCCTGCACAGAGACATCAGATCCATCACCAACAGATGTAATTGATGATGATATATGCAAGAAATCTTGTAGTGTAGCACCTAATGATATTCCACTGATTTCTAGTACTAATCTAATTAATGAAATGAATGGAGTTAGTGAAACATTACCAGCCACAGAGAGCATTGTGGAAATAGTAAAACAGGAGGTGTTGCCATTGACTCTTGAATTGGAGATTCTGGAAAATGCCCCAGAAGAAATGAAAGTGGAGTGTGTCCCAGTTCCTATTACCCCTTCCACAGTTCCTTCCTTTTCACCATCTCCTCCAACTCCTCTAGCTCCTCCTCCTCCCACACCAGCCATTGTTCCTGCTGCTGCCACTAATGTTAGTACTGCTGGTGTTCCCACCGCAGTCCAGAGGGTCTTAGAAGAGGACGAGAGCATAAGAACTTGCCTTAGTGAAGATGCAAAAGAGATTCAGAACAAAATAGAGGTAGAAGCAGATGGGCAAACAGAAGAGATTGTGGATGCCCAGAACCTAAGTTCAAGAAAGAGCCCTGGCCCAGGTAAGCTATTGTGCCATTAATTATTTTATGCTTGCTGAACATGAAAAAGAAGCAGTGTTTGAGTTATTTTTTAATTGGCTACTTTCCTTGACTTCCAGAAACATCACATGAATGCTGACATTCGTAGTCTGATTTCTTCAATGGTGTGTTTATGTTTTAGTGCAGCCTGCAAAAGAGTTACTCCATTGTCTAAAAATGCAAATGAAATTTCAAATATACAAAATGCCTCCAAGGTATATGTCACTGTACATGTGTTTTTTGTTTTTATTTTCTATTTTTTTTTTTGCCTTGTTCATATGAATCAGTTCCTCAGTGGTTAATTTAGTAGCTTTGGGGCTGAAAACCAATTAAAACAAGCATATTAATCCTGTCTTCTCAAAATTTTAGAACCCAGTCAATCCTAAACATAAAGGAATTCATCTCTTCTTTAGTCTGGGATTTAGAAGAATAGCAATCACAATGTTGAAGTTTAAACTAGTTCTGAAAAATGAAAGTGCCCTCTCTGATTCACAGAGAAGTTTAATGCTCTTCATTTTTTCCTTTAGAGGTTTCATTTTTTCCTGGAATACTAATTTTATCATTATTATTGTCAAAGTATTATATTCTTCCCAGTTCAAAATTATTTATTTAATGTAGCATCACCTAGGATCTTAGGAATATTGGATTTTTATAATTTTTTCTGAAGATTTTATTTGAGAGAGAGAGCGCACGAGAGAGAGTGTGCATGAGCTGGGGGGAGGGGCAGAGGGAGAGGGAGAAGCAGACTCCCCCCAACATGGGGCTCGATCCCAGGACCCTGAGATTATGACCTGAGCTGAAGGCAGATGCTTAACCAACTGAGCCACCCAGGTGCTGTCCCTTTTTTTTAGAGAGGAAAAGGTGGGGGGAGGGAGTGCGAGTGAGCTGGGGTGTGTGGGGAAGTGACAGAGGGAGAGGTAGAGAGAGAATCTTAAGCAGGCTTCACGCCCAGCATAGAGCCCGACTCAGGGACTTGATCTCCTGACCCTGAGATCATGACCTGAGCAGAAATAAAGAGTCGGACGCTTAACCGACTGAGCCACCCAGGTGCCCCTGAATTTTTATAATTTTAATCAAAAATTATCTGAGGCTTATCAACTAGTCATTAGCCCATAAGAATATGGCCCATAAGAATAAGTCAGCGTAGCCCATCTGGTGCAGTAGTGCCCCATGCAGTATAATTTGCTCTCTGTATACCTCTCAAGTTAAATTATACAATTAGAAAATTGCATGCTTCCCCAGCAGTTGTTCTAGAAATGCACTGGGTGGGGAGGTTTTACTCATCAGCATCCTTGGTGTTTATTGTCTTTTTTCAGCTGTCTAATCCATAGGGAAGCTTAACAAATCAAGAACCTGATCCCTAGTTTTAATATCTAGCTTTCCTACATAGCTCAGTTCTTGAGGCAGTTTCCTCCTAAATTTCTTAGGGGGGTTGTCTGGTTCCTTGGAACAGTAGAACATCTAGTTCAACATAGTGCAACAGTGCAAGGTGGTGGGGACAGGGAGTAATTTATCATAAAGTTTGTAAATCATCTGCTTCCTCAAGAGACTGGCCTCCATCACATCGGAATTCACGGTGTCATTACTATTTTAGGAACCTTCTTTCTTGGTGGGGTGATGACCTGGGGCTTTTTGAAAAAACAGTTTGGACGTAGCTACAGGTGAAAGCCCCCCAAGGAACACTCCTTTGTTGGAGAACAGGAGTTTGTTTGACCCTTCATTGTCTCCCTTCACATACTCACCTGTGAGTTGTCATCCAACAGCTAGTGATGTGGTAGTTCCAAAATTAGGAGAAGCTACTGAAGACAAATGTTTAAAAAAACAAAAGACAGAAAGAAAAACAAAATAATCATAGGTAATGCAAGTCATAGATACAAACCATACCTGAATCCTGAAATAAGTAAAGAATGAGCCCACACCAAACTCATACTTCCACTCATTCCTGACATTGATTTTTTAAGCAGTATGTCAGTTAGTGGCCTGGTATTTGCAAGACAGTGCCCAGGGATAGATGGACAAACAGATTTTAGGGCAAGTAATTTTCATACCATGGTTCCTTTTTTTTGAAATGCCAGTACTCTGGGAATTAGTAATATAAGTCCCTAGCAGCTTAGTGAAGGAATGTAGATACTTCAGCAGTAACCAGAGGATAGCTAGAAAAGAACGAACTCTCTTTTGCATGATTTAGGGGTGAGGGTAGAGGTCGTAATGTCAGGAAGTAAAGCGTCCTGGCACTTTTCTAGTTTTATGATTTTTTTAACCTATAAATGTATTATATATAATAAGAGAACTAGAAGTTCTGTGATAGCCCTTGATTTCTTACACTCACTCTTCAGAATTCAAAGTAAATGAACCTGAAGAACCCATGTAAATAGCATTTTTTAAATTATAAAGCTACCAAAAACATTCCTGGCCCTCTCATTTCTATACAAATGTTTTTCAATGTTGTTGCCACAAAAGTTAACATTAAAAACTTAAATTATCATCACTCTTGAAGATATATCCATTTGAAGTTGTCCTGTTCTCAATGACTACAATCTTATTTGCATTTACTCATTTAGTACCTTGTTTACTTTGAGAGATTATTAAATCATAACAATTTGGTTTGGATATCAGTCTTTTATTGTTGACTTTTTTAAAAAAAATATTAATTTGAGAAAAAGCAAGAGCAGGGAGAGGAGCAGAGCGGGAGGGAGAGGGACAAGCAGAATCTGCACTGCGTGCAGAGCCCCATCAGGCTCCATCCCAGGACCCCGAGACCATGACCCTAGCCAAAACCAAGAGTCTGGCGTTCAACCAGACTGAGCCACCCAGGCACCCCTGTTGTTGACTTTTGAGACTAGGTCTCGCTGCGTCTGCCTGAGGATAAAGCACTTTAAAGCTCGCTTCAGAACACATTTGCTTTTGACAGGTGTGATGCATAAGAATACCTAGGAGTTGGTATAGAGATACTTGTTTAAAGCTGTAACATCAGACATTAGGCATATAGTCCCTTTTCTTCTGCTGGAAAACATTTTCTTGCAGCTATTCTAGATCATATTTCTGACTGGAACAAAATGCAGCAATTCTGGATGCTTAGGTGTTGAAGAGCAAGCCCTGTGAAATGAGAATTGAGTTTATGTTCAGTGTACTCTGAAAAGCCTCAGAGATTGGCCAGACTTTTACTTAGTTCATACGATCGGTTCAGGAATTAAATGTGCAGAAATCTGTATTGGATATTTCTTGAAGTCTTAGGGTTTTTATTACGGTTTTTGTGTACTTGTTGGGTAATAAAAGAGAGTTTCAGAACTTGTGGAAAAACATTCCCCACTCATCATCCAGCAGTTCATTTTTATATAATTCCCTGAATGTGTGTACTATGTAACGTGCATGCCGTGTGACATGAACTTTTCACTTTTGAAAATAATGAGTTTAGTTTTTTTATTATCTCTATTTGATTATAAAAGTATTATTTGAAATTCCTTTGGCAGAGGGACATTTCTAATCTTTCAACTCATTGTGTCTTCTGGCTCTTGCTCATAGTGCATTGTTTCTTCGTATATCTTACAAATTTGTTTTATGAATTCCTCTTCAGCAAAACTTTCCTGGATGTACACTGTGGGCAGGTCATCCCAAAGCAGGTTTGTGTTTGCTTTATTTACCACGTCTTGAGGAAAACATTAGCTAGACCTTAATCTGAGTTTAATGTCCTAAATCTCCTTTCATATTCCAAACAACTGTGAAGGCATTCCCTGTGGATACTATTTTTCAGGATGACAACAGTCCCTTTCCACCTAGGTGAAACCAAGTGTCCTTCCTTGTCTTTACTCTGTGTTGGTTCACTGGTTTATTTTGTTCTCTTTTCTTGTTCTGGCTACCTTTTCACTGAGGCTGTCACTCTGTTTGGAGTCTCAGGGCTTTTTGTGAGAACCTCAATTCCAAGTCCTCACTTCGCTGGGATCCAAGATCTTTGTCTCCCATGTTGATATTAAAATGTAAGCTCCTTGCTTTTAGAGACTGGCATAGCATCCCACATCCCCGGTAGTGTAGTGACTACAGTAGTGGCAACAACTCACCTTGTTCATGTGGCTTCCAGGAGTTTCCCTTATATTCTTGGAAGCTCAGCTAAGGTTGAGGGATGGTTCCCAGATTCTGTAGGTTGCAAGATGAAAGATCTACTTCTCAAATGGAGGTACGTTTGTATGTTTTGGGAGTGTTAATAAAATACTGATCCATACAGCCAGTAACATTGCTGTTCTCTCTTTTGGTTTTGATTCACTTGAGTATAAAAGGAGCATAGTTTAGCTCAGGAAAATATGTTTTAATAATAATCCTTGATTTATTTTCACCTGTGAGAATATTCACAGTACCTTAAAAGAAATAAAACATAAGCATAAAAGCAGAGAAATAAAAGCCTTTCAGTTTGGGTAGACTAACCTGAGTCTCATGTGTAAAACCATGATCTGAAGGTCAGCAGCAGGAATTAGAAATCTGAAATTTATTCTTGCCTTTGCTTAACTTACACCTTCTAAGAAATATTTGAAACATCCCTGGAATATTTAGTTTCTGCGGCTAAAAACAGATCACCTGTGATTTGATGTCCCACAAGCCTAATCCCTCCCTTAATCTACACCCTTACAATTTAATTTCTCATGTTCCTCTAGAGAAAATATGTTTTTTTTTTTTTTAATTAAAGATTTTATTTATTCATTTGAGAGAGAGAAGAAAGAGAGCACGAGCGGTAGGGGGAGGGGCAGAAGGAGAGAGAGAAGCAGACTCCCCGCTGAGCAGGGAGCCCCATGCGGCGCTGCATCCCAGGACCCTGGGATCATGACCTGAGCTGAAGGCAGAAGCTTAACCAACTGAGCCACCCAGACGCCCCTAGAGAAAATATGTTCTGAAGCCTTATGTGCAGGACTTCTTACATGTTCCTGGTTCCATGTTAACTATGAAAAATCAATAGAGCAGTTTTTAAAAGAAGGGCTTTTGGCTTTTGGCTCCCTTTTTCAGAGGCTTGAGTTTGAGTGATCCTTAGGAATAAATAAATTAAAATGATTGACTTTCTTCACCTTATTTATAAAAATACTTGAAACAAAGCTGCCTAGAAAGTACATTTCTGCTGTGATTCCTACTTTCTTGTTTCTCTTCACGGTGAAATCTAAAGCATTCTCTGGGAAATACTGGGGTTGGGTCAAGTTCTTTTATTTATTCATTCATTCATTCATTCATTCATTTGGGAGAGAGCAAGCAAGAGTGTGAGCCGGTGGTGGGGGTCAGAGGGAGATGTGGACTCCCCACTGAGCGGGGTGCCCAACGCAGGGCTCCATCCTGGGACTCGAGGATCATGATCTGAGCTGAAGGCAGACATTTAACTGACTGAGCCACCCAGGTGCCCCTCAAGTTCTTTTTATTCTGCAGAATGAGCCCAGACACCTAATGGTGTAACGTACTAACAGATTGAAGTGCAACGCCTTCTGGCAAGCCCCTTGTACAATCCCTCATCTTCATATGATATACATTTTCCTACTATTTATAGTACATTTCTTTGCAACATGAGTCTCAAAAGTTTCATTCGTTGGATATTAATAAACTTAATCATACGTATCTCCATGAATAGACATGGATTCTTTGTTCAGAATTCAGCCCACTTTTCCCCAGACTTACTAATTTACTTTCAAAAGAAACCATTGTGCTTACCTCCTTCCAGACAGAGTAATCCAGACAGCTTTGGGGATTGCTATTCTCTGTCAGGCAAAAGAAAGCGCTCTCTCCAGGAAAACCTAGGCTTGCTAAAAGTGTTTTCTTCTTCCAGTGCTGATCTCCACCTTGCACACAGTAGTCTTGAGAACGGTTTCTAATACTTTTGACAAGAAAATTTTCCTTACAAGTGCAAAAAAGGGTCCCAAATACATTTTCTTCAATATATATCTTTTCTCTATTTACTGTTGCTGTATTAGTAGTACTTGCTAATTTTGTTGCAATCATAATAAAGTGTTACTTTTTAAATTTTTACAGAGCCTTTTCTCAGGCATTAATCTTATGATTTAAGCAATTATTCCTGGTATAGAATTGTTCCGATTTGGCTGATACAAAAAATAAGCCATGCAGTGGCAAATTGGGTTTCTCAGAGTCATAGGAAGAATTACAACTCGAGCCTGCCTTTACCTCACATTTCTGTTATTTTTTTTCTTTTTTTTTTTTTTAAAGATTTTATTTATTTATTTGTCAGAGAGAGAGCACAAGCAGGAGGAATGGCAGGCAGAGGGAGAAGCAGGCTCCCTGCTGAGCGGGGATCCCGATACCGGACTCGATCCCAGGAACCTGGGATCATGACCTGAGCCGAAGGCAGCTGCTTAACCAGCTGAGCCACCCAGGCATCCCTCTGTTATTTTTTCTAACATGCTTTCCATATTGCTGTAAAGTTCTTTGAATATTTTTGGGATTTAGGGGCTGGTGACCCATGTTCAGAAGGAGATGTGGAAGCCCACCTGTTTCAACTATACAAATAGTTAATGAGGGCCTACTATGAGTCAGTCGTTCTGGGCACTCAAGGTTTCTAAGAATTGAAGAATCCAAAAGATCTCTGCCCTTGTAGTATGTTAGAAAGTTTTTTTTGTTTTGTTTTATTTTTTTAAGATTTTATTTTTAAGTAATCTCTACACCCAACGTGGGGCCAGAACCCACAATCCCAAGATCAAGAGTCGCATGCTACACCAACTGAGCCGGCCTGGTGCCCCGTATGTTAGAATGGTTTAAGTGATATAAAAATAACCACGTAGGGAAAGGAATGTTGGAAAGGCAGCAGGTTTTAGTGTTTAAATAACATAATCAGAGTTGTAGTCTTCAAGGAGTATGAGATTTAAGCAGAGGTGGAAGAGAATGATTATCTGAGCTATCCTCTTATGAAAATCTATGGTTTTCCTACCACCTTTTCCTTTTGAGAAACATAAGTTAGCTGTACCCCATCTTCTCTATTCCTAAATTCCAGTAGGCAGAGTACTACTGGATAATACCTGCCACTGTGAATGTAGATTTATCTACCAATTCATGCTCTCTGCCCAGTCATTCCTATATGACTTGCCTTTTATAAAATCCTATACTCAGCCCAACCCTCTTCACCCTCAGCAGATGACCTTGTGTCTTTGTGTAGACTATTGAGTGCAATAAGTATGCCTTTTTTAACCTTCTGCTGGAGCTACCAACCTGACCCCATCCAAACTTTCTTTTTTTTAAAAGAATTTATTTATTTGACAGACAGTGAGAGAGGGAACACAAGCAGGGAGAGTGAGAGAGGGAGAAGCAGGCTCTCTGCGGAGCAGGGAGCCCAATGCGGGGCTCAATCCCCCAGGACCCTGGGATCACGACCCGAGCTGAAGGCAGACACTTAACGACTTAGACACCCAGGCGCCCTTCCATCCAAACTTTCATCGGAGTCTCTTAGTTGTCCCTTACAGTCTCCTATATATTCACTGCCTTCCCATAGACTTCTTTGTCATTGTAAATCTGCTGAAGTTTATCTCATAGTGAAAACACACCCTCAATCCTACACATCCATTTAGCTGTCATTGAAACTCTCTTCCTTGTCTCATCCAGGCTTCCCAAGAATAGTCGATCATTTCTGCTACTTCTCTGTTCACTCTCAACTAACATCATCTGCTTTCTGCTCCCAGCATGCTATCTTATGGTCTTCACCAAATGTAACACTGCTCATTGCTCTCTCCTTTTTTTTTTTCTTTAGTAAGATTTATTGCATATAATTTCTTTGCAGTTAAATTCACTCCCTTTAGCATTCATTTTTGTGAATTTTTTTTTAAAGATTTTATTTATTTGACATAGAGACAGCGAGAGAGAGAACACAAGCAGGGGTAGTGGGAAAGGGAGAAGCAGGCCTCCCTCTGAGCAGGGAGCCTGATGCAGGGCTCGATCCCAGGACCCTGAGATCATGACCTGAGCCAAAGGCACTTAACCAACTGAGCCACCCAGGCGCCCCTCATTTCTGTGAAGTTTGACAGACACATAAAGTCATGTAATCACTACCAAAGTCAAAATATAGAACAGTTCCATCACCAAAGACAATTCCCTTATATTTGGGTCATGTTCTAATTCTGTTATCATTCAGCACATTCTTCATGGTTGATTTCATCTACCCTGGTGGTAGATGACTTCCAAATTTTTATCTCCATACTCAACTTCTCTTCTGAGTTTCTGTCTTCCATTTCCTGTTGCCTGTCAAATATCTCCATTTGGAAATCCCAGAGCCATCTCGGATTTAACATGTCCACTATAGAACTAATCACCTAGTTCCCTAAACCTGTTTTTTTTTTTTTTATGTTATGTTAATCACCATACATTACATCATTAGTTTTTGATGTAGTGTTCCATGATTCATTGTTTGTGTATAACACCCAGTGCTCCATGCAGAATGTGCCCTCTTTAATACCCATCACCAGGCTAACCCATTTCCCCCAACGCCCTCCCCTCTAGAACCCTCAGTTTGTTTTTCAGAGTCCATTGTCTCTCATGGTTCATCTCCCCCTCCGATTTCCCCCCCTTCATTCTTCCCCTCCTGCTATCTTCTT